>NW_026652281.1:130009994-130446832 GCF_009828535.3 Hylobates moloch | reverse complement strand
GGGTTTGTGGCCTATGAGAGGCTGCACACAGCAATGACCGGGTGACCTTGGATTCACTCCACATTTTGCGTCCTCAGTCGCTACATCTGTAGAATTAGAATGAATTTAAAGTTCAGCTCTAAAAGTCTATGTTCTTAAGAAAATTCTTATCTTACTGACATATAACACGATGTGACAAAAATTAAGTGAGATTCTTCTGCTCAAAATATAAAGTCTGATGTCATAACAATAAGAAACAAATTAACCTTGGGTGATCAAACTCAAGTTTCAGATTTGGCTTTTTCATTTGTCTACAAGACCTTAGGCAAGTCACCTTCCCTCTCTGGGCTTTATTTTTCTCATTTGTCCAATCACCTACCTATATTAAAGGGTTCTGGGGAGACAAATAACAGAACTGTCAGTGTCTTCTTCCTGGAACAGCTTTTCACTTGTCACTGTACAGCCCCTTAGAGATAATTTTTCTGAGTCTTCTCACGTCCCTCATGTAGAAACTAAAACCCAGAAAAGGAAAGTGATAAACAGTAAGTTCATGAAGATCTGGGGAAGATATCTTAGCTTTTCGTCTGTTCGATATATTTGTTCAATGAGCATCTTAATAACAGGTAACATTTGAAGACTTAATATACAGGACAGGCACTGTACTAAGAACCTAAGGTGAATTAATTGTAATTCTCAACATAATTAAATGAAGTGGTTCCTATTATTGTTCTTGTTTCACAAATGAGGAAACTGAGGCTTGAAGTGTCTAAATGGCTTTCTCAAATTTACACAGCTAATAATTGATGGAATCCAGAAGTAAACACAGGGAGTTTACTGTCTTAACCTCTAACCTATTCAGATGTCTAACACTATGCTAGGTTCTAGAGATGCATATTAAGACATAATTTGGCACACTTCACAAATTGTTTACCTTACACAAGCCTCAGTCACAGTACAAAAAAAAAGCAGTGCTATGATAAAAGAAGGCCAAGGTGCTCTGGGATCATGGGGCAGAACCCAGGGGAAGGGAATGAAAGCCCATGTCACTGTCACACAGCCTTTGAAGGAGTTCTGTCTAGGATGTGGCTTAAAAGTGAGGGAGAGTGGGCACAGGAGAAAGGGATGTTCCAGGCACAGGAACGGCATGTGTGAAGACCTGGAGAGAAGAAAGGGCACAGCTCATCTGAGGAAGTACAAGAAGTATGGTCAGGATGAGAGAAATAGGGGGCTGGAGAACAGCAGGGACTGTAAAGAGGATGGCCTCGAGGGCTCTGGTTCAAAGCATAGACATCATCAAGGGTAGTAAGAGGATAGGGGAGGGTTTTAGACCACACAGTGGCACGACATGACTTGTGCTTTTGAATGATCCCTTGACAACAGTGAGGAGAATGGAGGATGAATGCAAGATGGGAAGCTGGGAGAGAGGTTAAGGAGTGTGATAATAATGGTGTGTCCTTTTTCAAATTCCCTAGACTAAAGAGAGCTTTGAGAACACAAGTATCAGGCATGACCTTAGTATGTATGAACTTCTGTCTGGAAATCTCTTGCTGTGGCCCAAGTAGGGACTCGATAAATCTATACCCAGATGGTTTCACGAGTGTTTTCTGAGACAGAACTACAGCCCCGCTTTTTTCTACTGCTCCCCATCTGCCCACAAATGTGAGGGATGCCTAAGCCTATGCAATGATCTGTTGTAAAGGCATTGGCAAGCTGGCAGGGTCTTTATCTCCCACTATGTTCCTCATACTGTAGATAAAAGGAAAACTTCAGGATGAGTTGTATGGAAGCTGACAGAGAGGAGACCAGACCCTGTTTGGAGGCATTTAAACTTATTTCACAGTTAATGCAGCATCTGGGGCACATTTTCCTACTTTTATGCCAATTTTTATATGTTTCCACGACACAGTCAGAAGCCAGGATCATAAAAAAGAAGGAAAATGGTACAAAAAATAAAAGTAAATAAGCACATTCTGCTTTAACACTCCCAGGAGCACTGAGTCCGGCAAATTTATGAGTTAGAGACAAGGAAGGAAAAAAAAAACTATACCACTGTATATAAAGGGAAGGAAATGCAATTTCTTTTTGTCTTAGAAAACATCAAACAAAGGCAGAGTAGAAGCTCTGACCGGAGAGTAGGCAGAACAGTGTTTAGTCCAGAATCTTTCACTAATTGTTCAAGTGGCTTGGTGTCAATCAAACCTCTCCTATGGATCCACTTCTCACTTATACAATACAAAGTTTGTGCTAAATGCTCTTCAAGAGTCTCTAGTTCTACAGATATGTTTATCATTCGTCACACTGTGCTAGGCACAGGGGATCCGGGCAGATATACAAAACCTGATTTATTTCATCAGACAGCAGACAGAATCTCACTCTATTGCCCAGGCTGGTGTGCAGTGGCCCCATTGTGGCTCACTGCAACCTCAAACTCCTGAGCTCAAGCAATCCTCCTGCCTCAGCCTCTCAAGTAGCTGGGACTACTGGTGTGCACCACCATTCCCAGCTAATTTTATTTTCATTTTCTGTAGAGACAGTGTTTCGGTATATAGCCCAGGTTGATCTCAAACTCTTGGCCTCAAGTGCTTCTCTCTCCTCAGTATCCCAAAGAAGGCCTGATTTCCAAACTCAGGGAATTGAAGTATATTATAAAAACAAGACTAATTGTACCTTAACACCTTTAGAGCAGGGATTTCTCTAACTACACTGCCATACAAAAGACTGAGGTCTTCCTCAAAAATTGAATAATGTGGTCTTACTTCAAATGTAGGAAGAAAGTAAATTAATAGATAGCATTTATAGTATAGAAGACTCCCCAAATTGATGACCTCTGAACATCTGTTTACATTATATAAATTATTTTAGAATGTTATTTGATTTAGCAAAAGCTGAAAAATGGCTATTTTGGTTGAGTGTAACATTTTTTATGGTTTTCCATAAATAGCTTATACTTTTAAGTAAGCTAAAGCTCAGGGATTAAAACTCTAAACTCCTGTATTATACTTGAATTTTGATCTAAGTTCTGACACTCTGGTTGTGAGTCTTTAAGAAAAGTTATTCTTGGAAAAACATCCGTTTAACTACAAAATGGGGGCAATAATGGTACCTACTTCATGTATTTTTGGGGGGATTAAGTCATATAAGGACATAAGTCACTTATCACAGTGTTTAGTAAAATGAGTATAATGTAAATAGGCAGTGGGATGTAAAGCACAAGAAAGTAAGTTGATGAGTTTGAACTGGACCTTAAAGAAAGAAGATGTAAACAAATAAAATGAGGTAATAAAAATACCATTTGGCAGTTATGGTAGGTAAATTGAAAAATTAGCCCTAATTGTTCACCATGTTATATAGTCCTTTCTATAAAGAGATGAGCCTATTTTCTCACCTGTGGAGGGTAGCTGGCTTTGTAATTTGCCTTGGCAAATAGATTGTGGCAGAAATGTTGTGCCAATTTTGTGCTTAGACTTCACACACCTTTGGAACCCCAACTTCACTTTAAAAGCAAGCTTAGGCTGGCCAGCTGGAGAATAGGGGTCACATGGAACAAAGATAAGTCAGCCAAGCTGTCCAAGCTGAGATCCCAGGCATCTGAGAGGCTGAGATAGAACCACCTAGTTGACTTTAGTTGACCTCAGGTACATGAGTGAGTCCCGCCAGCCCAGCTCAGATCAGTAGAAGCCACATGGGATTATGTTAGTTACACAGGAGTAGCTAACAGATACTATGTCAATGACAGTGGTGGTAGCAGAGAAAGAAGAATGGGAAAATGGTTTCAACTGTATGAGAAGGTTAAGTTGAATAAAGTGGATGTCACACATCTGTGAGCTGGAGAATATTAGGTTTTGTAGCAGAAATAAAGACAAGTTATAGAGTATATTAAAGTTCACAAAAAGGAAATAAAGAGTCATTTATTATAATTTGCAGGAAAGCAAAAAAATTCTAAATGAAAACACCATATATTACAGTGTAATAAAAGAACAAATGATGTTGATAACAAATGACATTAAAGATGAATACCTTTAATATGCAGAGTTCTAAGATATTCATCAAGAAAAATAAAACCTGAAAAAAACCAAAAAACAAAAAAAAACCCTTAAGGGCCAGGCGCGGTGGCTCACACCTGTAATCCCAGCACTTTGTGAGGCCAAGGTGGGTGGATCATGAGGTCAGGAGATTGAGACCATCCTGGCTAACACAGTTAAACCCTGTCTCTACTAAAAATACAAAAAATTAGCTGGGCGTGGTGGCAGGTGCCTGTAGTCTCAGCTACTGGGGAGGCTGAGGCAGGAAAATGGCATGAACCCGAGAGGCAGAGCTTGCAGTGAGCCGAGATCGCACCACTGCACTCCAGTCTGGGTGACAGAGCGAGACTCCGTCTCGAAAAGAAAAGAAAAGAAAATGTTTCCCTTATCTTAGTGCTGTTGAACATGTTGTTACCAGCCTTATCCCTTTATCTAATTACTTTTTATTCAACTTTTTGATCTCAGTCTCTTCCTCAAGGAAGTCTTGAACTTCCAGATTATAATAGGTCCTCTTGTTATATGCTCCAAAGCAACCTGCTCTTCTCATTTCACTCATCATTATTTATTCAATGTCTATTACCTCCACAGGATTGTAAATTCCATAAAGCATGAGTTGAAACTGTTTTGTTCACCAATATAATTCCAGTATCTGCAAAAATATCTGACATAGGGTAGACCTTCAGTAAGTATTGGAAAATAAATAAGTTGCTGGGTGATGGCCATGGATAATGGCTTACCAAAAACCAAATAAAAATAAAATAAAAAATAAAAATAAAACAAAACATAATTACAAAAAAGCCAATGCCCATTAACAACAAGGCCAGTCTAGCCATACATGTAATCAAGAAATACAAACGAAAACAAAATATTTCCTATAGCTGAAAATAAACGCTAAAAATATTAATAATAAGACTCAATGCAGTGAGGCTGTGGTGTAGCAATGAACTGATTATCAATTGATGGCAATCATTACAGAAAGAAATTTAACTATTAATTCAGACGCTCATATTCTTTAAGTCAGCGATTTCACTTCTAGAAAAAAAATCAGATGTAGACCAACTTTTATGAACTAAGATGGTCATTGATTCTAATTGTAACAGAAATAATATCTATGATCAATCAGTAACATTATTATATTTAAAGTCAGTATAGTCTAGAGGTTAAGAATGTGAGTTCTAGAGTAAAAGAGATAAGTTGTAATTAATCCTGGGTCCATCACTTATTCATATCGTGGCTCCCTAACCCTTGTGGCTCCATCTGTAATGGCAGTATGTTAATCAATACACGTCTGGGTTTTAAGAATTAGTCGTTTATCTCATTTTCCACTTAACGCATTGTTTTTGAGGAACCAGTAGCTCCCATTGACCTTTCAAATTCCCAATTTCCTTTTTTCTATTCTTTGTGGCCCTAAGCAGCTGAAGGAGGCTGTTCTGTGTATTAATGTGTGTAAACGTAGCTTAGAACTACTACGGGTAACAATGAGTAAGGAATGGGACTATTCTGTGTGTGTACATGTATGTGTGTGTATGTGCGTGTGTGTGTGTACGTGCATGTGTGCGTGTTGTCTTTTGCTGCTCTAACTTCCAATGTTCTGAGCTACTTTTTTTCTCACAAGTAAGAGTCTAAGCTTGAACACGAAGTATTCCTTCCTGAAAAGAAAAAGAAAAAGGCAAAAGTAAAAAATAAACTAATAGCTGAGAAGATATAATGATAACTAATAGGTTTAATGGGCTGTGTGGCATGTCTGACTAAGTTCTTGACAAAAGACAAGACTAAGCCACTAAAAATAGACAAAAATGACATGTTTTTGGATATTAGAGTTATAAAACTAACTTAATAGCTCCATCTTTAAAAAGTCTTTTTGGAGCCCAGTTTTGTATAGAAATGAACTTGAGGTTAGAAATTAAGATATCTAGCTATCACTGTTTCACTGTTTCCAAATTTTTGTGACACAATTTTATTTTATCCAAGAGCAGATTACAGGAAGAAAGTATTATGTAATTCATGATCAATAATCTTAAGTAGTTTAATTTTGGCTCCTATTTTGTTTGTTTTATAATTTACTTCTTGTTTATCAGAGAGCTTAAATCCTATGTAACACAATGTTTAATAGGGTAAGTATTAAATACCATTGTTTACCAACTGGGAATTAACTGAACTGTTTTATTTAATCTTTTTGGCATAAAATTTTGGTGTTGGAATAATTTTCAATTTACGAAAAGATTACAAAGATAGGACAGAGAATTTCCATATATTCCCCACTCACTTTATCACATTGTTAACATTTTACATTACCATGGTGCATTTTTCAAAACAAAGAAGTGTCATGAACTATTGACTAAACTCTAGACTTTGTTTGTATTTCACTGTTTTTACATTGATGTCCTTTTTCTGTTCCAGCATCCAACCCAGGGTACCACATCGTATTTAGTTGTCATGTCTCCCAATTTCCTTTGGTATATAACTGTTCCTCAGTCTTTCCTTGTTTTTCTTGACTTTGACATTCTTGAAGAATACTGGCCACCCTTGTGGTCCCCTAAAGATTCAGCTTGTACAGGTATTCTGGAAAATGTCCCTCAATTTGGGTTTGTCTCATGTTTTTCTCATTATTCGACTGAAGTGATAGGTTTATAGAAAAAGTAGCATGGAAGTGTCACATATCATCACTTTTTTTTATCACATATAAGAGGGTACATGATATCCACAGGACATGACTGATGATGCTGATCTTTATTACTTTGTTAATATCACATTTGTCATATTTTTCTATGGTAAAATCACGGCTTTCCCTTGTCCTGCTCTATTCTATGGAAGTGAGTCACTAAGTATGGCCCAGATTCCAGGGAAAGCAAGATTTATGCTCACCTTTTCTAGGAGGAAGTGTCAACAGAGATTATTTGTAATTATTCTGTATGAAAGATTTATTTATTCTCTCCTGTTTATTCATTTCTTCAATAATTTATTCAGTATAGACTCATGCATATTTATTTTATATTTTGGGTTATAATCCAGTATTACACTATTCTGTTGCTGAAATTGTTGAAGAGTTTGTTGTGGGGAGCTCTTTCAGATTGGTTCTCATGTTTCTTTGACATGCCCCATCCTTTTGATTTTTGAACACATCTTTAGTTTCTAGTACTACAAAATGCTTGAGGCTCATCTTGTATTTTTTTCCTGTCTTAGCACTGGAATTAGAATTTTTGGCTTTCTAAGTAAGCTTTTCTAGGGGTGCCCTGATTTCTACCATTCATTCATATAATTTAAGTGATTTTACCATGGATCAGTCACTAGTCCTGGATGTTGTGGTGCTGAGCATACAGAGATGCTTATCTTTGAGTAATCTCTCACTGTCCATCTCTCTCTATTCCCAATGAAATGGTTAGACTAAAATTACTGTACTTAAGGACGATCTTAATTTTAAAAATAAAATTTTAATAGCTCTAAGCCAAGAGATAGCTTCTCACTAAGCTCTTTTTCTAATGACTCTAGTCCTTGAAGCTTGTCCTTGAAGTCCTTGGCTAAGTCTTCATGCTGTGGCTATCCCTAGCCAATTTTAAACATGGACCAGTACCTGCAAAAGAAATGCGGTGTTAGAAGGATTCTAATGCAATAGGTAACAGTGGGTAGCAGATGACTCGCCATTTGTTTGATCATAGGCCTTACTTGGGATGAGGCAAAGTGGTGTCACAGAAGGAGAAGGAAAGCTGAGAAGACACACTATTATTCATCCCTTTGTTCCCCTTGATCTTTCATTACTTCTGATCTCCCACCCTTCCGATCCCCTAAAGATTCAGGCTGCACCAAGCCCATGGAAACACTAATGATGCTGAGTCATACATGCTCTCTATCAGATTCTGTTCTCTCAACTCACCAAATGCCCTTTGAGGAAACATTCAGAACCTGCTTTATCCATCCGTGTTTTCTGATGCCAGCAAAGCCACTGGTTCCTTCCCCTTGTTCCAGGCCCCCCATGGCATAATTCAGAGAATGTACATTTTAAGCCACCCCCTTTTCATTGCTGTACATTTGGTCAAAGACAGGTCAGGATTTGGGCATTCTCATTACAAGCAAGGCTTCACTTGCAGCTGTAGTGTGCCCTGGAAAACCTGGTCGCCCACTCTATTTTTAATGAAAAAGATATGGCCTTAATCTTCTGGTTTAAAAAAACAAAAACAAAAGATAAGTCCTGGCCTGGTGTCAAGAGACCTCAGTTCGAGGCCATAGTCAGCCCTTAGATTATGCATGGTATGGTATATGTGGACCCAGTTTCTTCATCTGTAAAGGAAATATAACTACATCTGTTTTGACAACCCTACAGCTTGTGGGAAAAATAACTGAAACATGAAAAAGTACTAATTTTTATCATATGAAAAAATTATCTACCATTAGAAAAATTTGGCCAATCCTATAAATTCTTTGGCTTAGAGTAAATAGATAATAATGTTGAAGATTAGTGGCTTTTTAACATATAGAGAACTGATAAAGAGGAGGAAGTAAGGCTCAGAGAGGATTATGGCATAGAAGTCTAGCTATCAAAGTCAGGTCACAATCAACCATCAGGGGCAGCATCATGCAATTATGATCTTTGAAGTCTATTTCTGGAGCCTCCAACTAGTCCCTGTTTCCTTCAGTCCCTTGTCCATATAACCACCAGAGTAATCTTCCTCAAAGACTCATTCACATATTCTCCCAAGTCCTACTGCACAGTTTCTCAAGTTTCAGGGTGCATCAGAGTCACCTAGGGGTCTTGTCAGTATGAATTCTAGTATGAATTCCTAGAATTTGGCAGGACTGGAACCTTCACTCCAACAAGCAGTCCTGGTGGGCTAGGTGGTTTGAGAGCCACCTAGAAGAAAGCTGGGCTACAGGATGAAATCCAGACTCCTTGTCCTAGCATTCAAGGCTTCTAAATCTGATCCCTACCTACCTTTTTCCACATGTTATTTATCCCCCATTCCAATTACCTTGGCAGCTAACAGAAATAAGGAGTGCAGAGCTCTCTTCTTTAGAAAGCATGCCAATATCTGAATATATTCTTCAAGCCTGACTTCAGTCCTTGCCCATCCAGGCTGCACTTCCAGTCCTTGTCAGCCCATAACAATACCTCCCTCTGCCAAACTTTCATTGCATGAGACTTACTGAATCATTTTTGGGGTGAGTGAAGGGAATGACAATGAGAGAAGTTTTCCTAGAAGTACTATCAGATCATTTGCATTGGGATTACAAAGAAGAAAAAGTTTTCACCAGGAGAGTTTGTTCATACATGAGAAGAGTCATTTTTGGTGGAAAAAGCACAAGCAAAGGCAGGGTCTGTACATGTTTAAAAACTGTGTGTCTAAATCATGTTTACTGAACATGGAAGTTGAAGGTCAAGGTCAGGTCATAGAGAGGATTTTGCATGTCTTTCAAAATATCATGGCCTTTGTTCTTGACAGAGAGTGGTTGAAGATTTGGGGGATATTATGATGCTGCCTACAAAGCACTTATGTCATGCAGACTGAGGAAAGGCAACAGAGCCTGCTCAGGTTCAAACGTCAACTAGTCTGTTTCTTACCTGTATGATATTGGACCAATTGTTTTACTTATTTGAGCCTATTTTCTCATCTATATTAGAGCAGAAATAATAGATGTCGTTTTGTAAAGTTCTTGCATACACATGACAAAGAAAGCAGCCCTTAGTAATTATATACCAACACATATTTAATGTGCATGTAGTATACAGGAGATGGGTATTATCCCCCTTTCCAAAAATAAAAATCGTCTTTGAAGATGATAACTTGCCTATAGTAACACAGCTACTATGAGCAGAAATGAGAAGTATTTTGCCCTACATAAAAACTGAATGGGACTTAAGGGACCATCTACTTCAATTACCTTATTTTGTAGCAAAGAAAACTGAGGGTAAGCATGGTGAAGTAACTTGGTCAATATCGCACAGCAAATACCATGAGCACATCAGAGTGCGAGGTAATATGGGACACATAAAGATGAGTGAGACCGTCCCTGCCCATAAAGAACTTCGGACTGGCAGGGAAGATGGCAGGTATGAAAAACAAATCTGAACGGGAAGAAGGCATAGTGTCAGGGGGAGCTAGCTTGCACCTGGGCCTTGAGATTTGGGCCTACTGACCAAATTGGTAGATGAAAGAGGGCTAGAGGTCAAAGTTGGATATGTGCTAGAAATGACTTACTGTGCCTTCTCAGCAACACACAGTCCAGTTTTTGGAAGAAAGCAACATTGGAGCAGCCACAGCTTCTTAAAATTGCTGTCTATAATCACGTTTGCTAAAAAAAAACAAAAACTGGAGCAGCAGGGAACAGACCCTGTAGTTAGTCCCAAATCCTCCCCCTTACAATTCCCCAGTGCACATGCAGTGACAGCTGTCATTCTCCAAGCAGCTTAAAATCCTGAAGTGGCCTTGAAGCGGAGACTAGAGCCAGGGAAGCTGCGTCCGCCCCCGCCACCAGGGTGGCCTCACACAATGTGCTGGCAGTAGCCTTTGAAGAATGGCACAGAACCTAGAGGCACCACAGGCTTCAGCAGCTCTGCTCTTTCCCCTGACAGGCAACTGCTGTGCTTCAGTTTGGGCCCCTCTCCCAGCTGACAACCTCAAGACAGATCTGAGGACTGGAATTCCTCTCTAGAACCTTGTGAGGCCACCCGCATCGCTAATCACTCCCATGGCCTCATGGGGGAGCAGGGTAGGCACAGAGGACTGGTCATTAAAAAGAGACCTTGCTGAGATCAGGCTTCTGGGGCAGAACACCTTTGCTTTGGTTCTGGGAGCTGATGATCCAATTGTACATTGAAAGAGGCTGGCGCAGGCTAAATGTATAACTTAAAGAGGAAAGGCCAAGTAACCCCATGGAAATTAACATTTTTGTGGCTGATAAGGAAATCCTTGCTTCCCCTATATTTTATAATCTTGGCTGAAATTCCACTAAATTAGGGGCACGAGGCTAGCTCCTTTAGGTCTTGAAGGTTTTCCAGAAATGACAGCCCTTGAGGTAAGCATTGATTATCAGCTAACACTCTAATAAAGAGAATTTCTCTTAGGTTCCCTTCCAAACTCTGACCACTAGCTGAGAAGAAACTAGCCACGCTGAATGCCACTGGGGCTTGGAGGTTTTATTAAAACATTGAGTCGGACAGGTGGCAGGTTCCTTGATTACACTTTGCTATGAGCATTGATGGATCTTGTGTCCCTGTTACTGGAAGTTCTCTAACTCAGCAGCAATCAGGAAGGTTTTAATCAGACATATTATTTATTTATCTCTTCTACTGGCTATACCCTGTCATCTCAGCAAGGTGGTTAATTATTATTTGTTGATAACTACAGAAAATTACCGTCCATATTGTTCTTTTTAGAGAAGATTCTGGCCCTTAATCCTACACATGCTTTGAAGTCCTGTAGTCATACTAAGAGAACCTTCCTTCAGCAACCATAGGGAGCTCTTTCTCTTCCAAAATACTATAGCACTTTGTCTCATTAATAGAAATTTTAAAAAGCTTGATTTTGTTAAGAGTTAGCAGAATATTTGCTGTATTTTTTTCACCTTTGAGTTAGTCTGGGAACAAAAATCATGAACCCAGAACCTTTACTAATTAATTGAACTCTTATCAAATCTGTGTCCATGCAACCATCTCTATTCACTCAAAACCAACATCAATCCAGACCAGGGATTGGTAAATTTTTTTTCTATAAAAAGTCAGATGGTAAATATTTTGGGCTTCCTTTGTGGGCCCTATGGTCTGTTACAACTATTCAACTCTGCTGTTGTAGTATGAATGCAGCCATACACAATATATAAATAAATATGTATGGCTGTGTGTCAATAAAACTTTATTTACAAAAACAGGCAGTGGGCCAGATTTGTTTCTTGAGCTGTAGTTTGCTGACTCTGATGTAGACCATAAAATATCACCTTCAAATGACAAATTTCTGTTGATTATTGGAATTTAGAGTTATAACAAAATGTAAAGCAGCTGCAAAGTCAATTTGCAAATTACAAGACTTTGTGATATCTGTGCAAGTGATGCTGGATAGCTCCTTGAACAATCTTTAAGCTGTGGGCAAATGAGGAGCTGGCAGAATTAAATTAGTGAAAAAGGAAAAAGAAATTAATAACTATCACAACAACCTAGGAGCTTCAAGTGAGAAGGACTTGGATATCAAAATATGTAGAAAAGTCCTTGAGAAAACTGATGAGCTATCAAATATTCTTGTAAAAATTACTTATTTTATAATCATGATTTAAGAATCCAGCCTAAAGCAAAGGGTGGTATATCTTCCTACCACAAATTGAAGAAAAATTATGCCAACAGATAATGTAGTTCATACTTAATTCATCTATGAATTAAGACATTGCTGCAATTTCATATTAAATGTTGATTAATGAAAAATAAGCATGGTTTTATATTTAAATTTCTTTTTTTTTGTTTTCTATATTTTAATTTCATATTTCAAATCAGTTCCTGGCCAAATGTTTTCCATCATCTGTTACTATAAGAAAAAGTGATCCCTATTTTGAGTGTTTATGTTAAGGGGGCATTTGTTATGTGAATTATCCTTATGTCATACAGGTTTCCTTTATGTAAAATCTCATCTTCTTAAAGGAGATCTCAAAGTTCATGAAGGTAACAACCACATCAAATTTTTTCTTCTTTTTCACAGCTCCCAGAATCACATTTTATAACCAGTAGACACTATAAGAATACATACTTCGTTTGTGACTCATGTCACCTAATTTCTCTCTTTTAAAAAGAATAAATATAAATATGCAGTCTTCACTTTAGAGGGTAGTGTGGGACCATAAAATGACTGTGCAAACTGTAACCACATAATGCAATCTTAATCATTAGCGAAATAATCATGATTGTCCCATGACCTTTAAAATTTTTCATCAAAACTTTAAAAACGCTCCTGCTGTTGGTTATAAATATGTAAGGAAATTAAAAAATAGTAAAACTAATATTTATTTGGTACACTCTAAAATACTAGAAATGTTGAGGATAAAGTATTTCATTTCTTTGTTTAAAAAAAAACAAAAAACAAAACGTAGTTTGAACAGTGTTCACCTTCTGCTTGTCGTATAGCTTGCCACATACAACAGACATGTTTCCTATGCCCTGTGCCTTGGTGAATTGTCATCCTCCTTCGTAAATTTTCTCCTTTTTTAGTTATTTATTTATTTGAGACAGAGTCTCCTTCTGTTGCCCAGGCTGGAGTGCAATGGCGCAATCTCGGCTCACTGCAACCTCCGCCTCCCGGGTTCAAGTGATTCCCCTGTCTCAGCCTCCCAGGTACTCGCCACCATGTCCTGCTAATTTTTGTATTTTTAGTAGAGACAGGGTTTCACCATGTCAGCCAGGCTGGTCTTGAACTCCTGATCTCAAGTGATCCCCTCACCTCAGCCTGCCAAAGTGCTGGGATTATAGGCTTGAGCCACCATGCCTGGCCTAAATTTTCTTTTAATGCCATGAAATATTTCCAAGAGTTTTCCTAATGTGAAGCATTTTACTGGTATCACCCTTCTCTGGGATATACTCACCCTTTTTGTCACACTTTTCTCACTAATTTTAATAATTTCACCTTTGCTAAGTTCCTTTAATAGTATATTTGGAGTCATGGCAATGACAACCTTACCATGTTCAGCTATTTCTTAACTCCATTATGGTCTGATTCAAATTTCACTTCTTACATATTACCTTTGTTCTAGTACTGTTGCACTTGCATCTGTGTTGGCCAATTTCCTCTTTTGATTACCCAATTTGGTAAAGTTTCATATGGGTTTATTACTGGGAGATATGAAGGCAACACAACTACATGCTTTGCTGTCTGTGAATAACAGATAAATGGTGACCAATTACCAACAGATTTTGAAAGAAGTGACATGATCACTTATTGATTATGACCTCCATCTGTTATTTATGCAGTGAGTTGTGGACTGAAGAGCTAGCAAAAAAGTGTGTACTCTTTTCAATTAACCGTAGTTAATATACTGTGGTAATTGCAATCTAAACTATGTTGTTAGGAGACTGGCATTATCTAACTAAACTATGGCAACTAAAATCTGTGTATATTAGAATTGTGCAAAGTGAAGGACAGCCTGTATATAATATTTTTATTATGTAAAATATATAAAATAACATATTACTATAAAGTTTCTCTTTGAACCATATAAAGTATTGTCATTCAAAAACTCAATAACAGTTTTTGAGCTCCATTACTTTCTACAGTTACACCCGAAACAACCTCATGAGACTATGCAGCTCTGTGAATTTTTCATCCAGTGAAATAAAATTTGCTTTTTGGCCAATGATTCATCCTCTGCCTCACAATGGGGAATGCAGCTGTCCTTGTGCATGAGCAGATGGCCCTGCCCCACCTTCTGGTGATCCAGAACACAGGGAACTGCCTACACCTCCTTCCTGGGCAAATGCCCTGGGTGAGATGTTTAATTTGGTGGTGCAGGACAGCGAGATGCTGGGTGGTGCTGGGACATGGTGGGAACTAACACTGGGCTTGGGAAGAGAAACAGGCTTAGGAGAAGGTCAAGCAGACTGTGGTAGCTCACACATTGTGATTTGGAATATGATCAAGAAGACCTTTTGTACCATTTGACCTTTAGTACCATTTTTGTACCATTTGACTATGTAATAATAATATCAGGGATTGTTTCTGTCTCTAGAACTCCACAGATGATACCCACACATCTCCTGACCCTAAAGTCTTTTTCCAGTGTAACATCACCATTCAACAGCTCACATATCTAACTCATTTAATTTTTTATAGCAAACCAGAAAGAGAAAGTACATACTGTTTTATGTTCTTTTTCTTTCAGAATAGGGAGCTGAGATCCATAGCAGTAAGCCGCATGCCCAAAGTCTCACTGAAGTCTCACCAGGAGTCCATGACAGAGTCACAGAAGCCCTAAAAATAAGCTAAAAAGCTAGGATAGAGATGATGTTTCCCATAGGTTTATGGAAGGGACTCGATGATAGGACTATATAGCAAAGTGGAAGGTACATGAAAGAAGGGGAAACTTAAACAGTAGTCCCCAAAGAATGTTCCTCTGGTCTCCAGTTTTTAGGAATGTGTTTTGATGGCTCATAATTTCTACAACATGTTAATTTGCAGTAATGATACATAAAAATGAGAATATAGAACAACAGGGCTGTAAGCCCCTACTCTAGAGGGCCAATAATTTGCTTACTCATGGATGAATTCTCATGCACAAATCATTTCCTCCCTTGATGAACTTCTAAGAGCAAGACAGTCCTGGGGAAAGACCTGCAGCAGTGGGTCTCAACATTCTGAGGCTGAGGCATCTGCTGCAGGATCAAAAGTAGGCATTGGTAGGGGAGGCTAATGTTCTCAAGTGATAGCTGCAGAGGTGGGAATGAGATTAAAATATTGGTTTGTAAAGCAACATTTTCACCAAAGAGGGAGCTGCCTTTCTATCTGAAGTAACCTCTCTTCTTGTATCCAGAAAAGTTTATGTTCTTCTTTCTTTTATATTAGCATCTTAATTTTCCTCTTAGAGAATTCTCCCATCTCTCCATCTCATATCATATTGTCTTAATGATCTCTGGGGTCTTAGTGATAGCAATAATTCAGCCATAGTTAAATCAACACATTGTCCTGGCCACAGTGGCTGTTAAGGGCCAGGCACATGATGCAAGACAGGAAATGATGCTTAATCCTAGGATGTGTGCTGAAAATGGTGAAATGAAATATTTTCTCTCTCTACCAGGATTGAACCTGGGAAAATATAAGCCTTCATCTGCTAGGCTCCACCGTGCAGACAGCCTATCAGAGGAAAGCTTTCCTTTTACGGACTCACAGAGTTCTGACAATATTGTTAGAGACCCTGGATCCAACCACGCCTTATACTCTTATGTAAACTTTTCTGTTATATGATCAAATAGTATTTGTAGTGTTGGGGGAGAATTAGGCACAGCAAAAAGAAGAGTTTTACCCAAAGTCGCATGGCTGGTCTGGTGAGTGGCAGAGTTAGAATAACAACCCAAATCTTTAAACTCCGAGTTCAGGGCTCATTTTAGTCTTATGATACGGAGACAAGGTTTTTTGAAGCAAAGAAAACGTGAGAGATAAAGTTAGTAGAGCCATAGTTCCAAATAGGAGACAAATGTAGTAACAGGAACACACAGAGGCTAGTACCTCAAACCATATAGCAGTACAACCATAACACAATGCAGAAATCTTGCACTGTGATTTTGGTCATTCAAACATGACCAAACAATGTAGTTGATGAAACATCTATTTCTGGCTTTAGAAGGCTGGAGCAAAGGTTTTATGATTTATTCAGAAATCACAAAGAGATGTAATGAGGGTTTTTAAATGAAGCCATTTAGATTTCCTATTGTTCAGGATAGATGGTAACATAAGAAAAATCCTTATTTCACTTAATTTTGAGAATGTGCCAATGTCATGATGTTAAGCATAGGCTTTGCTTGATAGATTTGAAAGACCAGCTGAAAGAACCAAGACTGATTCAAGTGGCCCACAGTAGTACCTTTCAGACTTTGCAATGACTTTCAATTGCTTTTCTAATCATTTATGTTTGTCCTTGTTCCCAAACCTTAAAGAAATTCTAAAGGATCATTTTACTTTTCCTTTAGATTATTACCTTGTAAAAGCAAGTTCCAGCAAATTACATAGAAATGTGATAGAGTTAGGTTAAAATGGTTCCTTGATACAAACACATAATTCTACCAAAAAGTCAAAGTTAAACATGCTTTTCCTTTTTTGGACATGCCTATCCTCAGTCGTTCCTCTAGACAACTCCAAAGGAAGGCACTAAAATACCTCAAGTATGCCCTTGTCACTCTCAGGAACATATTGTGTCTTATCTGTCATTTTGTCTTCCAGACAATTCTATGTGATATGATGAGGTTGAATGGCAACAAACATTTTTTTTAGTGCAAAAAAAACCTAGAAAATGATTTCATGTGTTTGATGATTTAAAAAAAGCCAGTTCCATTCTTTTTTTTTTTTTTTTTTTTTGGTTTCTGACAATGAGAGTAATTCTTACAAATTAAATGGTGGAATGGTCTTTGTTAGAGGAGAAAGAAAGCTCAATATATAAAAGTGATGGTAAGAATTATTCTCAAAAAGTTCAAAGTTTCAGGCTTAGAACAAACACACTGAGGGAACTGTTAAATAGAATTACTGAACTCTTGGCTAGTTTTTGAAGAACCTTGTTACAATAGAAAATGTCATAGATTATTGGATTTAGGCAAGAACAGTGAATCAACTTCTGGCCAATTAGTACAATGTCAATTTTGGAGGGAGATTTAGAATAAGGTATTTGAAGATATAGTTTTTGGTCCCTGTTATGAAGTTGTAATAAACAAAGAGATAAGATACTTTCTGTTAATGGTAAATACTGCAAGGAAAAACATATTAAGTTTACGATGTAGTAATATAAATTAGCCTTCATTTTTAAATGATATCATTAATTCTCATTGGCGAAAATTTTGCCTCCCTCTTGATCCTGAGGCATTTAGTATTGTCTGGAGGCATTTTGGGTTGTCATAGATTATGTAGAGGTGTGCTACTTGTATCTGGTGGGCAGAGGGCAGGGATGTTGCTAAGCATCCTGCAATGCGCAGGACAGCCTCTACCATAAAGAATTATTTGGCCCAAAATATCAAGAGTGCTGAAACTGAGAAATTCTGGTCTAGAGAATGCATTCTCAACTACAGTAATAGTGCCTCTGAGGGCACAACAATTGGTTTTTAGGGGATGAGAAATCTTACTATTTTTATGTATAAAGAACAAATACACACGGGGTACATGCACAGATATCTGGTATACCTGTGGCATTAAAATTTCACAGGGCAGGGTAATGAAAAAAACAAAACAAAACAAAAAGTCTCAAAAGGTCCCTTGTGGGAACAATCATGAAAAAAAGATTGGAAACACTTACCTAGAACAGGGATTACAGAATATTTTCTGCATAGGGCCAGATAGTAAATCTTTATCCTTTGTGGCCGTGTAATCTCTGTGGTAACTACTCGACTTTGCCATTGTAGCGCAAAAGCAGCCACAGACAGACAATACATAAACAAATGGGGATAGCTATGTTCCAATAAAACTTTACTTAAAAAAAGAAAGAGAAGGGCCATATTTGGCTATTGGGCCATAGTTTGCTGAACCTGGTTTAAAGATTAGTATTGAAACCATAAAAAAAACAATGTGAATGCCTTACTAACATGTAGCTATGTTAAGATGATGTTGTGTGTGTGTGTGTGTATGTGTGAACAGTAAGAAAGACTCAGTTATTTGAGCAATTAAAGGCAATTTCCGTTTGAGTACAATTGAAAAATTGTCTCTGCAAATTTGATGAATGGATTAATATCAAACTTGAAGGAAATCTCTGATGATATACCAGAAGGTGATATACCTGGCATTTCAGTTTTTAAACAGTACTTAAAACATAAAACCATATAAATTCAAATTCATGAGACATGCTTATCACATAGTAAAAGGCTGGATGGAGAAGAACTGCATTAAATGACAATTCGAGCCCACAACAGAGAGGAATTGGCGATTGGATTTGGGATGAAGAAATATAATGAGGTTTCAATATCAACCTGCTGCTGCAAAAAACAGCTGGTCTGCTTTCTGAGGTATCACATAGCACAATAAAAGCCACCAGCTTTAGTTTGCAAAGTTTATATCTTCTCCATTTACTCCTCAAATGCTAAATCAATAACTTAAATTTAAGGTAGTTTTTAATCTACTGAACTTCATCACTGGTACCAAAATATAAGGAACTTACATTAGTAGACTATTTTGGTTTTGGTTTGGTTTGGTTTTTTTGGTTTGTTTTGTTTGTTTGTTTTGTTTTGACGGAGTTTTCAATCCTGTCACTGAGGTTGGAGTGCAATGGTGCTATCTTGGCTCACTACAACGTCTGCCTCCCAGGTTCAAGTGATTCTCCTGCCTCAGCCTCTTGAGTAGCTGGGATTACAGATGCCTGCCACCATGCCCAGCCAATTTTTGTATTTTTAGTAGAGATGTGGTTTCGCCATTTTGGCCAGGCTGGTCTCGAACTACTGACCTCAGGTGATCCACCCGCCTCGGCCTCCCAAAGTGCTGGGATTACAGGTGTGAGCCACTGTGCCTGGCCTATTAGTAGACTACTAATCTAGATGCACGCAATTGTTTCAACTCAACAGTGGCTTAAATAAGGTACACATATTTATCAAGTAATTGTCTAAAGGTGGTAGTCCAAAGCTGAAGAACATCTCTACTCTATAAGATTATCCAGGGACCCGGTCTTCTTAATTTGCTGTCCTGCCATTCCCAAGATGAAGTCTCTCATCTGCATGGTCTAAAATGGCTTCTACCACATCCATAATCCAGGCGGCAGGATGAAAAGGGAAAGGGAGAGTAGATCCCTTTAGGATCATGACTCAGAAGTTGTACACATCACTTTCATTCCCATTTTATTTTCTAGGATAGCCACATAGTCATAACTTACACAGGAAGGCTGGGAAAAGAAGTCGCTAGCTGGTGTGGAGTCAGGAGTGAACATGTGCCTACATTATATGTAGGATATTATGTATAAGAAATGGTATATGGGTGTTGAGGATTTAGAGAGCAACTAGGAGTCTCTGCCATAGAATTTAAGTAAAAACAAACAAGTTGTTGAATAGCTCAAATAGGATGATCAACGTCTTAGAGGGATCTGAAATCACATCATAGAAGGAGAAAATAATATTTGGACTATAAAAGAAAAGACATTGGGGAATTATGAAACAGTCTTTCAAAAGAGATAGAGGCTCTTTTTTACATAACCAAGAGTATGAATGACTAAAAGTTTTAAGGAAGAAATTAGGAACACAGGAAAAGAAAATGTCATGCCACACATTGTTTTTTTGTGCTAAAGATACAAAGATGAATAAAAGTTATGACTTCTGCCTTACTGGATAATAGGATAATAATTAAGGAGTGAGTAGAAGTGTGTGTGTGTGTGTGTGTGTGTGTGTTCATGGTGGGATAAACTAGCAGAAGTATTTGGAAATTCATACATGATATTGGGGATTTTTCTGAACTCCTAAGCTACTGTATATGTCAAAGAGGTATGATTCTGTCAAATATAAATATTTCATTCTCAAGTTCTACCAACCAGTTGACTTAGGATCAAAAGAAGAAAATAGTTTAAAGGGTGGTGGCCTTAAAAAATCAGATATTTAAATGAAAACAAACTTGTTTGTTTTAAGACCTCTAAATTAAATATAGTGTCGAAGGAGTCTAATTGGTGGTTACATTTATTCGCAAGTCTTGGCCCTTCTCATCCCTGTAGAAAACTATAATCCTCATGCTGGAGCACTCTGCAGTCTGTCACTGGGGGGTTCTGACACCCAGTGGGGAGCAATTTAAATGCTCACATGCCCTGGCAGCAGCAATCCCATGACATAAACACTGCTCAAGTCCTTATATGAATACATCTTTTCAGCTCATGAAGAAATCAGAATTTATTTACGAAATAAAAGCAAGAGATTTTTTTGAGGAGTGGGAGGAAATACATCTAGTGCAGGAGTATGAGACATGGCCAAAGATACAAAGAAGCCTAGGTTCCACATAAAATCCCACCACTGAGGAATGGATCCCTCGCAGTTTTTCTGCTTCTCTGAGCTTCAGTTATCTCACTGATAAACAGAGGCCTCATCATCCCAGTCCATTCTGGCAATACAAGTTATGTGGCTTATACCTGCTTTAAAAAAGATTGGCTGGGCCTGGCGCAGTGGCTCATGCCTGTAATCCCACCACTTTGGGAGGCTCAGGCAGGCAGATCACAAGATCAGGAGTTCGAGATCAGCCTGACCAACATGGCGAAACCCTGCCTCTATAAAAATTAGCTGGACATGGTGGCATGCACCTGTAATCCCAGATACTCAGGAGGCTAAGGCAGGAGAATCGCTTGAACCCAGGAGGCGGAGGTTGCAGTGAAGTGAGATCGTGTCATTGCACTCCAGCCTGGGGGACAGAGCAAGACTCTGCCTCAAAAAAAAAAAAAAAAAAAAAAAATTGGCTGGAAAACCTATAGACAGAGTATGACCTGTATATTAACAGTACACCACAGTCCACACCACTCCCTAATGCAATGCCTAAGCCCACTCTACTCCTGACACTA
The DNA here is from genome assembly GCF_009828535.3 of Hylobates moloch. Taxonomy (NCBI): domain Eukaryota; kingdom Metazoa; phylum Chordata; class Mammalia; order Primates; family Hylobatidae; genus Hylobates; species Hylobates moloch. The sequence continues at coordinate 130,425,659 of NW_026652281.1, read as the reverse complement.
CTTTCTAGTCCTGCTAGGCATATGATTTTGAAACCTAAGCTCATAGTAGTTGGACACTTTGTATATGCCAGGTGTTTGCATACATATCTCACGTAATCCTCACAGCAGTCTTCTGAGGGGATGGTTTCTACGGGCACACACACACAAAAAACACTCGGAGAGTTTAAAGAATTTGCTCAAGCTTATGCAGCTAAGAATTTATTGAGACAAGATTTAGATCTAGGCAGTAAGTCTTCAGAACCTGTACTCTTAACCACTATGTTCTTTTGTCTACAAAATTTCCAAGGTCATGAGAACCACCAGCAGTAAGGGAAGGATTTAAGAGCTTGGAGGGTAAATAAAACCTGAATCCAAATCCAGGTTTTACCACTACTCACCTTCATACCTTATAGGGTCCTTGTGAAATTTAAATGAGCCAAAGCATGTAAAACACTCAGCACAGAGAAATTGCTCAAAAAGTAGCCATTACTAGGCTAGAAATGTTTCTATAATGCAGATATAAGAATAGTTATTAAATAAACGAAATATTAAGTTATTGATCCAAAGAGTGGTTCAAAGCTGCGGTTTCCTTTATAAGCTGGTTATTGGCATACTCTAGGGTGTTCTTTGTTCAGTTTCTGTCGTATCAGAGAAACATATGAGTAGCCCTCAATCAGGAGTGACTTTGACCTTCATAAGACATTTGTCAATTTCTAGTGACATTTTTTATTGTCAAACTTTGTGGCAGAGGAGTTGTACTGGAAACTTATAGATAGAGGCCAGGGATGCTGCTAAACATCCTTCAATGCACAGGAAAGCCCTCCACAACAAAGAATTATCCAGCGCCAAATGTCAATAGTACCAAAATTTAGAAACCCTGGTTTCGATTAGTGTAAAAATCCTCTAAAAGTCTTTAATCTAGTTAAGTGGACTTAATATTTTATGATTTTTAAGCAATTTTATAAAGGTCAGTCTGTGTACAACGTGTATTCTACTTGCCTCTCATCCTGAGCCTAGATGGGCCCACATTACAGGGCTCCCAATGCAGAGAATTGTACCAACCATGTGGCACATACTAAGTGCTTTTGAAAGAAAGGAGTACCTCTAGATGGGGCAGCATTCTTTAGCTCCCAGGCAGAAATTTGAAGTGGGTGAGCTTTTCTTGTTTTGAGATAGACTAAGTAATGACCAAATCCCCATTTAACTTGAATCTATTTTGCCTGTTTTATAACAAGCACTGTGCTATGCACACAGGGAAATTTCAGTTCATGAGAGAGTTAGCTGACAAATTATAATGTCCAAAAATATACATAAATCATTCACTTGATTCACCCACCTGGCCTCTATCTATCCGAAGTAACCCAATTTCATTATCCAGATCTAGAAAAATCAACATTGTGTAAATACTCTTTGTTCTACTTTAGACTTGGAAATTTTCTTGCTATTTGTTGATTTCCTTCTTTCCTGTATTTTTCTGACTTAAGAGCCCTACGAAGTTTTTGCCTTTGAGTTGGTCTTTTGATATAAGAGCCAGAGCTTCTGAGAGCCAGAGAAATATGCCAGTTTACTGTGCAACCCATGTGAAGACCAACCTTAAGTTTATCACTTGGCGAACTTGATTCACAGCTTATGTCATTTAAAATAAAAAATAAAATAACATAAATCTCAGCAAATTTATTCCCAGTGGCATTGTAGAGCAATTTAGAATACAATAGCCATAAGTTGGTTAACTAGATGAAAGACTGTGCATTTTATTCTAGTGCTATAAACTTCTAAATGTTCCTGGCAGAAAATAATAATAATAATAAAGTACCATTATGGACATAAAAAAATATTCTGTTAAAGTAGTATCCTGGTGTTTCATATTTATTCTTTCATTACGTGGCATTTGGAATCAATTTTATGTTTCAAAGTTAAAGTAGTTTTCTCTCTAATTGGTAATAAGGGTGCATTGTGAGACTCCAAAAATGGGGGTAGAGGGTGGAAGACACTATGAGATCACCTGATTCAACCTTGTGATTTTACAGATGAGGAAATTGGAGACTAAGCTAAAAATGGTGCTTTGTTCTAGGTGGTGGCAAAAGTGAGCAATCTATCCCAGTCTTTAGACAAGAAACATTTCTTTCCTATCAAGTTTTTCCCAAAAGAAGAAATTCAAGGTACTTCTAGTCATTTTCTTAGTGTAATTGGTTCCTTCTCATATCTTGATTGATTTGTCCTTAGAATTTAACTGAAAGATAGAGTATACTTGTAGGATCCTAAACCCAGGAATGTTACTGATGCCAAGTAGAATTCTCATCATTCATCTATCTACTACTGTACATCTAGTATGTGCTAATAACTGTGTGGGCCAAGAGAATATAGAGATACATAGGACCAACAAGGTCCCTAACCTCCTGAAACTCACATTATACTGGAAGAAACAAATAAAATGAGTGACACAAACATTGTAATTGTGAAGTTTAATAAAAACTGTGAATGGAAAAAAAACATAATGTGATAAAGATAACCTAGAGGTGGGAGGGCTGTATATAGGGTAAGAGTAGAAAGAGCTTTTTCAGAAAGAGTGGTTAGGGATAGCCTCTCTGAGAAGGTGATATCTGAGGTGAGACCAGAGGGATGAGAAGTTTCTTGTAGGGGAAGGAGACTCCAGATAGAATACCAAGCACAAAGTCTGTGATGAGTAAATGACTTGGGATATTTGATATACGGGAAGGGAGCCACAGGAATAGTTCATTGTAAATTAGGGAAAGCTAGATAGACATAACTTTTAAGAAGAAGGCAAGGGGCTCAGATCATGAGCCGTGATAAAGACTTCTGATTCTATAAATCTATATAATCTATACAAACAATAATATGTATAGGACAAATATAAATATAGTTTGTGACATCAGATAAAATAGACTACGGATTTATGAAAAATCCTCTTATCTATAAAAGCAAAAATCACATGGAAAAATTTGTCAGAATCAACTTTTTCAAAACTCTAAATATTAACCAAAGACCTTTATAAATCTAAGGAGCATTTATTCAAGAAAAATGGCTGAATATTGGTAAGAATAGCAAGTTGTAGGGCATTTTAATTTGTCCTATTTTCACCTCCACCCCCAGCTCTGCGTAAGCTTTGAAAGTAAACAATGGAAATCAGCCACCTGGCAGCCAGTGGAGGGGGAAGGACAGGGTTAAACTCCTTCAAAGCCCCATTCTGAGAGAATTATTATTATTTCCCATATCTGGTGATTTCTTGGAAGAACTGACTCACAAGGCTGCCTTCATTAAGCCTGACATGGAAGTCACCCAGTGTGAAGAGCATTTTTCCTGAGTGTTTGTTAAAAATAATCAGAGGCAATTTTTTTAATCATTGTAGCGTTTTGAGTTAGTGAGTAACAGTTGAGGCAAACAATAGGCTAACTAAAAATTTTAAAAAGAAAACTGGGGAATGAGATGTCCATAGATGCCTTTGAAAGTCTTTGACATACTTCTGGAATCTAGAAGGCCATGCACATGCATAGAGCTGTGTGCATGTTGAGGGCTGTGTAAATGTTCAGCCAAGACCTGAGAAGGCCCTAGGCTCTACTGCTGGCTGACCTTGAGGCTATGTGGAAGCTGAGCACTAAGATACCTAAGCTGAGACTTCAGTGGCCACACAAAGGATAGAATACAGGTTTTAGAGAATTAGTTCAGAAAAGTCACAAAACAAGCAAAGAACAACAACAAACCCTGGGGAGGAGGAAGAAATTGATTTTCAAGTTTGCCACTTTATATTACTTAAAATGTCCAGTTTTTGTTTTGTTTTATTTTTGAGACAGGTTCTCATTCTGTTGTCCGGTTTGAAGTGCAGTGGCGCAATCTTAGCTCACTGCAACCTCCACCTCCTAGGCTCAAGCTATCTTCCCATCTCAGCTTCCCAAGTAGCTGGGACTACAGGCATGTACCACCATGCCTGGCTAATTTTTGTATTTTTTTTTATTAGTTTGGTAGAGACAGGGTTTCACCATGTTGCTCAGGCTGGTCTTGAACTCCTGAGCTGAAGTGATTCACCTGCCTTGGCCTCCCAAGTGCTGGGATTACAGTCATGAGCCTCCATGCCAGGTTAAAATGTCCAGTTTTTAACAACAACAACAACAACAACAACAACAACAACAACAACAGCAAAACAATTACAAGACATACCTAGAAACAAGAATGTACAGTCCAGAAGTAGAGAAAGAAAAGCAACCATTACTAAGGGAGCCCAGACACTGTATTTATTAGACAGGACTTCATATTGGCTATTTTAAATATGCTCAAAACTGAGGGAAAACAAGTCTAAACAAATCAAATATAAGAACAGTGTCTCAGGAAATAGGGAATATGCATAAAGAGACAAAATTATAGAAAAGAACCAGTCAGAAATTCTTATGTTATAAAGCACAGCAGGTGAAATAAATTTAACCAGAGGAGCTCCACAGCAGATTTGAGCAAGCAGAAGAAAGAGTCAGAAAACTGAAAGATAGGTCAATTGAAATTATATAGTTTGTAGAATAAAACAAAAAAGAATGAAGAAAAATAAGCAGAGCTACAAAGGCAACTGCATAAAGCAAAAGCCATACATCTGTGTCAATGGGCATACAATGTATAAAGGCGTAATTTGTATGTGAATAACAGTGTGAAAGAGGGGAAAGGGAATGGAGCTATATAGGAACAAAGATTTTTATACTCTTGAAGTTCAGTTTGTATTAATCAAAAACACAAATATAACAGCTAATGTTATAAAACTCTTGAAAGAAAACATGGGGTGAATTGTGGTGACCTTGGATTAGGCAATGGTGTCTTAGATATGACATCAAAATTAGAAGCAACCCATGAAAGTATAAATTGGGCATCATCAAAACTAATACTTTTGTGCATGAAGAACATTATCAAAAAAGTGAAAAAAACCCTACATACTGGAAAAAAATATTCACAAATAGTATATCTGATAAGGGTCAAGTAATCACAAATATAATAACAGTTACAAATCAACAGTAAAAAGACCGATGGTTCAATTCAAAAATGGGCAAAGAATCTGAATAAACACTTCTTCAAAGAAGACATACAAATGGTCAATAAGCATGTGAAAAGATATTCACTAATATTATTAGTTATTGAATATTAGTTATTGGAACTAATATTAGTTAATGGATATTAGTTATTGGAACTAATATTATTAGTTATTGGAAACTAATATTATTAGTTATTGGATAAATGAAAACCAAAACCACAATGAGATACCAGTCATATCCACTGGGATGGATATAAGCAAAAAGAGACAATAGCAAGTGTCGGTGAGGATGTGGAGAAACTGGAACCCTCATACATGCCGATGCCAATGTAAAGTTAAACAGAGTTACCTTACGTCCAAGTAATTTCACTCCTTGGTGAATATCTAAAGAATAGAAAACATTTGACATTTAAAACTTGACTTGAATGTTGATAGCATAATTGCTTGTAATAGCCAAAAATGGAAACAACTCAAATGCCCATCAACTATTGAATGAATACACAAAATATGGCATATCATACAACAGAATATTATTCATCTATAGAAAAGGAATGAAGTACTGATACGTGCAACAACATGGATGAACCTTGAAAACATTGTGCAAAGTGAAATAAACTAGACATAGAACGCTATATATTGTATGATTCCACTTGTATGAAGTGTCAAGAATAGGCAGATCCATAAAAACAGAAAATAGGTCAGTGATTCCCAGTGGGTGGGGTGGGGAAAAGGGGAGCAAGAAATGGAGAGTGACTGCTGATGGACATGGAGTTTAATTTAGAGGTAATGTACAACTTTGTGAATCTATAAAGTACACTGAATTGGGCACTTTAAAAGTGTGAATTGTATGGTATGTGAACTATGCCTCATCAAAAAGAAAAGGTAACTTGCAGTACGGGACTTTATCAGTGACTAGGTCCAGGAAAGAGTTTTCACTAATAGATTCACTCACAGGAACAGATTCTTCATGAACACTCCACAAAATAGTGTCGAGATGGACAAATCTAGTTCAAATAGTTTATAACTGAGAAATTTTAATGGTATAATCATATTAATATGAAAATTGGGTATCCTGGGTTCTGTTTAGCTAACAATCATTAGGGCAAAGTAAACAGATTTCAGTTTTTACACTGATTTTTATTGATTTGAAGTGGCCGCCTGTTTTACTGTGTGGAAAAGGATTCTGATGCTCATTTAGGCTTTACAGGGAATTGGTAATGATTGCCATGGGATCGTGCTTGCATGTGTTTCATACCTTCCATGAGTTATTCTGTGACTTGAGACAGAGGTATTCAAAACAATTGGCAAAAGGAGGCTTAGATAGGTGTACTGAGTGATCTTTAAACATCATTTAGTTTTTAAAGTTTTGTGATTATATGATATAATGATCCAATTGACATATATTTAAAAATATACACATTTTGTCTGAAAATATTTTTAAAAATAAGCAATGGGAGTAGCAAGTGTGTATGGACTGAAATATTTGAGCTGGAGGAGTATATACATAGCTGTGGTTGATAATCTTACCTTGTTCTTTTCTAAATACAGTGCTTCTCAGTACTAGCATTTAATTATGCACCGTACTTGGATAAAAATGGACGTTAGTATAAAGATTAGCTTTTATGATGGATATGTTTGGGTCCAAAATATGATTTAAATCTTTGCTACTGCAATTAGAAAACCAACAACCCACAGATGAATGCTCTTTTCTTATGGAAGTACATTGTGATATATTTGTTCTTGTATTACTTAAAAACAGATCTACATACAAACAGAACAGATGTTAACACATAACAAGATAGATGTTTCATTCTTTAAAGAGGTCTCTATTTCCAGCCAAAATGTCCCACAAATAATTCCAACTTGGTTGCTTTGCCAATCTCTTACTAGATACTATGATCAAGTCCATGGAATGCTTAGAATGATAACTTTCACATTCTCTTCTTCATTAACATATGGGACAGATGCTATTCAGATGGGTGACACACTCACATCAGGGTATCCTAGGGTATGCAAAAACTTCCATGGGGATAAATTTAAGTATAAACTTTTTGCCCTAATTCAGGGATAATAACAATAATAATAGTGTCAATTGCTAATGTCCATGTAGCACTTAGTATATTTCAGATGCTATCGTGAGAATTTTGTACATATTCATTTAATTAATACAATCTTTTTTTTCTCATAGTTTTTTTTTTTATTATACTTTAGGTTTTAGGGTACATGTGCACAATGTGCAGGTTTGTTACATATGTATCCATGTGCCATGTTGATTTTCTGCACCCATTAACTCGTCATTTAGCATTAGGTATATCTCCTAATGCTGTCCCTCCACCCTCCCCGAACCCCACAGCAGTCCCTGGAGAGTGATGTACCCCTTCCTGTGTCCATGAGTTCTCATTGTTCAGTTCCCACCAATGAGTGAGAACATGCGGTGTTTGGTTTTTTGTCCTTGTGATAGTTTACTGAGAATGATGGTTTCCAGTTTCATCCATGTCCCTACAAAGGACATTAACTCATCATTTTTTATGGCTGCATAGTATTCCATGGTGTATATGTGCCACATTTTCTTAATCCAGTCTATCGTTGTTGGACATTTGGGTTGGTTCCAAGTCTTTGCTATTGTGAATAGTGCCACAATAAACATACGTGTGCATGTGTCTTTATAGCAGCATGATTTATAGTCCTTTGGGTATATACCCAGTAATGGGATGGCTGGGTCAAATGGTACTTCTAATTCTAGATCCCTGAGGAATTGCCACACTGTCTTCCACAATGGTTGAACTAGTTTACAGTCCCACCAACAGTGTAAAAGTGTTCCTATTTCTCCACATCCTCTCCAACACCTGTTGTTTCCTGATTTTTTAATGATGGCCATTCTAACTGGTGTGAGATGGTATCTCACTGTGGTTTTGCTTTGCATTTCTCTGATGGCCAGTGATGATGAGCATTTCTTCATGTGTTTTTTGGCTGCATAAATGTCTTCTTTTGAGAAGTGTCTGTTCATGTCGTTTGCCCACTTTTTGATGGGGTTGTTTGTTTTTTTCTTGTAAATTTGTTTGAACACCCCACTGTCAACATTAGACAGATCAATGAGACAGAAAGTTAACAAGGATATCCAGGAATTGAACTCAGCTCTACACAAAGTGGACCTAATAGATATCTACAGAACTCTCCACCCCAAATCAACAGAATATACATTTTTTTCAGCACCACACCACACCTATTCCAAAATTGACCACATAGTTGGAAGTAAAGCTCTCCTCAGCAAATGTAAAAGAACAGAAATTATAACAAACTGTCTCTCACACCACAGTGCAATCAAGCTAGAACTCAGGATTAAGAAACTCACTCAAAATCGCTCAACTACATGGAAACTGAACAACCTGCTCCTGAATGACTATTGGGTACATAATGAAATGAAGGCAGAAATAAAGATGTTCTTTGAAACCAACGAGAACAAAGACACAACATACCAGAATCTCTGGGACACGTTCAAAGCAGTGTGTAGAGGGAAATTTATAGCACTAAATGCCCACAAGAGAAAGCAGGAAAGATCCAAAATTGACACCCTAACATCACAATTAAAAGAACTAGAAAAGCAAGAGCAAACACATTCAAAAGCTAGCAGAAGGCTAGAAATAACTAAAATCAGAGCAGAACTGAAGGAAATAGAGACACAAAAAATCCTTCAAAAAATTAATGAATCCAGGAGCTGGTTTTTGAAAAGATCAGCAAAATTGATAGACCGCTAGCAAGACTAATAAAGAAGAAAAGAGAGAAGAATCAAATAGATGCAATAAAAAACGAAAAAGGGGATATCACCACCGATCCCACAGAAATACAATCTACCATCAGAGAATACTACAAACACCTCTATGCAAATAAACTAGAAAATCTAGAAGAAATGGATAAATTCCTCGACAAATACACCCTCCCAAGACTAAACCAGGAAGAAGTTGAATCTCTGAATAGACCAATAACAGGTTCTGAAATTGTGGCAATAATCAATAGCTTACCAACCAAAAAGAGTCCAGGTCCTGATGGATTCACAGCTGAATTCTACCAGAGGTACAAGGAGGAACTGGTACCATTCCTTCTGAAACTATTCCAATCGATAGAAAAAGAGGGAATCCTCCCTAACACATTTTATGAAGCCAGCATCATCCTGATACCAAAGCCTGGCAGAGACATAACCAAAAAAGAGAATTTCAGACCATTATCCTTGATGAACATTGATGCAAAAATCCTCAATAAAATACTGGCAAACCGAATCCAGCAGCACATCAAAAAGCTTATCCACCATAATCAAGTGGGCTTCATCCCTAAGATGCAAGGCTGGTTCAACATATGCAAATCAATAAATGTAATCCAGCATATAAACAGAACCAAAGACAAAAACCACATGATTATCTCAATAGATGCAGAAAAGGCCTTTGACAAAATTCAACAACCCTTCATGCTAAAAACTCTCAATAAATTAGGTATTGATGGGACATATCTCAAAATAAGAGCTATCTACGACAAGCCCACAGCCAATATCATACTGAATGGGCAAAAACTGGAAGCATTCCCTCTGAAAACTGGCACAAGACAGGGATGCCCTCTCTCACCACTCCTATTCAACATAGTGCTGGAAGTTCTGGCCAGAGCAATCAGACAGGAGAAGGAAATAAAGGGTATTCAATTAGGAAAAGAGGAAGTCAAATTATCCCTGTTTGCAGATGACATGATTGTATATCTAGAAAACCCCATTGTCTCAGCCCAAAATCTCCTTAAGCTGATTAGCAACTTCAGCAAAGTCTCAGGATACAAAATCAATGTACAAAAATCACAAGCATTCTTGTACACCAATCACAGACAAACAGAGAGCCAAATCATGAGTGAACTCCCATTCACAATTGCTTCAAAGAGAATAAAATACCTAGAAATCCAACTTACAAGGGATATGAAGGACCTCTTCAAGGAGAACTACAAACCACTGCTCAATGAAATAAAAGAGGATACAAACAAATGGAAGAACATTCCATACTCATGGGTTGGAAGAATCAATATCGTGAAAATGGCCATACTGCCCAAGGTAATTTATAGATTCAATGCCATCCCCATCAAGCTACCAATGACTTTCTTCACAGAATTGGAAAAAACTACTTTAAAGTTATATGGAACCAAAAAAGAGCCCGCATCGCCAAGTCAATCCTAAGCCAAAAGAACAAAGCTGGAGGCATCACGCTACCTGACTTCAAACTATACTACAAGGCTACAGTAACCAAAACAGCATGGTACTGGTACCACAACAGAGACATAGATCAATGGAACAGAACAGAGCCCTCAGAAATAACGCCGCATATCTACAACTATCTGATCTTTGACAAACCTGACAAAAACAAGAAATGGGGAAAGGATTCCCTATTTAATAAATGGTGCTGGGAAAACTGGCTAGCCATATGTAGAAAGCTGAAACTGGATCTCTTCCTTACACCTTATACAAAAATTAATTCAAGGTGGATTAAAGACTTAAATGTTAGACCTAAAACCATTAAAATTCTACAAGAAAACCTAGGCAATACCATTCAGGACACAGGCGTGGGCAAGGACTTCATGTCTAAAACACCAAAAGCAATGGCAACAAAAGCCAAAATTGACAAATGGGATCTAATTAAACTAAAGAGCTTCTGCACAGCAAAAGAAACTACCATCAGAGTGAACAGGCAACCTACAGAATGGGAGAAAATTTTTGCAACCTACTCATCTGACAAAGGGCTAATATCCAGAATCTACAATGAACTCAAACAAATTTACAAGAAAATACAATCTTGATAAAATAGTATTATTCTTATAATTCCAAATTCTACAAGGCACAATTGAGACATAGAAAGATTAAATAACTTGCTTAATAGTATACATCTAATAAGTAGCAAATCAAAGTTTCAAATTTAGGCTGACTGTTCAGGTGACCATCTTTCTAACCATGAGGCTATACTGTCTTTGGGGATATGTACTAACAAAATGTCCATTATAGGGGTGACTAAAAGTCCAACTTGGTACATAAATGGAAATATTTTATAAACCATAATAGCTTATCTATTTGAGATGAACTTCTCAAGCTATCTTACAAAGGACTGTGATTTCAATGCATCACAACTTCAACTGAGAAGCCATGGCTTTAAGCATTGACTTCTGTGTTTCTCTCTTAGATGTTCAAGCACACATCTGACCAGTCTTTCTTCTTTGGTATGATATTCTCCACCTCCTATTGTCCCTTGTGTCAGTGAAACCTCTAACTTAAATAAGAATAGATTTTCTTGTTACCACCAACCATGCTCTTGACTATTCTATTTTATTCCAGAGATCTTATCCCTGACCACCTTACCCTATTTATGATACGGAATGCACTGATCTGACAACCAAAAAATCATCTCTGTTTATTTCACATGAATTCAAGAACAACAGGGTCATAACATCCAGCTAAGATGGCAGAAGTTATTTATGGTTTCTTCTGTCCATAGGTCACCTACATTTTAAGGTTACTTACTCCTCCCACACTCTCATAAGCCTCTGTCCAATATGCTTCTAGCCACTGAGGTGCACATATGATCTATTTGGACGTGATAAAGTGTTCCTGGTCACAGTGGTCTAAGGATAGGAGCATGATCTAAGTTAGACAAGTTGCAATTCTTTCCTGAGATTCTTTAAGACAGAACTGTCTGGTAGGGGAGGACTTTGGTCTCTGGTTACACAGCTCTGACTCTGAAAGCTACATTAAAAAAATTACAGTTTTCTGGGGAGAGCAGATTTGAGAATAAAGCAAAAGTTAGGTTAGAAAAAAGTAGAAAAAAGAGACAGAGAGGTCACGTGTCATTTAAGTCCCTGGTTTCAGCTGTCTCTAAGGCCAGATCATCTTCTTTTCTGGAAATTTGATTACATGAGACAATACATCTCCCACTTTTATGCATATACTGGCTGAATTTGGTTTCTGTTACTTTCAACAAAGAGATTTAACTTGTACAGACTGACACTAAAAAGAGTATTCACATATAAGAATGGTTTCATGATAGAGCAATAAAGTAGAAAACTAAACCACATGAAGAAAGAAAGCAAAGGTGAGTATTTATCCAACTACAAGATTGGAAGTAGCTGTCTTTAAATAACAAAAAGGCTAAGTACTAGATATCCATGCTGTGTAACATGTTATTCCAAAACTCAGTGGCTTAAAAGAATCAAGATGTATTATCTTACACAGTTTCTGAATGCCGAAAACCTGAGAGCAGGATACCTAGGTGTTTCTGGCTCAGGGTCTCTCATGAAGTTGCAGTCAAATTGCTGGCTGCAGCTGCTGTCCTCTGAAGGCTTGGCTGGCAATGGAGAATCCACTTCCAAAATAGCATACTCACGTGGCTGTTGGCAGGAGGACTCAGTTCTTAATCATGTAGACCTCTCCACAGGGCTTCTTGAGTGTCTTCACGACATGGCAGTCAGTTTCCCCCAGAGTACGTAATCCAAGAGAAGAAGATGGAAACTGCAAGGACATTTATGACCTAGTCTTGGAAGCCTTATTCTGTCATTTCCATAAAATTCTATTGGACACATAAGTCAGCCTTATCCACTGCAAGAGAAAACTCTACAAGGGCATAAATACTAGGAGTCGGGGTTGTTGGGGGCCATGTTGGGGGCTGGCTTCTACAGGCTTTCCTCTAAAAAAGACTTTAAATATGTATTGTATAGATTCAGAAGGGAAGTTGGCCACCAGTGGAAGAGTCCAGTAGATTCTGATTCCACATAAATAAAATCAGAATCATACAGATGACTCTGCAAAAAAAAAACCAAATAAGCCTATATCTGCATGTGATGTGCTGTGCTTCATAACACCGATGAGAATAGCAGTGATTTTAAGTGATACTATAGAGGGTATCTTTGCGTAAGTTGTAGAAAAAGGGTTGTGAGATCAGATGACTTCTGAGTTCCCTTTTATTCCTAAAATGTTCCAATCCAACAATATTTTAGTCCACAGATACAACCTTCTTAACTCCTAAAATACCTTTTAGCAGATGTTGTGAAACCCTGTCCATATGCCCTTGGCCTACCCTGCGAATTACAGGTAGGCTATTTCCATATCTACCTAAGGTTCTTTTATGGCCAAGGAAAACCCTCAACTGATGAGAGGCAGAAGTCAGAAGATAAGGGACCTATCTTCTTTGCTTCTCTGGTGGGATAATTCTGAGCCATGAGGTCCCTACAGTGATATCCCTCTAATTAACATGTCAATTACTGATGTGTTCCTTCCCTGTCTCACTCTCTCCTTTCTCATAGTGCTCCCAAAGAGTCATCACCAGCAGATTGAACTACTTATATCCAACTGCTTCTCTCACATCTCTTTTTGGAAGAACTCAAACTAAGATACTCTTCTATCCAAATTTTTCAACTGAGTACTCTATCATATCATTCTGGCTATTAAGATGTAATATTAAGATGTAATTAAGATGTAAATACACTCAATATATAAATCTCTTACTCTTGAGCAACACATTTTATGTTTTTTTTTGTTTTTTCACACCCTAGTTATAGGGTCTAGATCAAAGGTAGCCAGAGAAGAAATCCCATCATTGTTGGTAGCTTAGAAGCAGCATGCTAGCACGGGCCTCGGAATGGGAAGACTTGTCCAGCAGCTCTTCTTCTCTCTAGCCAAACGATCCCACATGATCACTTGACTACCCTGTCCTCCCCTGTATGCTCACATATAAAATAACTGTTGATATAAATGAGTAGCCCTTAAACATTTTGAATCCTTGAAAACCATTGATGAACATTTTCTACCCTCTTCCCTAGAAGACATAATGAAACCAATGTTTAAAAATGAACATAAATGAATCTGCATAACCTCTGGCTGTTAAAAGGCCACTGAGGCCTATCCATGACCTCTAGGTAGAGCTCTGGGGACCCCAGGTTATAATCTCCTGGTCTAAATGCTCCTTTTTTTTGTAACCTCCTTATTTCAACACTTTTTGATTTAATGAGTAATTGATTTAAAAAATAATTTCTTCTAGACTGAGATTTCTCCATAATGCAAACTTATGGATAAAATTCAGCTGCCTTATTAAATCTGACATTGAATTCACCATCCAATTTATTGGAAATTCATGCTCATTCTCCCAGAAAGTGTAGTTTCCCTGGAAAAAATAGGAAGCCAACCACTGTTGACTTGCTTGAAACTCTTGCTTGAAACACAAGCAAGAGTACCTCGCAGGCCAAATTCAAAAAGCAAATTATTTTCTAAAACATACTTTTTAATTTGGCCAAACTGTTCAGAAAGGCAAGGAATTCAATCCCACTCTCAGAAGTAGAATATCTCTGGATATTGCTGAAGTCTTTGCTCTGCTACCACACACACACACACACACACACACACACCCCTTAAGGGGTACAATAGTACAGGAGGGAAGGATGTTTAGGCCTTACGAGACACCGCATTTCAAGTACCACATGAGTTTCCACAATCTTCTTGTTGACTATTGCAAAATGAGCATATCTGAGTTGCAAGATTTATTGTAAATTAAATCAGTCTCTCGAAGAAGTAAAACCAAATCCTCTGGACAACTTAATATCTCAACTGAACAATACAAGCCATTTTTTCTTTCAGTATTATTTAGGTTACTTCTCTGTAGTGCTCACAGAAGAAATACTGATTCAGATTCTTAAGAAACTAACCTGCAGAGAATAAAAATCTAGTTGCAAATGTTTAGAAAGTTATTTGGCAGCAGATTCACCAGCCATGATTCCTTGTTTCGTCTAGTTGGAAGGCCACTCAATTTAAGCAATATCTAAATATTTAATTAAATATAAATTAAATAATATAGATTAAAATTATTTACTCGAGTTATTAATATATTTAATTCAGTAAATATAGATTAATTGATATAGATTGAAATATTAAATATTAATTATTGCATTAAACGTAAGAAAACAAGCTTACATTTAAGCAAAGAAAGATGTGGTAGTGATTGTTATTAACTAGTTGTTTTTAAAGAACTGGTTTGTTTCTGTGAAGCAGTGGAGATTTCAACATGTAGTATTGGCTTAAACTTTCAAAGTAACCAGCTATCAACTTGTTTGGCCAAACTGCTTCAGCTGGAGACAATAAACATAACATCAGAATAGCATACATGGTTGGTGCAAAGGTAATTAAAAGTATTGGCAAAAAACACAATTACCTTTGCACCAACCTACTAGCTGTGTAACTTTGGATCAGTTACTTAACATCTATGAGCCTCAGTTTTCTTACCTGGGGACACTATTTACCTTGTATTGTTGTGGAAGGATGAAATGAAATAATGTAACATCCTTAATGCAGTGCCTGAAGTGCAGCAAGCATTTAAATAGTAAAGTTATTGTTTTTGTTTAAAACATGCAATAAATTTAATTTGTGTATATACATATATACAGAGAGAGAGAGAGAGGGAATGAGAATGAGAATGAAGTTACTAAGAAGATGCATCAAAGTGCTTATTTTCACTTTGGCAAGGTTCTGGCCCTGGATGGGTGATTTAGGGACTCAGTTGCTCTTGACTAAGTCTGGGCTTATTTGTAGAGCAGAAGACAAGCAGCAGACAGGAACAGGTGTTGGCAACAACTTTATTATAGCAAAGATGTACTCAACAACATAGTATACAACTAAAGTAACTTAAAAGGAACCCATAAACAATAAAGATAGAACTAGAACGATAGTGGGCATGGGCAGTTTTGGACCACAAAGCCCTGCCTCAAGCACAGAAAAATATAGGCTTAAATATGGAATCAGCAGACCTCCTCTACTAGAAGAATCCTAGGTAAAACAGTGTGGGGGGACTTTAGCATGTGAGGCTGGTGTAATAATCATCTGTTTATGAGATTTTATGTGATGCTTTTCAGTTGAACCAAAAACTACCTTGTAATGTCTATTGTCCTGCACCCCTGCACCTGGGGTTTCTTGCTTCCCCATTTCTGCTCACATAGCATTTTCTAGCTCTCAATTTATTACTTATCCCACATGTATTTAAAGGTCCATTTACCAAAACATCTTCTTTAGACTCTGAATGGCAGAATCAGTGATCACAGTTGTTAACAACCTCCTCTTCACCCCATTGGTGAGGGGATGGTTCCCACCCTATGGTTATAGGGATGGCCAACAGGATGCCTCACACTGGAGAGATAAGATTGACAGTAGCCACACATATTCTCAGCCTGCGGAAGGAGGACACTGTATGATTTAAGGGCCCGGTTACTCTAGACCACTGCTCTAGGGGTTGCATTAGAACAAAGTGAACAATCAGGAAATTGACACTCCCCAATCACTAAGTGGGAATGTTGCGAAGTCCTCTTATTGAGGAGGGTTGTATGGCTAGGAGCAGAATGGGAGGGGAACCTGTGGTTAGTCCATTTGAGGCCTTCCCAATTTTACCAGATGTCAAGGCAGCCCATAACGTTGAACCTTAATTTCAGGCCTTACGCCATACTTGTCTTTCTTCAGGTTCTTCAAAAGAAATTCTGTCTGGGACCCAATAAACAGCTAAGCATAGTATGTACCTCAGTGTTCATGGAACAAAAGGAGTAAATATAACTGGTGATGAAAATAATGATGATGATGACGATGATAGCAGCAACAACACTATATTATGAATCACTATCACCACCATTTGTATAGGACTCAACATGTCCAGTCACTGGGCTCTTCTCTTAGCACTTCCTGTCTTATTTAATCCTTCTTCACAAACTCCTGGATGTAGGTATAGGCATTATGAGCCTGATTTTACAGGTAAGAAAATTAACAAAATTGAGGCTTAGAGAAGTTTTATCATCACCTTGTGGAAAATGCACAGAATTGCTGGGGCTTCTAACGCCCTCCTCATGATGAACCTGAGGGAGGCCTTGCTACAGCTCAGTCACTAAGCTCTGGAAGAGGCTGAGACAGGGGGTGGTATTGGGAGATGAAGCAATGGAATCAGCAGCTGGAATTTTATAAGTGGTGCAATGATGTGAGCCTCAATGGATTCTCTTCAGCCAAGAATTAGAGCAAGCAGTTGATGGTCTGAAACAACTTGGGATAGCGCATAAACTGGGTCTGGTAATATCCTGTGAAGAAGCCTGAGAAGGACTGGTAAGATAAGTGGGAGAAAACAAATTATGTCAAAGATGGAAAGAAAACAGCCATTTCAAAAATGGATCATTGATATCAAATGTTTCTTTCAAATCCAATAAAATAAAAGCTGCAAAAAAATGCACAGAAGGATGATTTGAACCTGGGCTCTTGATAAAGAGCTCAGAGGCCTGTTATGCCATCACCAATTATTCTTTGCTAGCACTTTGGACAGTACATGAGTAAGAAGGCTATGATTTCCACTCACCCGGCATGGACTTGGGCATGGACATCTACAGATGAGGCTAAATATGAACATGGACCAAATAGGAAATGGGGCCAGGGAAGTCTCTCTGTGTCCAAATATCTGGAATGTAACTGATGGCATGGGATAAAGTGGGCAGGAAGCATATTTTAGCTGATCTAAGGAAGCCAGTAGTCAGGATAATATCGACCACACACATGGGTATCGAAGAGGAGGCAAAGGCCCTAGGCAAGACAAAAAAAAATCTGAAATAATAATACTAATAAAAATAATACCATAGAAAGCAAAAAGCCAGGAAACCTGAATCTAGGCAAACTTTCTGCGTTTTAATGGTCAGGAACAAATCCCAGCATAGCTCAGCTAAGTCCTGCAGGTAGAATCAGGTGATTTATCATATGGTTGGGGTGGTGAACAGAGATAGCCAATGAAGATAGGCAGATCCAGGAGAGCACAGCCTGGTAATATCTCTAGATCACTATTGCACACAAAAACATGATCCCCAACGCTCACCACGGAATCATCTGAGATCCTGTTAGAAATGCAGAGTTCTTCCTGGTCCTCTTATCAATCTGATATATCAGATTCTCTTGGAGTAACGCAGGGACGGAAATCCAGTTGCAAAGAATCAATATTTTACTAAACTCCTCGGATGATTTTTTTGTACACTAAATTTTGAAAGCCACTGGCCCTAGATATATTTTGGAGGCAGAAAATTGTGGTTAGGTGAACAAGTTCTTCTAGGGCTCCAGCTACTGCCCTGCGAAAGTAGAATTAGATGGTTCAGTTCTATTCAATGAGTAACCATTGCAGCTTTGTTGTTCTTCAGAACTATGCCTTTTCTACCTCATCCTTCAGTCTGCTCCCCCCTTCTCTCTCTCTCTCTTTCTTTCCTCTTTCTCTTTCTTTCCTCTTTCTCTCTTTGCCAGAATTCTTCATTGCTTCCCTTCTTTTTTCTTCTTTCTTTCTCTTCATTTCTCTAGACATTTATTAGCATCTCTGTGTCAGGCATTGTACAACTAATATGGGGGATGTAAAGATGTCATGAACTTTTTCTGTATTTTAGGAGTTTAGATCTACATGTGGAGATAGTACTAGGACACAGGCAGCTAGAATTCAAGGTGAACTATTCCCAGAGCTCTAAGAGAAATGTGTATGAAACATTTTGAGCATTTAGAGAATAAAAGAATTCCATCTGACTGGAATAAGATAAGGGTGAAATCAAGGAAGGCTTCCTGGAAGAGGGGCACTTGATTAACTCCTTAAGTATAAGCAGAATGTGGATATGGGGAAAGAACATTCAGAGTGGAAGAAACAACATGAACAAAGGCAGAAAACATGGAGATTGAGGGCCAGGTGAGACCAATTCTGTTTGGCTCTAGTAGGAATATTTAAGGAAAGTAATGGGCCTAGCATGAGAAAGGTTGACACTCCCAAATACTCACTTGGGTTCAAGTAGAATCTGTTTCATTTGTTGCCCTAAAATGTCCTAGAGCTTTCTTCAATAATATTCCACTGAGAAGAAAAAAGAAATATAGAAAAGCTGTCCAATATTTATTAATCTGAGGTGGAAAGATTGTGCTGTACTGAGTTTTAGCAAATTTAAAAAAATGGTTTGAGGAAAGATTAGCAATGACATTTACATTAGTTGTAGCTAATGTGCATTGATTGGATTAAAATATGACATTATGAATTTAAAAAAAAAGCCTCAGTTGGAAAATGAAATGCCATTGCTTTCAGAGAGGGGGCGGGAAATGTAACAAGCAGCCTGGATTCTGTTTTGCCTGAATGCTCTGGATTTAGTGGGGGAAGGGTCATTGATTTAAGCTCTTTCCCTGAAAATGCATTAATAAAATACAGTTTTAAAGTTAAATGGAACCCATCCGGGACTTTTTTTTCCCAAGGATGATTATTTGTACATGCATAATGCATACATCTGCAATGCCAACCTCAATTAATTTTTAAAAGTACAGTTTCTATGTAAGATAATTTATCTATTGCATTGCACAATTGAAAAATGTCTGCCTGTTTGTAGAAGGAACTGCGTACTGTGAATCAATGCAGGTAATAAATTACAATCACTGTCACTTTCAACGCCACAAGGCTTTTTCCCAACCTATGCCAGGGATGCAGGTGCACTGAATGTCACTGTCTTGGGGCTGGTGGTTGGCTGGCTAAAAACCCACAGGTTTACAGAGGGCTAAGAGTTCTTTATGTTGGGCTCAAGATGCCGTGGGACAGTTGCTGAATTCTGGGTTTCTGTCTCCAAATGAAAAAAGAAATTTCTGATCATAAAAATCCTGCTATCAGGTGAAAAATACACATGCTCTCTATATTAGGTAAACATTTTCTTGAGCTAGAGACTCAGATAAACATAAACGTTAAAAAGGAAAGCTGCTTGAATGTTTTTTCTTCTGCCTAATTATGTAAATATGTATTACTCACTCCCTTTTTTCTTCCCAGTTGCTGGCAGCTCGTACACTTGAGAAGGTATGTTTTATTCAGGAGAACAAAACAGGCAGGGACCTGAGACTTTGGTGAATAATAAATTGATTTTGACTTGGCCTTTTAGCTCATTATGAATCTTTAAAATGGTGAAATGTGCTTCTTTTCCCTCTCTGTTGAACTCCCCAGTCATATGCTAGGATGAAGGGTTTGGAGTCATGGGGTTTAATATCCAAAAGGGAAAGCTCAGATTGAAAGGCGATCTTGAGATTGTATTCAACGGATGCAGTTGTTGTGCTTCCGTCTATCAGCCATCCATCCATCAATCCATCCATCCATCTGTACATCTGTCCATTCATACTTCCTTTGTAATGGTTAAGATTACACGCTTTGGATCCGGCCAGCCACCCAAAATTCAAATCCTGGCTCTGTCGTTTAAGATTGGTGTGATCTTGGGCAGTTACTTAACCCCCTTAAGACTTTGTGTTCTCATCAGTAAAATGTGTAAAATTGATATCTACTTTTCAAGTTGTGAGGAATAAATTAGATATATTTGTAAAGAGCTTAAACTTTGTGCAGTAATTGGCACCAATAAATTTTCACTAAATGGTTGTTATCATTATTAACTCAATTGATGTTTATTAACAATCTACTCTGTGCGACATAGTAGGCTGAATGTACTGTGATACAGAGTTTTCATTCATGAGCTTTATAGTTTAATATAGTGGATATGATATTCATGCCTATGACTTCAGAGTAAGGTTGGAAATAATGAGGATGAAAAAAATGATTAAGTAAGGGCCCTGTTAGTTCAGAAGGGATAGACCTTATTCTGGTTGTGGGGAAATGGTGAGGCTCTGTGCAAAGGATGTTACTGGAGCTAGAGTTAAAGGATATGTAGCCTTTATAATGGAAGAGTTTAGCAGGCGAAGGATTGTAGTAAGCATTTTGCTTATTATAAATCTGCTACTCTAGTGGAATTTCACAAACACTTTTTCCCCTTAGTCCTCACTACAGTTTGTGCCATGATTGAGTGTGCTATGATGATTGGTATTATTATACTGCCTTGCTGCAACTTAGACAGAGTGAATAACACACCTGAAGTTACACAAATGGGTTTAAACCTAGTTACCTTCTCGGTTATACAAGGACAGTAAAACCACCTATCTTAAAGATGTCTGGGTTGATTAAATGAGGAAATGCTCCAGAACACCTGGTATGATGTAAACATACAATAAACAGTAGCTAGAATATTGTTTGGGGAATGAAAATAATGATAATTATAAGCTGATACAGATGTGGTGAGGTCACAAACCTGTTTGAGTTTTGTCTGATCTTGAGCCCTATATTCTCTCCATGGGCTTTGAAAATTAAGAAAATTATGAAGTGATTGGTTGAGGGGATGTTTACACAAATGGTGGAGGGACTACTCCTTATTATAGGGGTTGCCTATTATGTCCCAGGACAGAACATGGCCTTTAGGTCTAGTCTGGGCAAAGGTCTTTTATAGAAACTCAAAATCTGAGCAATAGGACATAGCTCACAGATTGTCCAACCTTATCATTTTCAGATAGGAATTTAAGATTCAGAGTGGTTAAGTCATTTGCCTAAGTTCACACAGCTGGTTAGAACAGACCTTGGTTGAGAACCATGTCCTTGAGTCTTAGACCTATAGAGAGACTTCTCCTAAATTATAAAATCTTAGGATCCTTTGAAGTGTAGCTCAATCTTAATCTTCCCTCCCAACTGGATTGAGGATTGCGCAGTATTGTCAAATAGAACAATCCACAAATGTAAGCCACTTAGGTAATTTAAAATTTTTCAGTAGCCACCTTTATAAAAGTATAAATAACAGGTAAAATTAATTTTAGTAGTATTTTATAAATATACATATTCGAGACATATATAAATTTTTATATATATAATATATATTTTGAGTATATATAATATATATTTTGAGTATATATATACACACACACACACACACACACACGTATTTGTTACATCTTGTCACCCAGGATGGAGTGCAATGGTACCATCTTCGCTAACTGCAACCTTCACCTCCTGGGCTCAAGCAATCTTCCCACCTCAGCCTCCTGGGTAGTTGGGACTACAGGGGCCTGCCACCGTGCCCAGCTAATTTATGTGTTGTTGTTGTTGTTTTCGGTAGAGATGGGGTGTTGCCATGTTGTACAGGCTGTAATAATATGTGTTAATTAGCCCAATATATCTAAAAGATTGTCAATATAAATTATTAATGAGATTAATTAGATATTTTACATTTTTTTTCAAGCTAAGTCTTCAAAATCTGTCTTAGTCCATTTTGTGCTCTTGTAACAGTAGTTTACCTGAGACTGGGTAATTCATGATGAACCAACATTTATTGGTTCACCATTCTGGAGGCTGGGAAACCCAAGATCAAGGAGCCAGCATATGGCAAGAGCCTTCTTGCTATGTTATCTTATAGTGAGAGGGCAAAGAGAGGGCAAGAGAAGTCAAGAGGGGGCCAAACTTGTCTTTTCATAAGGAACCCACTCCAGCATGAATGGCAGGTATCCATTTATAAGGGTGGTATCCCCATAACCCAAATACCTCCCACTGGGCCTCACTTTCCAACATCACAGCATTGGAAATCAAGTTTCCAACACATTCTAGCATGAACTTTAAACCACATTGAAACCATAGGACCTGGTATGTATTTTGCACTTACAGTAGATCTAAATTTGGACTAGCCACATTTCAAGTGCTCATTAGCCACACGTGGTTATTTTACTGAACAGGACCATATCTAACCCATCCTTAGACATTCAGTGACCCACATGATGGGTTTTCAGTCTATACACAAATTTGTTCTTTAGAATTTTCTCTTATTAACCCATAATTTTATCCCCTATCTCATATTCACATTTTGGCCAATTTCACCACTTTGTATCGCATTGGACAATGCTTGTTTCTCTTCTGTGGCCCAGCCCCTAAGAGGGTGCTGATGTCTGTGTGAATCATGTTACCTGAACATCCTTAGTCATTTCTCAAAAACAGGGCTTTGGACCCCTTCTTCGTTCGAGACTCTCCTCTCCATATGCTCTGTTTTTGTTGTCTCCCAGGTACAAATAAACCTGACATTCCAATGCAGGCCTGGCCAATACAGATAGGTCTACAATCTTTTCAGTGTAAATATTCTATTTTTTCTAATGCACATTTAAAAGAATTAAATTTTCTGTTGTCAGCCTCATTACATTGTTTATTTGACATTTATTGCCTATTAAATCTCTTTAAGTATATTCACATGAATACTTCTAAGCTCCATATCTCCCACCCTGTGTTTATGCCATTGGTATTTGGACGTCAGTGTAGGACTTTACATTTATTTGTTTCATTTCTTCAATCTATATTCAGTTCACAACTCTAACATATTAAGATATGAGGATGCTGTTCCTGTCATTCTATGAATTTCTTATCCTTTTCTGCTTGGCATTCTTCAGTGTGATAAGAACACCTTCTATAGAATCATCCAAGGAATTAATATGCTGTTTGGGGCAGGATCTGGTCCAAGAAGTTTATTTTTATGGCTTCTATCTTTATACTTCTTTCCATTTCACTCTTTTCTATCCTTGGTTCCCAGTCTATTCTCTAATGAGTGACAGAATTAAAACCAGGATAGTTGAGCCAGGGCTATGCATCAAAAGCCACATGAATAATTCCATTATTTAGTGCTTAACCACCGAAAACCTTGGTCTCACAGTTTCTTTACTTCTTCCTATCCATTAAAATTTACCTTCCCTCCAGATCAGCATCACACTCCTACCATATCTGCCCTTCTTCCAACTCTGATATTTTAAGTACTAGAGAACTGCTCTCCAACCAAAACCTCCCATTATTCTAGATCACTGGGTCCTCCTTCAAGTTCAGTAATATTTTTGGGCTTGAGCCTTTCTGTTTATAAAGAATATATGGAAAATTTAAAACATTTATAAAAGCAGGAAATAGTATAATAAACCATGTACACCTGTAATATTTACTCAGAGTGAACCTTGTTTCATCTTTCCTCCAAACATTCTTTCTTCTATTATTTGAGAAAAAATCTAGTGATATGGTTTGGCTGTGTCCTCACCCAAATCTCATCCTGTAGTTCCCATAATCCTCATGTGTCATGGGAGGGACCCGGTGGGAGGTAATTGAATCATGGGGGTGGTATTTTCCCATGCCGTTCTCATGGTAGTGAATCATGAGATCTGATGGTTTTATAAAAGGCAGTTCCCCTGCATACTTTCTCTTGCCTGCTGCCATGTAAGATGTGACTTCTCTTTTCCTTTGCCTTCTGCCATAATTGTGAGGCCTTCTCAGTCATGTGGAACTGTGAGTCCATCAAACCTCTTTTTCTTTATAAATAACCCAGTCTTGCATATGTCCTTATAGCAACATGAGAACAGACTAATACACCTAGACACCATGTTAAGTTATGCTTAAGTATTTTTGAATATATTTATAAGGCATAAGGACTTTTATAAAACATAACCACAACACCACACCTTTCATAGTAATTATCCATATTATCAAACATCCTGGGCTGTTTTTTACATGTCCAGCCAAATATCTGAGAGTAGGCTACGCTATGAAGGATATTCCTTTGACTGTAGCTTGACCAGATGACATTAGAGACTTTCCACTGCTTAAGTAGAACAGCATAATTTAAAAGTCTAGAAGTCTATAGCTGTTTTGAAATGTATTGCCTTGGCCATTTATCTATGGAACTCGAAAGAAGGCAAGGGGGAGGGGCAAAGGAAAGAGATTTAAAAGATTCATTTGTTCCTTTGGGAATACCCAGTGTGTTCTATTAGCGAAGTGTGTTTTAGCTGTAGAAATATACAAACTCTCCTTGGACCGACTCCTGGAAAACGTACATGTGAAGTGATAGCTTTTTGTGAAATCTTTCCCAAGCATCTCATACTTTCCCAGCAGGAATAGAAATGTGTAGTTACTTACCAAGAAGAGCAATTTGCCTCAGGCTGTCCAACAGCTGAATTAGTGGATCCGGAAAGAAAAGAGTGAGGG
The DNA here is from genome assembly GCF_009828535.3 of Hylobates moloch. NCBI lineage: Eukaryota > Metazoa > Chordata > Mammalia > Primates > Hylobatidae > Hylobates > Hylobates moloch. The sequence goes on along the minus strand of NW_026652281.1, from coordinate 130,400,789 downwards.
GGCAAAGATCCATTTGGAAATAACTTTCTTGGATAATTATACCCTATGTGACCACAGAGTTGAGTGCAATCACAGATGTTTCATCTTCTTCTTTTTTTCTTTCTTTTTTTTTTTTTTTAAACTTTCCTCTGCTGTTCCCAGGCAGGCAGTAATGTGAATTGAAATTAGCTCCTCAATACAGTTTACCACTGTGGCCATTAGGACACAGCATTAGTTCTGTGAAGTCACTTTTGCCAGGAATGGTATGAGTCAAGGTGTCTACAAACTTGTAACAATTTTATAAGTCACTGAGTTCATAATTTACTAGTGACATCTGGAAGGGAAGAAAGTCTATTTAGTGTCATTGGCGCACAGATGGACCGGAGGCATACTTTCCAACTTGCTCAAATCTCTCATCTACCCCAGAAAACCATCTTATATAACCCCAGTTAGAATTAATCCCTCCTCCTCCATTCTCTCCTTACATGTGGTTCCCCTATTATAAGGGTTGTAATAGTCTACCTTGAATTACTTTATGAATCTGTCTCTTCCACTTATGCCTCTGTAAGACAGGGACTCTATCTTACTCATCCATGCACCTGTGCCCTGCACATAATAAAAATTAACATTTGTTAAAATGACATTCAGAAATGTATATTTGATGATATACAAGAGGTAAAATTAGCAGACAAATCCCAAATATAGAGGCTTTGAAAATTCAATTCAATAAGCATTTGTTGATATCTACTATAAAAAAATAAAAAATAGTAGAACTTATTGAATATTTGCTACGTGTCCAATAATGTGTTAAGAACTTGGCATGTCATCATATTGAATTCTCGAAATAACTTGATGAGATAGGAACTACAGTTGTCTCCACTTCACAGAGCAGGAAATGGAGGTGAGGCAAATAAAGCACATGTGCAGCTGAAGTGGGAGGGGTGGTATTTGACAACTGGCCTCCTGAAATCGAAAGACAGTGTCACAACCCTGTTCCACTGGGTCCTTTGCTATCTCTCTTTGTTTTAGACAGGAGATAAAATGACACATATAAATCCTGTCTGTGCCAGTCTGTTAGAATACAGTTTATACAGGATTGTTCAGTTTCCCATGATCAGCCCATGCCAGCTATCACAGACAAAATGATAAGAACATTCTTGAATTTAAAAACTGGAAGAGATCTTAGGAAGAATCCAGTCTAAGTTCCTTTTCTACATATATAGAATTGAAGGTGAAACCGTTGCACTCAGATTAAGCCAAAACTCTTAAGGTTTTGCAATACTCAGGGGCCCTCTTTACCCCCTTCTTATCTCTTTGCTCACTGCGAGCTGGCTACACTGGCCTCCTCACATTTCTTAGACGAATCCCCTCAGGGTCTTGATATTTGCTTTGATGCTCTTCACCCAAATATCCACTGGCTGGCCCCTCCCTTCTTTGAAGTCTTGGCTCAGATTTCATTTCCTCAATGAGTATATATAAGGCTGTAACCTGCCCTGCTGGACCCCAGCATTCCCTTCCCTTTACCTTGCTCAAGTGAGTGTCTTTTAATTTGCTCTATAGTACTCATCACCTCTTAACATCCTACATAATTTACTTTATAATGTTCATTTTTTTTGGTCAGTTTTTTCTACCAATAATACATTTGTAAGTTTCACAAAGGCAAGAGTTTTTGTTTCTTTTTGCCTCTAATATATTTCCAAGTGCTGAGAATAGTATCAGAGTGTCAAACAATAGCTGATGAATGAATGGCCCACATCAGGCTGTACAGCTAGTCAGTGCCAGAATCTGAACTAGAACCTAGGTAGATTCCCAGTCTAGCATTCTTTCCACTTCACCCTGCTGAAGATAGAGGTGGCAGAGATAACCCAGCAGAGCACCACTCAAGATCAGAAACTGAATCACAGAGAAGAATAACCACCTACTTCCTCTTTTAGCCTTCAGAGAGAAAAAGTTGGAAAGTCTGAGATATCAGTGGAAGGAGAATGGAGATTTCAGTAGAAAAGGAAAGGTAACATTTGTTGAAAACCGACTATCAGTAAAGGCTATGCAATGCCCTTCATATATTTATTTGATCAAATTCTACAAAACCTTATTCAAATTCTATAGATGAGGAAACTGAGCCTCACAGAATTAGGTAACTCTTCTCAGGCCACAGTGTTAATATTTAGATTCAAATACAATGGAGTCTATTAAGACTCTCGAGCCCTTGACATTTCTGTATACCCAGTGCTATTGGTTTAACATCCTAAATGGGGGTAGAGATTTTTTTTTTTTTAATGTCTACTAGTTAAGATATAGCAACAAATATTTAGGGCAGGCATCTAAGCAAAAAGAGGTGTTTTCATATTCATTTAATGTGCAATGAATCTTTGAGTTCCCAAGACATTCAAAAGGCTGTACCCGGAAGCTATACGTAAGCTATCCATCAATCAAATATTTATGAGTAAGTAGTATGTGCAGACTAGGGATTGAGGAAATTAATAAAACATGATGCCTACTTACAAATATTTCATAGGCAGGGTCAGCTTCTCGATGATAAAGGGATAAAATGAAACGTAATGAAAAGTCTCTGTTGAATTAAGGGAGGCATGAATCATCAAGTCTGTTTTGTATGTGGGGAGACAGACTTAGGCCAAGGTCTAGGATACAGCACCTCAGATTCGTAGCCTGGAGTATTTTTTACTATAGCAAAATCCAAAAACATGTCAATAAGGCCAACCAGCTGGTCTTAGGGTTGATCTCCATGAAGAGCCGCTTAATTGCCCTTTGCTGGTTTTAGCCTGCCCCACCTGTTGCCCAACCCTCATCCTGAGTTTTTCTACAAACAAAATCCTGGTGCTTAGGGAAGGTCAGGAAAATGTGCAGCTGTTTCACTGGGTTGTGTATCTGCTCCTGGGAAAGACAGATAATGGTGATAAGTCAGTAATCGTTATCTTGGAGCTTGCACCAATCTACACCCCTTCAAGTTTTCTCAATGAATTGCCTGTTTGTCTAATTCCTACTCAGTCTTTGAGATCCAGCTCAAATAGCACCTCCTCTGTGAGGCCCTCCCTGGCTCTCCTATTAATTTAATAGCATTTAATATCCAGCCTTTTCTGTTTCGAAAGAAACCAATTCATACATCCAGTAGAGCAGTTGTCACATTGCATTGTATAATTACCTGCACCCTCCCAGCCTGGCTATTCTATTTGCAAATGGACTGATAGAATCATATAAACAGAAATGGGTATTAACTCATTTCTCACTCTCACTATTTCAGGTCTCCCAGCTGCCTGCAAAATTATTCTTCAGTCTTGAAAACCCCATTGGGGTGGTGCATTTTCCTTGTGCTCATGAATGAGTTCAGTTAGGTTTCACCTGAGAGGTGCCATCTGCTTACTCTGTGATTCTGCCCTGCCTTGGTCATCTCACTTGGGGTCCACACTTTCTGTGATACTATGTGAGGCTATTTCCCCTCTGACTGTAGAGGCTTGTTGCAGGTTGGGTTGTCTGGGAAGTAGATGATGAGACGAAGTTGGAGGTATCAGAGGTTCACTGGGAGTAAGACTGTGAAAAAGGACAGATACAGGAGAGGGCAGGAAGAGATACTAGGCTGTGATGCTGACCTAATGACAGTTTCTGTCAGTCCAAAGAGGAATTTGAGAGCAAAGATGGCCTATCAGAGGAGTCACATTGTTCAGAAATGGCCAGGTTTGTACCATTATTGCTCAGTCATTGGCTGGGGGCCACCCCAAGAAGAGCATAATCTTAGTTTGAAAACGGAAGCAGACCCTTATGGCTTTTGACACACTATGTTCCTCAGAGCCAGGAGTGAGTCTCGTTTGAAAGGAGGTCTGTGTAGCTAGCATACCTCCATGTCTGCCACATCAGCAGTGTGCTAGAGCCAGTTCGTATTGGAGTTGATTGTTACATTTCTAGGAATTTTGTAAGGGAATTGTTAAGCATAGTCATTATTAAAATTAAAATAATATACTCACAAATCAATATACTAAACATAAAGATACAAATACTCTAAAGTCATCATTGCCCAATTACTTTGCTACATTTTACTGTTATCTATGCCCCTGAGGTTATATATGTTGGTTGTTTCTCCGTGACGATATTAAACTGTACAGTAGTGTGCAGTACATTGCTACTCCCTATTTTACGTCCAGTGACATCACATTGGTAGCTTGAAATTGGCAATGCTGGGAGTAAATTCATCATGGAAACTGGCAAACTATACAAATCAGGTCTTGATTTATTGTTTTATTGATTGTCTTGACTTAAAATCATAAAGAAAATGTCAATAATGAAGATTTTAAGTGTATCATGTACATAACCATTACATGATGAATAAAATTTAACAATTTGAGGAAATATTCTTCTAATATTCAAAAACTATGATCCAATTCATTAAAGAAATAGTTATTAACAAATCAGTGAAGTTCTTACTCTTACCATTTTTTCTTGCTTGCTTCACTTTCATTTTACTCATTAGCATAAGGAAAATAACAACTAATATTCAGCTCAGAACTGCAGTCATTTGTCAACTACAGTCATAGGTTGGCTATGGAAACAGTTCCACAAAAATCAAACAAATGCATTTTGTGAGGATTAACTGGCTATATAGAATTTATCATAAAGAATATTGTATTTTTTATTAATTGTAAATTGTCTGATGCATTCTTAATATATATACATAACACTTTTATGGAACTTATGTTTTACATATGCACATACACATTTTCTTTTCCAGAAGAGCCAGTTGTTACACATTTACCAACACAGCACGGCTCATAGGCCTTTTCCCAAGTCACTGCAGCAGTCTCTGCAGTGTACCTTACCTCAGGTGCTCCAGCTGCCAGGAGGTGCCCAAGGGCTGTAATCACTGATTCTCTGGATGTGCTGAACCAAGCAATGGCTCAGATGGAGAGCGCTTCTACATGACTTCAGTGACATGGGTATAAAGGAAATACTGCCTGTGCTTCAAAGGCTTAGAGTTTTAGTGAACACTCTTCTTTCAGTTTTGACTCCTGCCATTTCCCCATTCCCTTCCTAGGGACTCAGGCATGAGTCCATGGTGGACTGGATGAAAACACAAAGTTGGTGGAGGATGCACACTATGTTAAGAATTACCCACTCCCCTCTACTCACTGGGGCTTTATTTGTTGTTTAACTGAATGTCTCTTTCCCAGGAGACTTGTCAGTAGTTTATATTAAGACATCCCAATGATTTTAAGTAATTAATTTGTCAGATCTGTTCCAACCTGCTTTGAGCCTTGCTGTGGCCATAGCTTAGGACCAGCTGGGCTTCCCTCCCTTCACATGTCTAAGCATCTAATGATAATATGACCTTCCCAAGCGGAATGAGCTCACCATGCCATCTCCAGCACCCACATGTGGCCTAGGGGGCAGTGGGCAAATTATTGTCTGATGAATGAATGCTGTGCAGCAGATGAGGGGAACATAGCAGGTGTATTAGCTTCCAATCATGGAATTTTCATTAGTCCATAGCAAGGCACATACTTTCCTATCACCAAGAAGATCTTTTTGTCTGGGCAACGTCACATGCAAGAAATGGCTGTAATTGAGTCGGAGGTTTAATGGGCTCCATCCTGATTGTGGGGCATAAGAGTGAGAGCAACGTGAGTCTTCCTGTTTGCTCCCTCCTAGGTGATTTATGGTCTCTGAGTCCCATTTCAATGCCTTTCAGTCTCACTTTTTAAGCTGCTACGCCCTCTGCCTGGAAACAGTGAGGCTATTTTGCTCTAACGTTTAAAAATCCACCTGGTCCTTCCTGTGAGTATAGGTCCTCATGCCTTGGCCTGGCTTTCATGATATCTTTTGTAATATTTTATAAGGCCTTAGTGTCAATGGGCCCCTGTCATATCCCTCCCATTAACATGAGTCACAGGTTGACCCAGATGTCCTCAGGTGGGGGAGGCAAACATCTCAGAAGCTGTTTGGATTATCACTCTTTCAGGTGTTACCAAGGGCTGGCAAGATCACCTTTAAGATGCAAGTGCTATGGATATCAAACTCCCTAAAGTGAAAAAGTCCCCATATCTTTTCCAAATTCAGAAGAGCACGATTGTACACAGGTGAAATCCCAATTCGTTTTTCATAGCTTTCACAGAAATGATCATTTTGACCTTGATTTTCTCAAAAATAAATAATAGATTTAACTCCTATTCTGAGCCAGCTATTATACTAGAACATTTCAGTAAATTGGTGAGCAAAATAGATGTGATTCTTGCCTTTGTGGGATTTATAATTCAACAAGAAAAAGGGACTAAAGTAAAATGAGTTTAATAAATGAAAAACAGAGTGAGTTCAGAGAGTGTTGGCCTAGCCTAGTCCTAGGGCTTAGAGAAGGAACATACATCTACCTGAACATCTTGAAAGTAGGTAAAATTCAGCTACAATAATTATGACAAACACTTATACAGCCCTTTCTATGTTCGATGTTGATATCTGCCTTGCTTTATACTCATTTAAGCTTCAGCCACATGAGGTAGGTGCAATTACAATACAATGGAAACAGAATCTCAGGAACTTGCTAAAGGTCACACAGGAGGTAAGTATCAGAACCAGGTTTCAACACAGCAATTTGGTTTCATAATCCTTGTTCTTAATGACTGTCTTAAACCTGCCTCTCTGGTGCATAAAAAATCAATTATTATTCTTTGAATAAATGAATGAAGAAATGAATACAGAGAGAGAAAAATTGCAGGCAGAGAAATCGTTCAGTGTAGATTCCCTGTGGCCAGAGAGGGCTGGATGCTTTGTACCACCTGGAAGACAGTCAGTGTGGCTGGAGCTTGGTGAGCAGAGGACACTTAGTGGTGGTCTTTTTCAAGGACACTCAGATTTGACTTTTTCAAATATCACTTGGGTTGCAATGCAATAAACGGATTGCAATGCAAGAGAGGATGTGGAAAGAATAGCTAGGGGCTACTGCAATAGTCCTGGTGAAAGATGAAAGGATCAGAGTGATGGCAGTGGAGGAGGAGAAAAATGGAAGGGTTAGAGCTATAATTAGAAGGCAAAATTGGCAAACACTCTCCCCTCAAGCCAAATGTGTTCCCATGGCACACCATGTCTGCTCCTTTGCCTATGTTGTTTCTGGCACCTAGAATGCCCTTTTCCTCTTCTTGCCTATCTGAACTCCTACTTTTTTGATGACCCCAGCCCAGGACTGCTTTAGTAATTACTTCAGTTCTGTCTACATGAAGCTGATCTTTGCATTTTTAGTTACCATTGTATCTGAATCCATCATGTCTCCCCGATTAGATAAATTTTCTTGAGTGTCAGGCAAGCTGTTGAACAGTATGTTCCTCTGCACTTCGACAGTTGCTCTCACTCTGCTTCATAGTTAGCGGACACAGTGTGGTTGGAGAGAAAACTGCTGTATTGTACAGAACACTAGACTAAGAGTCAGTAGTGCTGTCCTCACTAACTGTATAATCAAATAACAAGTAATTTTTCTTCACGTCTGTTTTTTCATCTGTGAAATGGGTACAATTTCCTCCACAGTAACTTACTTCCAACGAGTTGAGGATTGTTATGAGTGTCCAATAAGATAGATGTGAAAGGTCTTTTTCTTAATAAAAGATTGCTTTACAACTTTGTGGAGTTATGAATCATATAATTGTATAAGAAAGTAGCTTTGAGAAGAACTCAACTTGAATATGCTTAAAGAAAATACGGGCTTTACAAGAAGAATACTGGTATATCTATATCACACAATCAAAGAAGGCAACTTTGCACCCTCAGGGACTGGAAACAGGGGCTGAAGTGCCAGCAACATTCTCTCTCATATTCTATCTCCCCCTCTCTTTTCCCCCTCCCTTCCCTTTCTCTGCCTGTCATTCTCTTCATGCTCTTATTCTCTCTCTCTGTTTCTATTTCTGTTGGTTGTCTTTATATGACCCTGAACCTCTTTTCTCTGCCCTTCTATGTTGGCTGTATTCTCTCTATTGTCTGTATTCTCTGTATTGCAGATGGCCTTTTTCTCACAGCAAAGTATATGGCCACAGGAAATACTGGGCTTATATCACTTTATTTTAAGAGGTGAGAAGAGAAAAGACCTTTTATGTCGTCTTCGCTTGGACAACTCCCAAAAGACTGATCTTACTTGTGTAGTGGGCCCATCCTGAACCAAGCACTGTGACCAGGAAATGAGGCTACAATAGTAGGCATTTTTTTTTACTGCCTGTTTCTATGACCAAATATACCTTTGGTCATAGAAATTCTGGGTTTCAGCCCAAACCATAACTTTATGGTTGGAATCCCCAAAGGAATAGGATTTATTTTAACAGAGTGACGGGGGAGTGATGATAGACACACAAAACCACTCATGTACACTATGATGCATAATAAGAAATGTTCATGGCATTGACTTGAGCAGGCAAAGCTGTTGGCATGCTAGTAAGGAAGCAAGATGCTATGTTAAACATAAGAGGTATACCACTAAACTAAGTCACCTTGCGCAGATGATATGCTCAGAGCAGATGAGAAGAGATGACCACAAATTTCATCCAAAGACACCTGGATTGATAGCAACTCACAACAAAAGATGGAATTTTGTCAAAGGGAATCAAGACATATCAAACCATGTAAGTGGTGAGGGGTAGCATGTTAGAAAATGACAAAAAAAACCCACAAATAAATCAACACATGCAAGGTGCAAGACTATTAATGTCCTTCCCCTGATGGAGATGGATTCTAATTACAAACAGAAGTTAGTTGATTGTGTGCAGATTTTATTCATTATCAGATCTGATTAGACAAATTTTGACAAATGAGAAATAGTTGTAAATTGCCCAGTGATAGGCTCAGTGTTGCTAGGTAACAAAGCAACACGATTCCCAATAGAACGAAGGAAAAGAGAGGAATTGGGGACAAAAAATATCCTGACCTCCCTTTTTATCATTTTGGGAAATTTCTCCAGTGTACTACATTTTAAGGATTTCTACCTAGGTTCTCATATCTCATTCAAAGTGAAATATCAGCTTAGTTTCAGTTTTATGACTTTCTCTTTTGAGAAAGAGAAACTAGTCTCTTTCTCAACCTAGGTCAAGTGAATGGGAAATGAGCAGACTAAGAGAATGACATAATAGCTGTCTTAAAATATATTAATTCAATTTATCAAACATTCACATAGCTGCTCCTGTGTGGCGGGCATAGTTCTAGACATTGCAAGGTGTATTATACATAACAGCACCTGCCTTTGTGGTGCATGGGACACATAAACACCTACAAGGTTATGTGAGAAGTATGGCCCATCTGACACATACCCAGGGGAGGATGGATATGTAAGAAATGGTGGAAGGGAACATGAATGTTCAATTCAGAAGAAAAAGCTTTAGAAGGAAGCTAGAACCCAAACTACTTTCAAATATAGAGGCAAATCTTATGGATGTTGAAGAAACTTTGTTCTTTATGGCCCCATGGGAAACACCGCTATTAATGAGTGAAAGCTTCAAGAAGGGTGTCTCAGTTCCAGAGGGAGGGACTGGCAACTAAAGCTGTCTGTAAGTAGAGTAAGCTGTCTTGTAAAGTTAGGTTTCCACTCAGTAGTGGCTACCTTTCATCAAGGACCCTCTCCCGCTGTTTTAGTTTCTCCTTTCCTGGTCATTGCCATTGCAATAAATTGCACTGTCATCATCTCTTACCAGGACAAACATATTAGGTTCTCAGTTGTTCTCCCTGTTTCTACTCTTACCTTTGCAATCCATTGTTCACACAGCAGCCAAATTATTTTCAAAATATAAATCAGATCTTGCCAGTTCTCTGCTTAATAACCTTCAGTACCTTCCCATTGTTCCTTGTATTAATCAGCTATTGGGGCAATAATGTTGCATAACAAACTACCCCATAGTTCAGTGACTTAAAGTGACATCCATTTCTTCTCACTCACATGCCTGTGAGTTGGATGAGTAGCCCTGCAGATCTTGATTGGACTAAACTGGGCTTGGTTCCAGGCTGTAGGTTTGGTTCAGGTCTGCTTGGCATGTCTCTCCTTCTTTTGGGTCCAGTGGGCCACCTCAAGTATATTCTTCTCATGGCAATGGCAGAAGCCCAAGAGCAAGTCCAATTGCACAAGCACATTTCAAAGTCCTGTGTTGTGTCATGTCTGCCAACAGGCCATTGGCCTAAGGAGGTCACATGGCTAAGTCCAAATTCAAGAGGTTCTCTTTTCTTCCCACCATGGGGTTCTTTCAAGGGTATGATTTTTTTATGAGTTATTTGCAGATGGAGCAAATAATTTTGAGCACTATTTCCATCTACCACACAGAATAACATCCAAACTCTTTATCATAGTCTCAAGACCCTAGCTAATTTGGCTCTTCACTACTCCAGTTGTCATCTAGTGCCATTTTCTGCCTCTTCCACAGCATTCTAGACATGCTGATCTTCCTTCTCTTCATCAAATATGCCAAGCTCATTCCTGCCCTAGAATCTTGAATCTGCTTTCTTCCTCCCTAGTCCAGATCTAATTAGGGCTGGCTCTTGCTGTCTTTCTACTTACATTTTACTTCCATGAAAGGCCTGGCCGTCAACTTAGAGACATCTTCCTTGCCTCATCTATTCCTTATTGCCTCAACTTGTATTATTTTTTTTCAAAGCATTTATCTCTGCCAAATACATTATTGTTTATGCATGTGCTGGTTAGATAATTGTCTGCCTTCTGCACTGGAAAGTAAATTCCATGAGATAAGGCATCTTGTTTATATTATTCAATTTGCATCCTTATTATCTAGAATAATGATTGGCACCTAGTTTTTGAATGATAAGAATATATATGCACAGAAATTTTTCTCAGGAAATATCTCCCAAAACAGGGTAAATAAGTACTCAATATGACAACATTTATGCTCCCTTCCACAATTTTTTCTATTTATTTACTTTCACTGTAAGAAAAAAAAATCATAGGAAAATGAGTAGACCAAAGGATCATTAAATCACCAGAAAGTACCACTAGTAAAGAGTTAGTGTATATCCTTCCAAACTTTTTTCTGTGTAAATATATGCATATGAAATTATTTTTATTCGCCCCATACTGCTTTTACTTCATGTTTGTCCTATTTTTATATCAATAATCATGAATTTACATAATATTTTATTGGCAGAATACTATTTCTTGCACAGCTGTGTATGAACATTTTTGTGTTTTAAGCTTTGCACACATATTTCATTGGTTTCTTGGAATAAATGCTAGAAGAAGAATTGCTGGCTCAAAGGGCCTTTGGCATCATTGAAGCCTTTTGGAGCACAAAGCCAAATGATCAAGGTTTACCAATTTATACTCTCACGAACAGTGTGAGAATGCTATAGCTATGTTATTTATTTAACATCCCGCTGGTCACCTTTAGTCTAATACAAAGAAAACTGAAGTCAGCATTGCCAATGTGCCTGATGTTTTTTGGGCTCCGAAGGTCTTCAGTGCCTTGTAGCACACTTTGGGAATTGTTTTAGGTCAAAGTTTCTTTTCCACGGACCTCCAAAGCATCTTAGGTAGAATTTCAGAGGCCCATGAACTGAAATGGCAACAATATTACAACTTTAATTTTATTCATCTCTAACTGAAATTTAGATTTCCTTCAATTATGAATATAAACAACAGGCCTTAGTACCACTGGCAGTATTCTACCAATAGAAATCACAGATATTTTTGTCATATTGCTGTTATCTCAACTTTTTTTTATGTTCAGAGCTACTTTGAAATGAATGACAAATTCAGTAGTATGTATATAGCTACACACTGGTAGTATGCCTATAGACATACCAGTATGTCATAGTAGTGTGTCTATGTCTATAAGTATACTACCAGTATGTAGTTATAGACAAACTACTAAACCTTGTTACTGAACTCATTAATAAGGCAGTACCCATATTACTATTTTCAAATTTATTATTTTTAGGATTTAAATCTATATTTCAATATATTTGATTTCCATTGTAATCATGTATTTTAATTAAAGTGTTAGGAACATTGCTATGAGAATGGGTCCATGACTTCATCATCCTGCCAAACTCATCCATAGCACAACACAATTTAATGATACCTACCTTGGGGCTGGTGTTGGTTGGCTTGGAGACTTGATCTATAGTCAGGTCTAGGGCTGCCTGGATATTGGGATAGGTGAGTTTTTTGGGGAAAAACCAGCTGTTGGCTGTGGGGAAGATGTAACAGGAGGGGGTCAGCAGAACTAGCAGACCAGGGTCAGGGAAGCACAGCCAAAGCTACAGCAAGAAGTAAGGCTCTAGGCAGGGGTTTCAAAGTGGTGACTCTGAAGCAAAATTTAGCAAATGTATCTTGCTTGGTCTCCACATATTTTTAAAATATATATATATATATATGAACTTGAATGTCATCAATAGGGAAAGTACTCTATTTCTCTACAGTACCTAATATCATCTTTCATTTTACTTTTAGCTTCCTTCATTAATTTGCACTATGCCCTATGCCCTATGCCCTGCCCTGTAGGCACTTGAGTTTGCAACCTCTGAGAGAAGTTAGCAAAAAGAGTTTGTTGGAGAATACAATGAGTCACTATGGTGAGACCCTGTGTATTAATTCATCTCCCCTGTGGATTAAAATCTCCACAGAGGTAGCAATTCTGTCATGTAAAATGTTGTAGCACTGGTGCCTTGCATCCCAAAAGCACTCCATAAATGTCTGGCAACAGCTTGAAGGGCCAGGGCCAAATCTCCAGTATCCACATGACAGTAACACCTAGTACCTGGAGTGCTGAGGTCCCAGGCATAGAAACAAAGGGGAAGGAATTAGGAGCCAGGAAAAAAGTCTAAGCCGATTCTCCACTTCCAGAAAATTCAGACACTGAGTTGGAAGTTTGCAGGTACAAGTTCAAAAAAGGAAACCCATGTATAACAGAATTGGCTAAATACCTTCCTTGTCTTTAATTTCCCCACTTGAAAATACTGGTTTCAGAGCTCTGGGTAAGATGGAACTTGCATGTGGGGGCAAGAACTGGAAGAAAGGAACGAGGCAGAGGTGATGTTCCATGATATCAGAGAGGCCTTGCTTGGTTAGAGCTTATCCTGTTGAAAGCATACATACCTATCTGTAGCTGTTGAATAAATGGCTGCAATGCACTAAGCACTATCCTGCCACGGCTCATGTGTGTTGTCTTCTGCTATATCGGGGATCACAAAAATCACATGCCCACAGGCCAGTTAGGGCAGACAAAGGAGAGGTGGTGTTGCCTGTGTCAAAATGTCCTTGCCCAGTGGCAAAGGGAACAGCAGCCACTCAGCTTTAGCCAGTTGATGTCATAAAGGGCCTATTGAAAAAAAGAATTTTCAGATTTTTCACAGTTAGGTGTAATTTATAAAAATGTTAAATCTCCCTACTTTAAAACAAATCACTTCTACAGGTTGTATATGTCGTCACAGCCATTACATTTCAGTATTTGCCCAAATAAAAGGTGAGGTGAGGGAGGTACTTCCCTTGTGTGTAAAAGTTAAGTTGGCACCAAAAAAAACTCCTCAAGATAATCAAGATAAATAATATTGTGAAGCAGTATTTAAAGGAAATAATCAGTAACGTGCCAGGTTGAGCCCTACTGAAGCCTGAGAAGTAAGAAAAAAATAATCAATGATACTGATCTGTCTTTATTTAAAATTGATATTTTCTTCATCATGGATTTTTGGCATTAAATTTGATGGTTTTAAACGATTGTGTTAGAATATTATTTATCTGATGACTGGGTTTTTGGCACCCCTCATATTTGTAGCCCAGTGCCTCCCACTCTCTTGACACTTGTCTGTTCTCTGCTCTGTTCATTTCCTCCACCTGTGAATTAAGGGGCTCCCTAAACCTGTCTAGCGACCAAAATGGCCCAGGGGGCTTCAGAAAATTACAAATTCCCACGTGTGACCCCAGAAGAGTCTGACTCATGAAGCCTGGGTGGGTTCTGGGGAAAGATCAGTGTCCACAGGGATTAGGTAATTGTGGTAATTGGTTCAGTTTGAGAAAAAGTTAGATCATTTTTAAGCTCCTTGCAGCTTTAATGTCATGGGATTTTACCTTATGTTCTTTTGCTTTTTAATTGTAAATACGCCTGGGATCATAGTCCATTAAATCAGTAATACTTTCATGTGAATTTATTTAATAGCTTATTTTTCTCTTGATAGGAAAGACCCTGGACACAAGTCCTGGGGGGAGGGGGCTAATGGAGGAAGAGTGGAGCTCACAAAAGAGCTCCCCCGACAAAGAGGTTTCACTGATTTGAGGGGACCAGGAAGGCATCTTAGTTTAACTATGAACAACAGGAAATTGCTTTTAATCAATCTGAAAGTCAATGGAAGTGCATGCCGAAGCACCCTCTCTTTGAGGAGAATTCAGGAACACTTTCAATCTTTTATCTTCCCGAAAACAGCAGGAGGAACACCACTGGAATCAGCCCTGTAATTTCTACTCAGTAATTATACCTGTCACCACTTCCGACAGAGCAGATATAAATAGCCAGTTATCTTACTTTTCTGCTTTTCTTTGTATTATTCTTTCTCCAACCACAGACTTCAGTGCCTGATGGTAAAACACATACAGGACACAAAGCATTCACAGAAAGTGCACTGCTAGACATTCGACCAGTGTTCCAAAAAGCCACATACGATAGATTGAGAGACTCTCATTTGCCCACAGAAATGTGGTCTCTAAGACTGATGACAGGTGGCAGGGAGAGACAGGCACCAAGGGAAGGGGTTTTGCTTTCCGTTTCTATTTTCATTTCACTCCCGGTAGGGATGCGCACATGTGTGTGTGCCTGCTGCTCTGCGTGTTATTACACCCACGTACCTGGGCTCCTCTGTGCCTGAGTGACTCACAGGGAGGAAGTCAGGGCTTCTGGGAGGTGGACTAACCCTTTCAGAAGGGTCCCCAAAAAGCCATGTCAGGATATCACATTCTCAGGCCGAGCACAATAGGAACATGCGCGAACATACTCATTATGATGGCGGTTATTACTATTGCTATTAATAAAACTGTCACGCAGTCACATAGTACTTTGACTTGTTTTGCAAAGGGATTTGACATAAATTATTTTGGAAACACTCACCAGAAGAAATGTGCTATAGTGGAAAGAAGATGGGTTTTGAAGTCAGATGCTCCAGAACCCAAATCCTGCCTTTTCTACTTGCTTATTGTGTCGACCAGAGGTGAAATCACTTTTCTGAGTCTCAGTCTTGAAATCCGTGATATAGTAATAATAATGATGATAATGTTTACCTTGGAGAATTTCTCTTGGAGGATTATACAGAATAGCATATGTAAAAACCTGCCACTATCTGTTAGAATAGTTCTCAGACTCTAGCGTCCTTAAACTCACCCAGAGGACTTGTGAAAATACAGAATTCTGGGCCCCATCCCGGCATTTCTGATTTGGTAGGTCTTTGGTAGGGCCTGATAATTTGCATTTCTAACTAATTACCAAATGCCATTGCTGCTACTGGTCCAGGAATGACACTTTGAAAACCACTGATTAGTAATCAGCACATGTTAGGCTTTGCTGTTTTATGAATTTAATAAAAACTAATTATTAAGTGCCCTCCACATACCAGGCACTGTGCTTGATACAAAGCAGTGCCAGACAGATATGACTTTTCCCTTACAAAACATACTCTAATGAGTAACACAAGTCTCTCCCCTGTCCCACTGCACTACTACCATCAAAATGAAAGAAAATGGCATATTTCAGGAAGAGGAAGGCAATCAGGGGTGAGTGATATGAGCTAGGTTGGAGAGCAGGGCATGTGAAATGCTGACACCCACCACACTGATAATAGTCTTGCTGTAGATTGCATGAACTATGTTCAGATGACTGCCCAGAGATGGAGCCAGGTTTTGTGGGGTCTGGAGCTTACATGTTTTGGAGATCCACTTTAAGAAAAATGGGGCCAGGCGCAATGGCTCACGCCTGTAAAAAAAAAAAAAAAAAAAAAAAGAGAGAAAAAAAAAAAAAAAAAAAAAAAAAAAAAAAAAAAAAAGAAAAAAAAAAAAAAAAATTATGAGTACAAAATTAGGAACAGAGCAGTGGACAGGGCCCATACAAGAGAGGGGCCATGAAACTTTAATAAGTCTCATCAGCTTCTTGCAAGTCCTCCTTCACCTGTATCTTAACATGTATGTGCAATCAGGGTCACTGATAGCAAGAAGTCTACAGCATAGCTGGCAAGATGGATCTGTCATGGCTGACCTAGAGCTGGTATCATCTGCAAAGAGTTAAAGCAGTGAAGCAGGAGGCCAGAGAGGTGCTGGGCAAAGGGACCTTAGCTGTCTTAAGTAGGTGGGTGGGTGCTACTGGCATCTGATGGGCAGAGGTCTGAGATGTTGCTAAACATCCTATGATGTACAGAAACAAGCCCCCAAAACAAAAAATTATCTACCCCAAATGTCAATAGTAACAATGTTGAGAAATCCTGTTATAGGGAAGGAATGCTCTCCAGGTAGGAGATGCAGTAGGAGATGACTAAAACTTGACTATTTTGAGAGAGACCTCTACCTTCCCTTACTGTGGAGCCCTGGTTTCTCCCTGCTCTGTCTGGATCCCTCTCCTTCAGACATCTGCATAGTAGTCAGGTCTCCCGGCTCCTTCATGGTCTCCTTCAGGTCTCCCTCATTGTAGTTAGGTCTCTGCTCAGGGGTCACCTGCTGGGATGTCTTCCCTGACCACACCCACTCAATCTAAACTAGCCCCCAGCTCTTTCTATGCCTCCTAATCACTTTCTCTGCCTTAGTTTTCTGAGCTCTTGCTACCTGAGATCATGACGTTCCTTTTTCAAATGTGAGTCTCATCAAGGCTTGTGTTATTTATTTCTCTAACCTCAGAACCTGGTAGCTTGTGTGGCACACAGTGGGTGCTTAATATGTGTTAAATGGATGTAAAAAGGTTTTATTGACGTGCTAGGGTTGTTGAATAACAACCTATTGATGCAGCCTATTGTTATTAACATTGTAAATGGGGTTATTGTGTCCTACTTAGACTGCTACATGATACTGACCAGAGGATTCTCATTATTTCAGCCTTTGTGTGGAGACAGCGGATACTCCCTGAGCCCTGTGGCTTGGCACCAGCCTCACATTTTTCGGTGTCTGCTTTCAGAATAAAGCTGATGGGCTCTGAAGGGACTGCCATCCATCACTCAGTCCTTCCATCACCCGCTCTGCAAATGACAACCTCTGACGGGAAAGGATGGGGAGCTGATTTGGAATTAATGCCCTGCATCTGGAGGGAGACCATTTAAGACAGCAAATATTCAGGGAGCAAATTCAGACTGTCGGATGAACGACAGGGAGAGAAATTCAGATGCCCTGCCTAAGCACAACTTTGCACCTCGACAACTGCTTTGGGTAAGGCACTTGAGTCAATGCAACTTGAATTTGTTTTTGTTTGTTTGTTTTTTAATTGGTAGAAGGGAGGGAGAACCCCGGGAATAGAAAATTGCCTGGATAACCCATTTAGACATGATCCGGAGCAAAGGGTGAAATAAACAAAGAATGGAATCAATGTCATTTATTCCACAAACATTTACTGAGTGCTCATCATATGCCAGGTCTTGTATAGAAAGTGTTATTGTCATTTTCGGGAATAAGAAAAATGAGGCCCAGAGAAACGTAATAACTTGCCCAAGGAAAATCAACCGGTCAGTGGCTGCTCCTCACACATTCAAGCTCATTCTCCCTTCAGGACCTTTACATGTGCTGTGCCCTCTGCTTGATTCCTTCCTCTTCAGGTATGTGATTGGCTGCATCGCTCTGTCAGGATTCAGCACAGCTGTCACCTCCTCCCAGAGGCCCTCCTTGATCATGCTTTTCAAAGGTGCCTCACCCTTCACTCTGTCGTATGAGTTTGCTTTATTTATTTTTTTTTTTACCATTTTTATGACTACTTGAAATTATATACTTTAATGTCTCTCTCTATCTCTCATTCGTTCTCCCCAAATAGAATGTCACCTCCATTGAAGCCGGGTCTTTACAGTTTTGTTCAATTTCCAGTACCCACACTAGGACCAGCACATAGGAATCACTCAATAAATATTTCTTAAATAAATAAATTGGCAGAGACAGGACTTAAACCAGATATATCTGAAACCAATTTCCTATTCCTCAGTGCCAAGGGTCCTGCCTCTTGAAGAGCTTTGTTAACACCCTGATCCGACATTTAAGAGCTGCAGAAACTTGTATGAGTCGCTTTCTCTCTCTGGGCCTCAGTTTTCTCATCTGTGGAATGGGATGGGATCCAGAGTCCTCATTCTTCCCAACTCTAAGGGTTTCTCCAAGATACCTACAAATTAATGCTTCTGGTTATTTTTATTTTTAAATTTAATGTTATCTATTGTAAGGTATTAAAACATTACCTGATAAAGAATGTGTGTGGGCCTAGGTAGTTCTGAGTTCAAATTTTGACTTTCCTACTTATCTATGTGATATTTGGAAAGTTTCTAAACTGCTTTGACATTAGCTTTCTCATCCACAAGATAGAAATAATGACACTTTAGAAGATGATTGTGGAAATTTGATGAAGTGTCACAGAAAAGACAGAGAAATTCCTGGCATTTGGGAGACAGTTGACAAATGTGAGTTGCTTTTCTGCTTTAATACAATCAAGCTACAAAGACATGGTCAGTGTCAGAACCCTGAGGACTCACAGACAGGTATGCAGTGCAGGAATAAATATGAGGGAAAAGATCTAGGGAGAAGTGGAGGGTTAAAAATGTATTTGATAATAATTATTAAGCACTCATTTTGTGTCCTGCCTTATGATCAATGAGATGCAATCTATAAATCTAATGAGATAGACATGTAGACAGATAGTGTTTTTGTATTCTTTCTTTTGTGTTACTACTTTCTTTTTTTTATTTTTTATTTTTATTATTATACTTTAGGTTTTAGGGTACATGTGCACAATGTGCAGGTTTGTTACATATGTATCCATGTGCCGTGTTGGTTTGCTGCACCCATTAACTCGTCATTTAGCATTAGGTATATCTCCTAATGCTGTCCCTCCCCACTCCCCCCACCCCACAACAGTCCCTGGAGTGTGATGTTCCCCTTCCTGTGTCCATGAGTTCTCATTGTTCAATTCCCATCTATGAGTGAGAACATGCGGTGTTTGGTTTTTTGTCTTTGCGATAGTTTACTGAGAATGATGTTTTCCAGTTTCATCCATGTCCCTACAAAGGACATGAACTCATCATTTTTTTATGGCTGCATAGTATTCCATGGTGTATATGTGCCACATTTTCTTAATCCAGTCTATCGTTGTTGGACATTTGGGTTGGTTCCAAGTCTTTGCTATTGTGAATAGTGCCGCAATAAACATACGTGTGCATGTGTCTTTATAGCAGCATGATTTATAGTACTTTCTTTTTTTCTTTCTCTCTCTGTCCCTTCCTTTCTCCTTTGTTCCCTTTGCAGCCTCACAAAGTTTCTATGGGTTGGGGATTGGAAGAATCTTAGATGGGCTGTTCTGGCTTTAGATTGTTCAAGACACTGCAGTTGTTTCAAAGCTTGATCTGGGTAGGATCTGTTTCCGAGAAGTAGCTAACTCACATGGCAGTTGGCAGATCTCGGAAAACCCACTTCCCAACTCATTCCACAAGGTTGTCTTATGGAATATTCCACAAGGTTGACTTTCCACAAGGTTGTCTTATGGCATATCCACTGGCTTCCCCCAGAAGTAAGTGATCCAAGAGAGAACAAGAGAATCCAAGATGGAAAACACAGTGTTTTTGTAACCTAATATCAGAAGTGACATCCTATTACTTGTGTGTTAGTCTATGGTATTCTATTAATTAGAAGGTAGATTTTAAGTTCAGCCCACATTCCAGAGCAGAAGAGTCTGTCTCATCTGATTTACAATTTTATTTGATAAAAGAATGCCCTTGCTACAAACAAACAAATAGAAAATGTTTGAGAACAACTTTCATAGATTATGGCCATGATCCTCTTAGCCTAGAATACTGGTTTTCAATCTTGGCAACCCATTGGAATTACTTAAGCTGTTTTAAAAAAAATACTAGTGACTGGGTCTCAAGCTGAGAAATTCTTATTGAGTTGCTCTGTGATGTAGCCTGGAAATTGGGATTTTTTTCAAAAGCTCCTCCAGTTAATTCTAACATGTAGCTAAGGCTGAGAGTCACTGGCCTAAAATATTTTCCAGGAAGTATTTCCCATCAACCAGTATAGCAATTTAAAAATACCTCAATAGTACACTTTAATAACAACAAACATCAAATCATGTGACACCCTGGTGAACTCTCAGAGAAAAAACTAGTTGTGAAATGTAATAAAATAATCAAATAAATTGACCTGCTTGCAGAATTGTTAGTGCTGACCTAACTTGGTATTGCAGGGTGGCAGAAGGTGTCTGTCAAAAATGATTTTGGCTTCAAAGCAGTTGTGATTCAGAGCCACTTATCTTCTACAAATATTTGATAGCAGGGCTCATGGTGTATTGAGGACACTCCTGGCTCAGGAAAATAAACGTTCATCAGGAATGTTTTAGAAGGATGCTCTTCTGTCTATTCACTGTGGTGGGAGAACCTCCACCTAGCTTATCCAGGAGAGGTGTAAAGGCAAGAAAATACTGGTTTAAAAGACTAGGTCCCTGTTTTATCCCCACTTGAATCATTAGTTGATCCAACTAGATATTTTTTTTCTCTATCTGCCCTACCTCTCTTTGTGGGTTTAAGGTGACCATTCTATAAAAATATAACTAGTGAAGTGGGAAGAGAGAGGAAATATGAGGTCAAATAACACAGCTAAGTTTTTGAGAGTTGATTATAAATGCGTGAATAATGCTTCTTAGCCAAAGGCAGCCAGAATGATGAAGGAGAGATTAAAAACTACAAATGGTAATGACTGCAGATACCATACATTAACTACACAGATTGGATAATTACACTCAAGGGTCAGGATAGCAAAAGTGATACACATACCTGCTTCGTGGATGCCCCTTGCTGCCAGGAAAGATGTGGAATAAATGAGCACAAGTAGAACATGAATATTTTTCACATTAGAATTGCAATGACACTGAAAATAAAAGTTTAAAAGAATTATTATCAGATATAGATTATAAAATACACTATCATGTTAATTACTACTACCACCACCACTGAACTGACTAGGGACCTCATCACTGTATTATAATCTATAAGTATTATCTTATTTAATGAGTATGATAGCTCCAAACTTACATATGAATGCTTCCATGTTGCTCATGAGGAAATTGAGGCATTGAGAGTCAATAACTTGTCCAAAGTCATCTAGCTAGAATGGGGTAGAGCCAGGACTTTAACTCAGGTCTGTTTAACTCCAAACATACACCCTTTAAATTTTATAAGATGCAGTGAGGGAAGTAACCTGAGTTATACAACTTCAGGAAAAATATATTTCTGTGGGCTAGGTTTGAGATAATATTTTGCCCATCCTTGTGACTCTGAATCCTTGAGTCAGTAGAATCTCAAGATTCTGAAAGCCGTGTTCTTCTGATCTCACGGTATCTCATGGCCCTTTGACTCTTGTTCACTGAGTGGAAGACTGAAAGAAACCAGTGCTGCGTATGTCGTATATTATAGATCTCTTCACGAAATAACAAAACACAACCATGGTAAAGAGTAGTTGTGCGTCTAAAGCAGACACTGTTGACTTGAGAAACCCAAAACAACATATATTACAAAGGAAATCATCATGCATTTTAGATGGGTATTATTGTTTGCTAACGTGTTGCTTAGGACTTAAGGTAGAATAAAAAATGTACTACAAATAGGTTCAAGTCATATCCAATGAGAAGACAGAACAGAGGAGGGAGTGATTCCAAATGGTCCAGAGTTAGCATAAAAGGTAGAATCATAGGAGTCTTCTAGAAGATGGAATCACTGGATCTGACATTTGAAGGATGTGTAGAATTTCTAGAATCAGACAAAACAGGCAGTGATATGGTAGAGCTGGCTTATGAGAATGGAATGTGCATGTCTCTTCCCAACTCTTTGTCCAATGACACCAAATTGGTAGTTTGAAATTGGCCATAATGAGACTATTTACATCACGGAAATGGGCAAACATTACAAATCAGTACCAGCACACCACTAAAGATAAGTTAGAAGTCCCCTGTAGTTAGAGATGCTGGAAAGTGTGAGTGTACATTAGGAGAAATCAAGTGACATAAGATAGCTGAAGGAAAATCAGGTTGGATGAAGCTGGCAAGGTGGAATTGAGCCAGAATGCAGGAGTCCTTGAATGCCAAGCCAAGGAATCTTGATTTTATTTTATTGGCAATGGACCCATCCAAAAATGTTTTGATATAATCCCATTTGTATTATGGACTCATAATTCCAGTGCCAGAACCACAATTGGATTTAAAAAGTGAGGGATTGCAAATGAGAAACCACTTAGGAGGCTATAGTAGTAAATAGCATAACAAAAAGCTGATAGAGATTTGGACAGAGCAGTAAGTTATATGAGAGAGAATGGAGTGGACAGAAGTGACATGGATAAACACTTAGAAAACTTGACAAAAGATTGAATGAGTGTTATTGGGGTAATGTAGAGGGGTGTCAATATTACCAAAGTTACTTGCTTTGGGGACTGAGAGGTGATAGTGTCATTTACAAAAATAGGAATAAAAGAGGGAAGAGTATTGGTGAGAGGTAATACTCTCAGTTGTGGGCATGTGAAATTTGAAGATGTTTTGGTCATTAAGATATTCTAGTCTGGATCTCTAGAGAGAGGTCAGAGACAGAGATGGTAAAGGCCAACTGAATAACATTTTTGTATTGAGGATTATAAAATTAAAGTAAAAGTTATGTTTTCTCCCTCATGTAATTTGCAATCTGGAGGAGGGGATGTCATGATCCACCAACACAATAATTCAGATACTAAAAGGCAGGGTAAAATAAATGCCAACACAATAGCATCAGTCAATAAGCACAAAAGGACTGGAGAAAGGGATTGATCAATGGGCTGAACAGTTTCCTTTTGCCTCTCCAGTTTGATTTTCTGGCTTCTCCACTCTGCTATGTGCACAGGGAACCTGTAATGCCTGGGCCATGTCAATGAACTCCTTTGTTTTCTGGCTTACAGTGAGTTTGGCAAATGGAAGGCGTCAAAAGGAGATCCCAGGAGAGTGAGACTGGAATATTTATTCCTGTGACTCCCTTCATGCTAGGTCACTACAGATTGGCTGCATCCCTCTTTACAGCACAGCTCCATACTGGCATATTTGGGGGTTCCAATAACTGCTCTCCCTTCTTGCCCCTGAATGGGTAGAGCTATCAAAACTCAGACATGGACTTAGCCTTGAACTTCCATATCCTTCATTGCACAGATGCCTTCCAAACCCTGGAAGGGACCCTAGCAATGTGCTGATATGGTCATATGTTGCTTGGATACTTTGATAAAATAAAGTCTTGTAGTAGGCAGGATTCTAAAAGTGATCCCCAAGATTTCCTGCCCTATTTCCCAGGACCTGTGACTATTATGAGATATGATGATGCTATGTTATATGGCACAGTTTATTTTAAGATAGGGAAATTATCTCGGTAGGCTTATCTAATCACATGAGCTCTTAGAAGTGGAGAGCTTTCTCCAACTGGGGGCAGAAGAGAAGGTCAGAGGATTCTGAAGCATGAGCAAGACTTGATGTTCCATAGCTAGCTTGGAGATGGAGAGTGTTGAGAAATAATGCAGGCAACTTTAAAAAGGTAACAGAGGCTCCAAGTTGACAACCGTCAAGGAAAGGAAGCCCTTAGTCCTATAGCTGCAAGGAACTACCTGCTGCCAACAAACTGAATAACTTGAAAGCAGATTTCTCCTAGAGCCTCTAGGTGAGGACTCAGCCTGACACTGTGAGTTCAGTCTTCTCATGCTCTGAGCAGAGAACCCAGCCACATGGTACTGGGTTTCTGATTTACGGAACTGTGAGCTAATAAATAGATATTGTTTCAAGCTCCCAAGTTGGTGGTAATTTGTTAGGCAGCAACAGAAAACTAATACAGATATTACAATTCATATTGAATAAGACTGATGTCTCCTTCTACTCTAACTTTTTTTTGTCACATTTCCCTTTGTATCTGATAATATGGAGTATTACTCCAATGGGAAATTGGAGGATCTGACTCAGGGGAACTTGCATTGGATATACTTAGTTACTTAGATACTAAATCTCAACCTGGGATATAATTTTACATGATTTGTAGTCACTTTAATGATCTACTCTACTAGTTCACCTGGCATCACCATACAGAAATGCATCACCAGAGGCTGAATTGCCATATGTCCTTCAGAGCCTGACCCAGAAGTACCTGGGTCCTGGTGGAGAAGTAACATTTGAAATATGCAGAGCCAGAAGCTAATCTGTGAAAAATTCTTCCAAATCTTTATAGGACACATGTAAAAAGAAAAGTGGTAAATATTTTCCCAGCTTTCAAAATAATCCTGAACATTTCTGTGACATTACCTAAAATAAGTTATAAAATTCAAGTTAATCATAAAAAGAAACTTAAAGTGTTCCCAATTTTGATGTCAGTTTTTAAAATATGCATGACATTACCAACAGCAACTTATGAAGCAAACCACTGTCATATGAGGAGGTAATCAGAGTATGTAGCCAAAAATGTAGGGCAAAAGTGTTATAGTACTTCATTAGGCAATTAATATGTCTATACATATTTTTAGATTTTATAATATTTGTGGTAGTTTTATCTAAGTGTATGTTATTGTAATGTATTTTCTCATTTGAAAACATTCATTTACATTGTTAATTTTGTATTTGGAATTTTGTATCTTTTTTCTGAAACAGAAAGGTAATATGAGTAAATGAATATACAATCAGGTCCCACAAACCCTGGATCTGCTCCGTAAGTCTCCTCCTGTTACTAGTCTTGGGACACTACACTATGTCTTGTTACTGTCCCTAAACTTGCCTACAACTTGGTAAAAAGTGCTTTATTAAGTTTCCCTCAAAGTTCACCATGAAGTGTCCCATCTGTTTCTACATGGGACTCTTCCAGTTGATACCCTCAGGGTTGTTTTGGCAACCTTGAAAAATGGGTGGGTTCTCATAGT
This sequence comes from Hylobates moloch, assembly GCF_009828535.3. NCBI lineage: Eukaryota > Metazoa > Chordata > Mammalia > Primates > Hylobatidae > Hylobates > Hylobates moloch. Next base: position 130,375,735 of record NW_026652281.1, on the reverse strand, counting down.
AAAGAGAAACAAGAAGGAGACTATTTTGGTCAAGAGAGCCATGAAAGCCAAGGAAAGTACAGAGGATCCCAAGCTGGCTGGAGCAATAGTGGCATTCACTCTGGGGATTAGTCACATGCATATTAAAATTGATCATTTTAAAGTTCCATACCCATAAGTCAAACTTTGCTAAATTTGGCCAAGACTACTATTTTTGCCTCTGGTCTGTGTAGTCTTATATTTATTCTCATTTAGTGTTGATCTTGGAGATAATAGGTATTAACATATTTCAATGCTTCTTTCTGCTAAGTTGCTGAAAATCTAAAAGCTTATTGGAAGAATCAAGATAGCATTTGTCATTTTATGTGTGTGTGTGTATGTGATACATATGTGTGTGTGTGCATATATATGTACATGTGCACACATACCAGATGGGGACACCATTACAGGGGCCATTTCACAAAGCCTAAATTAGGCTTCTCAGTGGGCCACAGAGAGCGCTGTTTCCTTAAATTATGGCTGACATTTTAGGAATCTTTGCAAAGGGTGCTAAAGGGAATGGCCGGATAAGGTTAACCAAACCTTAGACAGGGCTGTTTGTTAAAGTAGAAATAACCTGATAATGACATTAGTACCCCTTAGTTCTGTAAAACAAAACAAAAAATAAAACAACAACAACAACAAAAAACAAAAAGGAACCTCATGTTCAGTGCAGAAAACTTGAAAAATATAAGAAAAGACAAAGAAAAATATAATAAATATAATTACCTATCAACATTTTACCACATTCCCTTTAAATATTTTTTTCTGTACATATCTACATTTCAGATGACATTGTCCTGCAAATACTCTTTATACCCTCCTTTTTCAGTTAGTAATATAGAATTGTTTTTCCATGATCACAAATATTCTTCCCTACCCACTTTTAACAACTTCTATTGTTTTTCCTGCTAGAAAAATTAAACATGACTATTTTAGAAAATGCAGAAATAGATCAATAAAAAAAGAAAGAGAATAGAAAAGAAGACACAATATCCAGAACTGTTATCATTCTTGTTATTAATGATAGTTTCAATTAACATTTTAATATAGTATAATTTTTAATAGTTGCATCATATTTCATCATATAAATACAATGTAATTTAGTAAAAGAATTCTGTACATTAGATATTAAGTGGTTTTCAATTGGGTTGTTTTCAGTGTTCAGTTTTTTGCTATAATATATAAACCTAAGATGAACATTTTTATTCATCCACATTTATATCTATATATAAACGTGTGTATGTATATGTGTGTATATGTGTGTGTGTGTATATATATGTGTGTGTGTGTATGTGTGTGTGTGTGTGTGTGTATATATATATGTATATATGTTTAGTTCCTTAGGATGTATTCTACTTTTAATGCTTGGCATGTTTTAATACTGTAGAACCCTAAAATGATAAATGGCTCTTAATTAGCCAGGTGCCTAGGACTTTGCAAACTTCCTCAAAGAATAAGCTCCCTAGGGCAGCTGCATTATCTGTTGACTTGCTGGGAAAGCACTGGAACAAAGAGCCAATGATTTTCAAGAAGCATAATACAGTATATCTTAAAGTCTAATTATATATAATCTATTACCAAACATGTAGCTGACTTTCTAAAATGTTTTCCTTGTATATTTAAAATATGTATTTAGAAAAAAATCATATTTTTTCTGTAAAACTCCTTCCTTTTTTTTTAGTCTGTCCTATTCCTGCCATGCTTAATGTCTAGTTAAATAGTTTATAAAAAAAAAAAAAAATTGTGTTACAGAATACTTAGAACCTAAGGACCCTTGCTCCAAACAAAAGCACACATATATTTACTGTTTCAAAGCCCAGAGGCCTTCAGAGTCATGTTTCTCTTTAGTATTTCACTAATATTGAATAAACCCTATCCTTCATGAATGTGAATAAATTTCTCTCCATGTGCATTTTGGGGCCTCTTTTGGGAATTTACCTACTTTCCCTGGTTGCTGTTTATCAACCACTTCTCTAGATGTCATCAGTCTCTTTTTACAGCTTAAGAACATTTCTTCATACTGCTGCCACTCTTTATGGTTTCCTTTGACCCAGGCCATGATATAGGCCTTCTGTTAGTTTGCAATAGCTAGGGATAGAGAAATTATAGTACAGAGATGAAGGAGAAATGAAACTGATTATTGGAAAGAATTGCTGTAAAACTGAATAACTGTGACTCCCATGGAAGGTCCTATGATAGTCATCTCTCACTTATCAGCTCCAGTCCACAGGCACCAGTTGGCCCCTATGGATTGGAGACCCCAATCTAGTCTTCTTAACTCTGATTCTAGACTCAAATATCCCTCTCTTTTTTTTGGAGGGGGCAGTTCAGGAGTGAAGGATGTGGTCGTCAGTGAAAATATAATTAACTTTTCAGGGGTACAGCTGTATGCCCCATGAATGATGTTTTTATATTCAGAATGCTTGGCCTGAAGCATTTAGAATATGTCACTGTCTCCATGTTTTCTGAGAACAATGGGTAGATGCTTGCCAGAAATATCTATGACTAAATGAGTCATCACAGTGACATCTCAAAACAAAGAATATACCTGCATGAAAAACAAATTCTAGCTTCAATATAGAATGCAGAAAAGATTTTTGATATCCTTTTCCACGCCATCATTTTTATAAGTTCAATGACAATTTGAATAACTCACCTACAACAGCTAAAATAAATTGCTGACAGATTTAAAAACCTATTTGTCTCAATCCCACAACTACCTCATTGGACTGAATATTTTAGAATACTTAGACTCACCTCTCACCAGCTCCAGTTACAAGCTCCATCTCAACTTCTTTTTATTTTTATTTTTTCTGACCTGTGCTGATGCCTCCTTCTTCTGAAAAATGTCCACCTAACAAATGATTATTTGCAAGGGTGTGTTATTAGATATTATTCTTATTTCACAAATTTGGTCTAGATTTTTGTTTAATTGGAAACTTTGAAGGCAGACATCTTGTTTTTACTCTTATTTTTGGCAATGCCAAATGCATCATCCAATAAATGCTGCACTGTATTTTCTTACGTCAAAGATGCTATTGATTGTGTGACTGCACCATTGATTTAATAAAAGCTTTTTAGAAAACAAACAAAAAATTAACTGCATTAAGTGTACACATTGATTGGTAAACTCATCCCAATTTTAGAAGCATTAATATGAGAATGGAGGGAATAAATAAGTACATCTTAGGTAGAGGAAATGTGGCGTGGTAAAATGTGGACTATCACACCTCTGAGGACCTAAAAATGTAATCCAAATGCAAAAATCTTTCCAGAGTGGATATGCTTAATCTAGGGTTAATGAGTGGAAATCAGAGGATATATCAACCGAACTGAAATTATAAGCACACTGTATTTTTATGTATATGTAGGGATTTTTCTTAGGAAAGGATCAACATATTTCATTAGCCTCTTAAAAACTTTACTGACCTCAACATTCCTAAGGTCAACGAACCTAGAGTACCCCTTGTGAGCGATCATTCAGTCTGTGTTAGCATATCTCTATGGGTAGGTTTATGTAATCATTCAATGCTTCTAAGAATTAAACTACACTGGCAGCAGCACAAAGCCACTACAGCCAGGTTGCCTCTCTAGATTCCTCGTGTCTGAGCAGGGCATCTCTGAAAGAAAGGTAGCAGCCTCAGTCAGGGGCTTATAGATAAAACTCCCATCTCCCTGGGACAGATCACCTGAGGGAAGGGGCAGCTGTGGGTGCAGCTTCAGTAGACTTAAACGTTCCTACCTACCAGCCATGGAGAGAGCAGCGGATCTCCCAGCACAGCGTTCGATTTCTGCTAAGGGACAGACTGCCTCTTCAAGTGGGTCCCTGACACCTGTGCCTGCTGCCTGGGAGACACCTCCCAGCAGGGGTTGACAGACACCTCATACAGGAGAGCTCCAGCTGGCATATGGTGGGTGTCCCTCTGGGACGAAGATTCCAGAAGAAACAGGCAGCAATCTTTGCTGTTCTGCACCCTCTGCTCGTGACACCCAGGCAAACAGGGTCCGGAGTGGACCTCCAGCAAACCTGCAGCAGAGGTGCCTGACTGTTAGAAGGAAAACTAAAAAACAGAAAGGAATACTATCAACATTAACAAAGAGGACATCCACATGAAATCCCCATCCAAAGGTCACCAACATTAAAGACCAAAGGTGGAAAAATCCATGAAGATGAGGAAAAACCAGTGCAAAAAGGCTGAAAATTCCAAAAACCAGAACGCCTCTTCTCCTCCAAAGGATCACAACTCCTCACCAGCAAGGGAGCAAAACTGGACAGATAATGAGTGTGATGAATTGACCAAAGTAGGCTTCAGAAGGTGGGTAATAACAAACTCCTCTGAGCTAAAGGAGCACATTCTAACCCAATGTAAGAAAGCTAAGAACCTTGAAAAAAGGTTAGAGGAATTGCTAACCAGAATAACCAGTTTAGAGAAGAACATAAATGACCTGATGGAGCTGAAAAACACATCATGAGAACTTTGTGAAGCATACACAAGTATCAATAACTAAATTGATTGAGCAGAAGAAAGGATGTCAGAGACCGAATATCAACTTAATAAAGTAAAGTGTGAAGACAAGATTAGAGAAAAAGGAATGTAAAAGAATGAACAAAGCCTCCAAGAAATATGAGACTATGTGAAGTGACCAAACCTACATTTGATTGGTGTACCTGAAAGTGACAGGGAGAATGGAACCAAGTTGGAAAACACTCTTCAGGATATTATCCAGGAGAACTTCCCCAACTTTGCAAGACAGGCCAACCTTCAAATTCAGGAAATACAGAGAAGACCACTAAGATAATTCTCGAGAAGAGCAACCCTAAGACACATAATTGTCAGATTCACCAACGTTGAAATGACGGAAAAAATGTTAAGGGCAGCCAGAGAGAAAGGTCCGGTTACCCACAAAGAAAAGCCCATCAGACTAACAGAGGATCTCTTCACAGAAACCCTACAAACCAGAAGAGAGTAGGGGCAATATTCAACATTCTTAAAGAAAACAATTTTCAACCCAGAATTTCATATTCAGCCAAACTAAGCTTCATAAGCAAAGGAGAAAGAAAATTCTTTACAGACAAGCAAATGCTGAGGGATTTTGTCACCCCCGGCCTGCCTTGCAAGAGTTCCTGAATGAAGCACTAAATATGGAAAGGAAAAACCACTACCAGCCACTGCAAACACATACCAAATGTAAAGACCATCAAAATTATGAAGAAACTGCATCAACTAATTTGCAAAATAAACAGCTAGCATCATAATGACAGGAACAACTTCACACATAACAATATTAACTTTAAATATAAATGGGCTAAATGCCCCAATTAAAAGGCACAAACTGGTAAATTGGATGAAGAATCAAGAGCCATTAGTGTGCTGAATTCAGGAGACCCATCTCACATGCAAACACACACATAGGCTCAAAATAAAGGGATGGAGGAATATTTACCAAGCAAATAGAAAGCAAAAAAAAAAAAAAAAAAAAAAAGCAGGGGTTGCAATCCTAGTCTCTGATAAAACAGACTTTAAGCCAACAAAGATAAAAAAAGACAAAGAAGGGCATTACATAATGGCAAAGGGATCAATGCAACAAGAAGAGCTAACTATCCTAAATATATATGCACCCAATACAGGAGCACCCAGATTCATAAAGCAAGTTCTTAGAGACCTACAAAGAGACTTAGACTCCCACACAATAATAGTGGGAGACATTAACACCACATTGTCAATATTAGACAGATCAATGAGACAGAAAATTAACAAGGATATTTAGGACTTTAACTCAGCTCTGGACCAAGTGGACCTAATAGACATCTGCAGAACTCTCTACCCCAAATCAACAGAATATACATTCTTATCAGCACCACATCGCACTTATTTTAAAATCAGCCACATAACTGGAAATAAAACACTCCTCAGCAAATGCCAAAGAACAGAAATCATAACAATCTCTCAGACCACAGGGTAATCAAACCAGAACTCAGGATTAAGAAACTCACCCAAAACCACACAACTACATGGAAACAGAATAACCTATTCCTGAATGATTCCTGGGTAAATAATGAAATTAAGGCAGATATAAATAAGTTCTTTGAAACTGATGAGAACAAAAACACAATGTACCAGAATCTCTGGGACACAGCTAAAGCAGTGTTTAGATGGAAATTTATAGCACTAAATGCCCACAGGAGAAAGCGGGAAACAGCTAAAGTCAACGCTCTAACATCACAATTAAAAGAACTAGAAAAGCAAGAGCAAACAAATTCAAAAGCTAGCAGAAGACAAGAAATAACTAAGATCAGAGCAGAACTGAAGGAGATAGAGACACAAAAAAGCCCTTCAAAAAATCAAAGAATCCAGGAGCTGGTTTTTTTGAAAAGATTAACAAAATAGGTAAACCTCCAGCCAGAATAATAAAGAATAAAAGAGAGAAGAATCAAACAGACACGATAAAAAATGATAAAGGGGATATCACCACTGATCCCACAGAAATACAAACTACCATCAGAGAATACTGTAAACACCTCTGTGCAAATAAACTAGGAAATCTAGAAGAAATGGATAAATTCCTGGACACATACACCCTTCCAAGACTAAACCAGGAAGAAGTTGAATCCCTGAATAGACCAATAACAAGTTCTGAAATTGAGGCAGTAATTAATAGCCTACCAACCAAAAAAGGCCCAGGACCAGATGGAATCGCAGCCATATTCTACCAGAAGTATAGAGAGGAACTGGTACCATTTTTTCTGAAATGATTCCAAACAATAGAAGAAGAGAGACTCCTCACTAACTCATTTTATGAGGCCAGCATTATGCTGATACCAAAACCTGGCAGAGGCAAGACAAAAAAAGAAAATTGCAGGCCAGTATCTCTGATGAATATCAATGCAATAATCATCAATAAAATACTGGCAAATCACATCCAGCAGCACATCAAATAGCTTATCTACCACAATCAAGTCAACGTCATCCCTGGGATGCAAGGCTGGTTCAACATATGTAAATCAATAAATGTAATCCATCCCATAAACAGATCCAATGACAAAACCACATGATTATCTCAGTAGATGCAGAAAAGGCCTTTGATAAAATTCAGCACCCCTTCATGTTAAAAACTCTCAATAAACTAGGTATTGATGGAATGTATCTCAAAATAATAAGAGCTATTTATGACAGACCCACAGCCAGTATCATACTGAATGGGCAAAAGCTGGAAGCATTCCCTTTGAAGACCAGCACAAGACAAGGATGCCCTCTCTCACCACTCCTATTCAACATAGTATTGGAAGTTCTGGCCAGGACAATCAGGCAAGACAAAGAAATAAAGGGTATTCAAATAGGAAGAGAAGTCAAATTGTCTCTGTTTGCAGATAGCATGATTGTATATTTAGAAAACCTCATTGTTTCAGCCCCAAATTTCCTTAAGCTGATAAGCAACTTCAGCAAAGTCTCAAGATACAAAATTGATGTGCAAAAATCACAAGCATTCCTATACACCAATAAAAGACAAACAGCCAAATCATGAGTGAACTTCCATTCACAATTCCTACAAAGAGAATAAAATACCTAGGAATACAACTTACTAGGGCTATGAAGGACCTTGTCAAGGAGAACTGCAAACCACTGCTGATGGAAATGAGAGAGATCACAAACAAATGGAAGAACATTCCATGCTCATGGATAGGAAGAATCAATATCGTGAAAATGGCCATACTGCCCAAAGTAATTTATAGATTCAGTGCTATCCCCATCAAGCTACCATTGACTTTCTTCACAGAATTAGAAATAAACTACTTTAAATTTCATATGGAACCAAAAAAGAGCCTGTATAGCCAAGACAATCCTTAGCAAAAAGAACAAAGTTGAAGGCATCACACTACCTGACTTCAAACTATGCTACAAGGCTACAGTAACCAAAACGGCATGGTACTGGTACCAAAACAGATATATAGACCAATGGAACAGAACAGAGGCTTTAGACATAACTCCACACATCTACAACCATCTGATCATCAACAAACCTGACAAAAACAAGCAATGGGAAGAGTATTCCCTATTTAATAAATGGTGTTGGGAAAACTGGCTAGCCATATGCAGAAAACTGAATCTGGACTCCTTCCTTACACTTTATACAAAACTTAACTCAAGATGAATTAAAGGCTTAAATGTAAGACCTAAAGCCATAAAAACCCTAGAAGAAAACCTAGGTAATATCATTCAGGACATAGGCATGAGCAAAGATTCCATGACGCAAACACCAAAAGCAATCTCAACAAATGCCAATATTGACACATGGGATCTAATTAAACTAAAGAGCTTCTGCACAGCAAAAGAAACTATCATCAGAGTGAACAAGCAGCCTACAGAATGGGAGAAAATTTTTGCAATCTATCCATCTGACAAAGGGCTAATATCCAGAATCTACAAAGAACTTAAACAAATTTATGAGAAAAAAAAACCATCAAAAAGTGGGCACAGGATATGAACAGACATTTCTCAAAAGAAGACATTTATATGTGGGGCTGGGCACAGTGGCTCACACCTGTAATCTCAGCACTTTGGAGGCTGAGGCGGGTGGATCACCTGAGGTCAAGAGTTCAAGACCAGCCTCAACATGGAGAAACTCCATCTCTACTAAAAAAACAAAATTAGCTGGGGCATGGTGGTGCATGCCTGTAATCTCAGCTACTTGGGAGGCTGAGGCAGGAGAATTGCTTGAACCTGGGAGGCGGAGGTTGCAGTGAGCTGAGATCACGCTGTTGCACTCCAACCTGGGAAACAAGAGCAAAACTCCATCTCAAATAATAAAAAAAGACATTTATATGACCAACAAACATATAAAAAATGCTCACCATCACTGGTCATTAGAGAAATGCAAATCAAAACCACAGTGGGATACCATCTCATGCCAGTTAGAATGGCGATCATTAAACAGTCAGGAAACAACAGATGCTGGAGAGGATGTGGAGAAATAGGAATGCTTTTACACTGTTGGTGGGAGTGTAAGTTAGTTTAACCATTATGGAAGAGAGTGTGGCGATTCCTCAAGGATCTAGAACCAGAAATACTATTTGACCCAGCAATCCCATTACTCGGTATATACCCAAAGGATTATAAATCATGCTATCATAAAGACACATGCATATGTATGTTTATTGCAGCACTGTTCACAATAGCAAAGACTTGGAACCAACCCAAATGTCCATCAATGATATACTGGATTAAGAAAAAGTGGCACATATACACTATGGAATACTATGCAGCCATAAAAAAGGGTAAGTTCATATCTTTTGCAGGGACATGGATGAAGCTGGAAACCATCATTCTCAACAAACTAACACAGGAACAAAAAACCAAACATTGCATGTTCTCACTCGTAAGTGGGAGTTGAACAATGAGAACACATGGACACAGGGAGAGGAACATCACACACTGAGGCCTGTCCAGGGGTGGTTGGGGGCAAGGGGAGTGATAGCATTAGGAGAGATACCTAATGTAGATGATGGGTTGATGGGTGCTGCAAACCACCATGGCACATGTACACCTGTGTAACAAACCTGCACGTTCTGCACATGTATCCCAGAACTTAAAGTATAATAAAAAAAGAATTAAATTACACTTATATACCTTAAACCTATATAAATTTAAATTTTTTTAAAAAGAACACTTTGCTAGCCTGACCTAACATTTTCTGCTACATACTCCTTGGTCCTGGTTCACAATATCTATTTTTTAAAATGTTTTTATAGGTAATGATTATTGATTAGTATCTTGGTTGATATAGGTTGTCTTACTAATGTAAGAAAGACCACTTTGAATAATATGAAATCTGACTGATTATTATTTTTCTCCAGTGAATTTTAAATTTTGTTATGCTTTTTCTCTCTGATTTAAGATGTAAACCATTTAAGAAGTAAGCTAGCTTGGTTCCATTCTCCCTGTCACTTTCAGGTACACCAATCAGATGTAGATTTGGTCTTTTCACATAGTCCCATATTTCTTGGAGGCTTTATTCATTTCTTTTTATTCTTTTTTCTCTAAACTTCCCTTCTCGCTTCATTTCATTCATTTCATCTTCCATCACTGATACCCTTTCTTCCAGTTGATCACATCGGCTCCTGAGGCTTCTGCATTCTTCACATAGTTCTCGAGCCTTGGCTTTCAGCTCCATCAGCTCCTTTAAGCACTTCTCTATATTGGTTATTCTAGTTATACATTCATCTAAATTTTTTTCAAAGTTTTTAACTTCTTTGCCTTTGGTTTGAATTTCCTCTTGTAGCTCAGAGTAGTTTGATCGTCTGAAGCCTTCTTCTCTCAACTCATCAAAGTCATTCTCCGTCCAGCTTTGTTCAGTTGCTGGTGAGGAACCGTGTTCCTTTGGAGGAGGAGAGGCGCTCTGCTTTTCAGAATTTCCAGTTTTTCTGCTCTGTTTTTTCCCCATCTTTTTGATTTTATCTACTTTTGGTCTTTGATGATGGTGATGTACAGATGGGCTTTTGGTGTGGATGTCCTTTCTGTTTGTTAGTTTTCCTTCTAACAGACAGGACCCTCAGCTGCAGGTCTGTTGGAGTTTACTAGAGGTCCACTCCAGACCCTGTTTGGCTGGGTGTCAGCAGCGGAGGTTGGAGAACAGTGGATTTTCATGAACCGCTAATGATGCTGCCTGATCGTTCCTCTGGAATTTTTGTCTCAGAGGAGTACCTGGCTGTGTGAGGTGTCAGTCTGCCCCTACTTGAGGGTGCTTCCCAGTTAGGCTGCTCAGGGGTCAGGGGTCAGGGACCCACTTGAGGAGGCAGTCTGCCCATTCTCAGATCTCCAGCTGCGTGCTGGGAGAACCACTGCTCTCTTCAAAGCTGTCAGAAAGGGACATTTAAGTCTGCAGAGGTTACTGCTGTCTTTTTGTTTGTCTATGCCCTGCCCCCAGAGGTGGAGCCTAGGAGGCAGGCAGGCCTCTTTGAGCTGCAGTGGGCTCCACCCAGTTCGAGCTTCCCAGCTGCTTTGTTTACCTAAGCAAGCCTGGGCAATGGTGGGTGCCCCTCCTCTAGCCTCCCTGCTGCATTGCATTTTGATCTCAGACTGCTGTGCTAGCAATCAGCAAGACTCTGTGGGCGTAGGACCCTCTGAGCCAGGTGCGGGATATAATCTCCTGGTGTGCCATTTTCTAAGCCCATCAGAAAAGCGCAGTATTAGGGTGGGAGTGACCTGATTTTCCAGGTGCCCTCTGTCACTCCTTTCTTTGACTAGGAAAGGGAACTCCCTGACCCCTTGCACTTCCTGAGTGAGGCAATGCCTCGCCCTGCTTTGGCTCGTGCACGGTCCGCTGCATCCACTGTCCTGCGCCCACTGTCTGGCACTCCCTAGTGAGATGAACCCGGTACCTCAGATGGAAATGCAGAAATCACCTGTATTCTGCGTTGCTGACGCTGGGAGCTGTAGACTGGAGCTGTTCCTATTTGGCCATCTTGGCTCCCTCAGTCTCCAGGAGAACTTCCCCAATCTAGCAAGGCAGACCAACATTCAGATTCAGGAAATATAGAGAATGCCACAAAGATACTCCTCGAGAAGAGCAACTCCAAGACACATAATTGTCAGATTCATCAAAGTTGAAATGAAGGAAAAAGTGTTAAGAGCAGCCAGAGAGAAAGGTCGGGTTACCCAAAAAGGGAAGCCCATCAGACTAACAGCTGATCTCTCAGCAGAAACTCTACAAGCCAGAAGAGAGTGGGGACCAATATTCAACAATCTTAAAGAAAAGAATTTTCAACCCAGAATTTCATATCCAGCCAAACTAAGCTTCATAAGTGAAGGAGAAATAAAATACTTCACAGACAAGCAAATGCTGAGAGATTTTGTCACCACCAGGCCTGCCCTAAAAGAGCTCCTGAAGGAAGCACTAAACATGGAAAGAAACAACTGGTACCAGCCCCTGCAAAAACATGCCAAATTGTAAAGACCATCAAGGCTAGGAAGAAACTGCATCAACTAACGAGCAAAATAAGCAGCTAACATCATAATGACAGGATCAAATTCACACATAACAATACTAACCTTAAAAGTAAATGGGCTAAATGCTCCAATTAAAGAGACACAGATTGGCAAATTGGATAAAGAGTCAAGACCCATCAGTGTGCTGTATTCAGGAAACCCATCTCACGTGCAGAGACAAACATAGGCTCAAAATAAAGGGATGGAGGAAGATCTATGAAGCAAATGGAAAACAAAAAAATGCAGGGGTTGCAATCCTAGTCTCTGATAAAATAGACTTTAAACCAACAAAGATCAAAAGAGACAAAGAAGGCCATTACATAATGGTAAAAGGATCAATTCAACAAGAAGAGCTAACTATCCTAAATATATATGCACCCAATACAGGAGTACCCAAATTCATAAAGCAAGTCCTTAGTGACCTACAAAGAGACTTAGACTCCCACACAATAATAATGGGAGACTTTAACACCCCACTGTCAACATTAGACAGATCAACGAGACAGAAAGTTAACAAGGATACCCAGGAATTGAACTCAGCTCTGCACCAAGCAGACCTAATAGACATCTACAGAACTCTCCACCCCAAATCAACAGAATATAGATTTTTTTCAGCACCACACCATGCCTATTCCAAAATTGACCACATAGTTGGAAGTAAAGCTCTCCTCAGCAAATGTAAAAGAACAGAAATTATAACAAACTGTCTCTCAGACCACAGTTCAATCAAACTAGAACTCAGGATTAAGAAACTCACTTAAAACCGCTCAACTACATGGAAACTGAACAACCTGCTCCTGAATGACTATTGGGTACATAACAAAACGAAGGCAGAAATAAAGATGTTCTTTGAAACCAACGAGAACAAAGACACAACAAACAAACACATTCAAAATGCAGAATGTGAATAATTAAAATCAGGGCAGAATGAAGGAATAGAGTACAAAAAACCTCAAAAATTAATTGAAAAGATCAACAAAATTGATAGACCACTAGCAAGACTAATAAAGAAGAAAAGAGAGAAGAATCAAATAGATGCAATAAAAAATGATAAAGGGGATATCACCACTGATCCCACAGAAATACGAACAACCATCAGAGAATACTACAAACACCTCTATGCAAATAAACTAGAAAATCTAGAAGAAATGGATAAATTCCTCCACACATATACCCTCCCAAGACTAAACCAGGAAGAAGTTGAATCTCTGAATAGACCAATAACAGGCTCTGAAATTGAGGCAATAATCAATAGCTTACCAAACAAAAAGAGTCCAGGACCAGATGGATTCACAGCCAAATTCTACTAGAGGTACAAGGAGGAACTAGTACCATTCCTTCTGAAACTATTCCAATCAATAGAAAAAGAGGGAATCCTCCCTAACTCATTTTATGAGGCCAGCATCCTCCTGATACCAAAGCTGGGCAGAGACACAACCGAAAAAGAGAATTTTAGGCCAATATCCTTGATGAACATTGATGCAAAAATCCTCAATAAAATACTGGCAAACCAAATCCAGCAGCACACCAAAAAGCTTATCCACCGTGATCAAGTGGGCTTCATCCCTGGGATGCAAGGCTGGTTCAACATAAACAAATCAATAAATGTAATCCAGCATATAAATAGAACCAAAGACAAAAACCACATGATTATCTCAATAGATGCAGAAAAGGCCTTTGACAAAATTAAACAACCCTTCATGCTAAAAACTCTCAATAAATTAGGTATTGATGGGATGTATCTCAAAATAATAAGAGCTATCTATGACAAACCCACAGCCAATATCATACTAAATGGGCAAAAACTGGAATATTCCCTCTGAAAACTGGCACAAGACAGGGATGCCCTCTCTCACCACTCCTATTCAACATAGTGCTGGAAGTTCTGGCCTGGGCAATTAGGCAGAAGAAGAAAATAAAAAGTATTCAATTAGGAAAAGAGGAAGTCAAATTGTCCCTGTTTGCAGATGACATGATTGTATATCTAGAAAACCCCATTGTCTCAGCCCAAAATCTCCTTAAGCTGATAAGCAACTTCAGCAAAGTCTCAGGATACAAAATCAATGTACAAAAATCACAAGCATTCTTATACACCAATAACAGACAAACAGAGAGCCAAATCATGAGTGAACTCCCATTCACAATTGCTTCAAAGAGAATAAAATATCTAGGAATCCAACTTACAAGGGACATGAAGGACCTCTTCAAGGAGAACTACAAACCACTGCTCAATGAAATAAGAGAGGATACAAACAAATGGAAGAACATTCCATGCTCATGGGTTAGAAGAATATGTATCGTGAAAATGGCCATACTGCCCAAGGTAATTTATAGATTCAATGCCATACCCATCAAGCTACCAATGACTTTCTTCACAGAATTGGAAAAAACTACTTTAAAGTTCATATGGAACCAAAAAAGAGCCTGCATCGCCAAGTCAATCCTAAGCCAAAAGAACAAAGCTGGAGGCATCACGCTACTTGACTTCAAACTATACTACAAGGCTACAGTAACCAAAACAGCATAGTACTAGTACCAAAACAGAGATATAGATCAATGGAACAGAACAGAGCCCTCAGAAATAACGCCGCATATCTACAACTATCTGATCTTTGACAAACCTGACAAAAACAAGAAATGGGGAAAGGATTCCCTATTTAATAAATGATGCTGGGAAAACTGGCTAGCCATATGTAGAAAGCTGAAACTGGATCCCTTCCTTACACCTTATACAAAAATTAATTCAAAATGATTTAAAGACTTAAATGTTAGACCTAAAACCATAAAAACCCTACAAGAAAACCTAAGCATTACCATTCAGGACATAGACATGGGCAAGGACTTCATGTTTAAAACACCAAAAGCAATGGCAACAAAAGCCAAAATTGCCAAATGGGATCTAATTGAACTAAAGAACTTCTGCACAGCAAAACAAACTACCATCAGAGTGAACAGGCAACCTACAAAATGGGAGAAAATTTTTGCAACCTACTCATCTGACAAAGGGCTAATATCCAGAATCTACAATGAACTCAAACAATTTTACAAGAAAAAACAAACAACCCCATCAAAAAGTGGGCGAAGGATATGAACAGACACTTCTCAAAAGAAGACATTTATGCAGCCAAAAAACACATGAAAAAATGCTCATCATCACTGGCCATCAGAGAAATGCAAATCAAAACCACAATGAGAAACCATCTCACACCAGTTAGAATGGCCATCATTAAAAAGTCAGGAAACAACAGGTGCTGGAGAGGATGTGGAGAAATAGGAACACTTTTACACTGTTGGTGGGACTGTAAACTAGTTCAACCATTGTGGAAATCAGTATGGCGATTCCTCAGGGATCTAGAACTAGAAATACCATTTTATCCAGCCATCCAATTACCAGGAATATACCCAAAGGACTATAAATCATGCTGCTATAAAGACACACGCACACGTATGTTTATTGCGGCACTGTTCACAATAGCAAAGACTTGGAACCAACCCAAATGTCCAACAACGATAGACTGGATTAAGAATATGTGGCACATATATACCATGGAACACTATGCAGCCATAAAAAAATGATGAGTTCATGTCCTTTGTAGGGACATGGATGAAACTGGAAATCATCATTCTCAGTAAACTTTTGCAAGAACAAAAGACCAAACACTGCATGTTCTCACTCATAGGTGGGAATTGAACAATTAGAACACATGGACACAGGAAGGGGAACATCACACTCTGGAGACTGTTGTGGGGTGGGGGGATGGGGGAGGGATAGCATTAGGAGATACACCTAATGCTAAATGACAAGTTAATGGGTGCAGCACACCAACATGGCACATGGATACATATATAACAAACCTGCACATTGTGCACATGTACCCTAAAACTTAAAGTATAATAAAAAAAAAAGAAGTAAGCTAATTTCGGGAAGGAGTGTCATATAGTTAGGGCTCAATAAATGTTAACTGAGTGAGTTAAGTAAATCATGAATGAATAAGTGAATGAAAGAGAAAATAATTGAAATTCATGGAATTTGAATTTATGAATAAATTAATTAGATTATTATATAGATAACTAGAAACATGTAGGTTAAGGTCTTGGGTTTTACATATTTAAGTTATCGAAAGTCTCCTCTGGACTATGCCAACATTATTTATTATCACAAACAATTACAGCATATGAAGTCCATTCCTTCTGAAGACAGATGCATCCAACCCTCCATTCTCTCATTATGCATTCATCTATTCCACAAACATTTACTGATTTTCTTAGTCAGTGCACATCTTAGATGAAGGAAATATGGTTTGGCGAAATGTGTTAGACCCTGGGAAACAACAGTGTACAAGAAAAACCCATGCTCCTGGTCAATAACTACCACAAAAATTACTAGGACCACAGAATTTTCCACTTAAGAAACTCTATTGATTAAATTTGTTCAACTTACTCATCTTACTGAGACCCAGAAAAAGATATAACTAGTAGAGAATCTATATTCAATAGATTTGCAACCCCTAAAATATAAAACAAGGAAAACAGCATGAGGCACACATGATTAAGAAGAATGTTTAGGTTAGGGAATATATGCAGTTGATCTCTTGTAAGATCCTTGGCAACTGGACAAAAAACCTAAATAATAAACATGAAAATTCACTTACATATATACTTATGCACATATTTCCCGTATAACTATTTTTTGCCCTGTTGACAAGATGTAAGGAGGCAGCAAGCAGAGAAGCATCAGGAGAAATCAAGTTTAGAGAGGTGATCTCAGCTCTGTCCCTGACATGCTCTATGGTCTTGAGCAAGTAGGAATCTCTCTGTGTCTCAGGTGGCTCATCTATAATCCCAGAACTTTGGGAGGCTGAGGCAGGTGGATCACTTGAGGTCAGGAGTTCAAGACCAGCCTGGCCAACATGGTGAAACCCAGTCTCTACTAAAAATACAAAAATTAGCTTGGAGTGGTTGTGCGCACTCGAAATCCCAGCTACTTGGGAGGCTGAGGCAGGAGAATTGCTTGAGCCCGGGAGGCAGAGGTTGCAGTGAGCTGAGATTATGCCGCTGCACTCCAGCCTGGGCAACAGAGCAAGACCCTAACTAAAACACTTAAAAAATAAACGGAGAGGGCCAGAAGCAAAGATCTGAGAAATCTAGTGGAAAGCTCCACTAATTTCAGGGGAGGGTTTTGTTGTTGTTATTTTGGGGAGGGGGAGAATCACTGACTCCAAACTAGGGAATGGCAGGTGTGAGCTCTGAAAGGTAGTCTCTCATTTTTCCACAGGCCATGGAACTCTTACTCCAGGTATAATTGTGACCACTTTTAGATGTCACTGGAAAACCAAGTCACATGAAATAATCTGCTGAACTTTGCATTTCTTCTAAATACTTGCTAGAAATTTTCTTCTCTTATTTTTTTTTATTTCTTTTTTTCCTCTGGCATGTTAGAAGCCACCCACTTGGCTACTCATCTTGGGGAAGGAGGGGGGAAGAGCTCTGGAATCCATTATCAGTTTTTTTGAACAATGGAAATCCCATAAGGCATTGATTGGCAGCAATGTGACTGCTTTTTGCTGTAGCTGCTAATTGATGTTGTTACTTCAAAAGGTGAGTAAAGACAGCAAAGCAATTCAAAGCAGAAAAGTGACAGACAGTGATGTATATTTAAAAACGTCTTAGAATTTGGGGTTCTCAGGGAGAAGGGGTGCAGGACATGAAGCGAGAAAGGGTCCTAGAGACCCTGGGTCCTGTTCAGCCACTCCAAAATTACCCAGAAAAGAGGAAATGAACAAAAGAGAGGGAATTAACTTTTGATATCATTAGAGCATGTTAACTTTGTCAAATATCTCAGCATAAATTCTTTATGAGCATCAGTAGCTAAGGTCAAATTCATCTGTTTATTTATTTATTCATTTACCAAATTGTCATTGAAAACTTGCTATGTGCCAGGTATTGTACTGAGTGCTGGGTATTTAGTAGTGAGGAAATTAGCCCTGGCACTTCTGGAGTTTAGCAGTGTAGCTTATGACTTCCCTCTTTATTATTTTAAAAACCATTTTCTGGGATAGGTAAGATGGGGTTATTGCCAAGCAGGGCCAGAGGCAAATATTGTGTGCAAATGGATCTATATGGAAGTTCATCCCAGAAATCCCAGTGAGGGGATGGGAGAGTGAGACAAGAAAGGGAGGTAAGCTAAGAAGAGGCTTTTAAATGAGTATGTCACTAGTGTGGGCAAATGGGGCTCAATCTCTGGGGAGAACCCTCTGAGACCCTCTGAGAGACTGTGTAGAACGCATCTCAGAATTGAAAATACCTGAGATAGACCGGGCACAGTGGCTCACGCCTGTAATCCCAGCTACTTGGGAGGCTGAGGCAGGTGGATCACTTGAGGTCAGAAGTTTGAGACCAGCCTGATCAACATTGTGAAACCCCCATCTTTACTAAAAATACAAAATTAGCCAGGCGTGGTGGTGCGTGCCTGTAATCCCAGCTACTTGGGAGGCTGAGGCAGGAGAATTGCTTGAACCCAGGAAGCAGAGGTTGCAGTGAGATGAGATGGCACCATTGCACTCCAGCCTAGGCAATAAGAGTGAGACTCATCCGCCAATTCCTGTCCCTCACTGGTTGCAGTTGCTTGTGAGTCATGAATTCTCTGGCACTTTCATTATACCTTGCATGCTGCCATGTGCAGAGAATACTCTCAGGCAGAGAGATACAGGAAGCCATAGGAGTATCCATGAACTATTTGGTGAGACTCAAGAACACATGGGCAGGGTACCGCCTACCACAAAGATTATACCCATTTTATAGGAAAGAAAACTGAGGCTTGAGAGGTTACCCAGCTAGTAAGTATTAGAGTTCAGACTAGAAACTAATACTCTTTTACTGCACCCCAATCATAAAACAGGAAGCCGACCTCTGAAACGTGCTTCCCTTCTCTAACAGTCCCAGATGAAAAGGCTTGGCTGTAAGCCTCTAAATGACAATGGAGCAATATCTCTGAAGAGAGCTGAAGATAGGTTGGATTTTTGGTCCAGAAGTTAGGCTGACATCAGATGGGACCTCATAGGCTTTCACACCAAGTCCTTTCTTCTCCATGATGTCTGAGTGAGCAGACCTGGGTTCTGAGCCCTTTGTCAGCATGGAATGAGGCTGGGAGCAAAGAATAAACAAACTTTCTTTTTCACTCTGAAGGCTTATAAAGCCTAACTGGAAGCATGCAATGTTAAAACAGCTTGGTGTTGTGGAAATTCACTAAGTGTCAAGTGGCTGGGTCTAGTTTTGGCTTGCCTGTGCAAGCCATTTCACCTCCAAGGAGCAAGAATCCACTTCATATTTATGAACATGAAATATCTATCTCACAGGATTGTTGTTCAGATTGTCATGTGATTAAATGACATACTATGTGTATCTTAGCCTGGGTTTGCTAGACAATAGGGCCTGAAGAACAGCGTATGTACTGACACATACTTAACATGCTAATCCATTACTGAGAGTGGGAGAAAAACACAACTGAGTGCCTCAGAACAGTCTGGAAGATAGAGGGAGAGTGAGCAGTGTATCTGCTGGCCCTGTCTGTCTCAACTCTCCCACTGGTAGAAGGTTGCCCCTTTGGAAGTTAACTCCCCATATTTCTGGGTTGTTTCACCAGCCCTCTTGGCAGCTACTGGGGAAACAGAGTGGTCATTTGTCCAGGGTGGAGGGATAGAGCCTGGTTCATGAGCCCCTGTGGTCGTCACCCTCAGGGAGACTGTGAGGACCAGCCATGTCAGAGACAAAGCAATGGTGGATGTGGTCGGGGCTTTAGGACCGTCAGGCCTTTATAGGAAAAGCTTGCTTACCCCTGTATGCTTGGAGAAGGCCCAGAAGCTGCAGTAAAAAGGTTAGATGAATGGAAAAGGATTTTACTTGTGAGTGCCCTCTTCCCACCCCTCCTTCTCTCTAATAAAAATAAAATCTAGTTATTGAGATGTTATATTAAATGTAAAAGAATGGGACCAAGTTAAATGCTAATAGTTGAGATGGTATTAAATGCATAATATTTAATGTGTATACATTAAACAATATATATGCATCTAGTATATACATAAACAATGTATATGCATTTAATATATACATTAAACAGTATATGCATTTAATATATACATTAAACAGTATATGCATTTACTGTACACATTAAAAATGTATATGTATTTAGCATATACATTCAAAATGTATATTCATTTAGTATATACATGAAAAATGTCTATACAATTATAACATTTTTTAAAATGTAGAAGGAAGCATCAGCTAAAACTAGACCCAGAAGTTATCAATGTTCAAGTGATAGAATTATGGTTCATTTTGATTTTCTGCCTTATGCCTATTTGTCAATTTATTTATTTATTTACAAGGTCAGTTTATTTATTTATTTATTTACAACACATTGGCCCTTTTGTTTAACAAAAACAATTTTTCCCCTGCAGTACTAAGTATAAAAGAAAAAAAAATAAAGAAAAAAGATGAAAATATTTAAAAATATATAGAACCTTTCATAATGGTAAAAAATAGAGCCCAGTAAACTGTTTATATGAAGAGGGTGGTTGGTTAAGGAACCCAGCTTCTTTCTCCTAAATATCTCCCTTTCTGGCACCTTCTCCATTAGATTATTATAATCTCCACTACATTGGGCCCCATAAAACGGGGAGGGAGCCTCATTCCTCCTTAAAAACTGCAAATGCATGAATTGAAACAACTTTTCTTGTTTTCCTTTGCTCAGCTGAGACAGGCTGACATTTTCAAAAGAACTTTGATACTCAGAGAACAAAAAAGCAATAATTACAGAAAATACAAAAGGCATAACAGTCGACATGTTTAAAATACAAGCTTCTAGTCCTCTAAAGGGACCGGCTAGTTCCTTGTAGAAAGGGAAGCAGCACAGGTGGCCCCTCCTGGAGGCTTGCCTAGTTTCCCTGAAGTTGGCACCACTGAATTTCTGCCACCTGGAATTGGTCATAGGGCAAGTATTCCCCTATTAGTCAAGAGTAAAATATCACTTGCTAAAGCTCTACCTATCTGAGGCTTTTTCATTTCGTTCTCCTCCAGGTGAAGTTATGGTTCATCCAGGGATTACTGAGAAGATGAGAAACCTCACCTTTGCCGATTTAGCAAGACCTCACACCATAGACACACACGCACACACGCACACACAGACACACATGCACACACAGACACACACACACACAGACACAGACACACACACACACTCTGCTTGCAGAGAAGTGGCCAAGTTAAAGTCCATTCATCACTGAAACAGTATGAAAGTTCATGACATACCCATATGTCAAAAACTGGATATATACAATGACAGAATATATTCAGGGTTCTTCACCTTAATGTACAAGCTAGAAATCCAGGAGACATCAAAATCTATAGCCTTTCAATTTTATTTTTTCCCCTGCCTATGCTGTTGAATCTTCCCGTGATACCACTGCCCATTTCCTTGCTTCCAAGAAATGTTCTCTGTATACCCTAAGACGTGATTCCTCTCTCTATGGACACAGTGAAATCTTGCCTACATCTCTCTTGTAGTTTGTACCATAAATCTGATCAGTGCTGAAACTAATTTTGTTCCTGTCTTTTGTCTCTGTAAGCAGCTTCAGGGGAGGGATTTTTTCTTTCATCATCATATCCTCTATACAGGTTTTAGAAGTATCTTACATGTGGAAGAGTTGTTGAATAATAAGCGTATTTTAGTAATTACAGAAAAGAGCTAAAGAGCTCAATCTAGGATTGATAGGTGGAAGTTACTAGGAGATTAATTTATACTATGCTTAAAAAAGAACTTTCTCAGTCTAGGCCAGGTGTGGTGGCTCACGCCTGTAATCCCAGCACTTTGGGAGGCCAAGGCGGATGGATCATGAGGTCAAAAGAGCGAGACCATCCTGGCCAACATGGTGAAACCCTGTCTCTACTAAAAATACAAAAAATTAGCCAGCATGGTGGCAGGCACTTGTAGTCCCAGCTACTCGGGAGGCTGAGGCAGGAGAATCACTTGAATCTGGGAGGTGGAGGTTGCAGTGAGCCGAGATTGCACCACTGCACTCCAGCCTGGTGACAGAGTGAGACTCCGTCTAAAAAAAAAAAAGAACTTTCTTAGTCTATACTGCATAATATTGCAATGGACTGTTCTGGAAAATACCACTAAGTGTATTCTAGGACTGCTTTGGGGGAATATCATAAAAGGGCTTCAGGCAAGAGATGAAGGATTAAACTACATATCCTCTAAAATTCCTACCAGATTTATCATCCCAGTACCTTTAAGTTCAAATGGAGGCAAGAAATCTCACTGGAATACGTTTTTATCATCTGCTAAGGCCGTCAAATTGGCTAGGCTATTTCTGCATCATGCATATCCATCATTATCTGTTTTTCTGTTTCCTACCTAGCCCTCCTTTCTTGACTATATCTGTTAGGCTATATTAAATTTCATCATAAGAGTTCAAGAAGCATTACCAGCCCATTGAAGAGTAACTGACACCTCTTGAAAATCCATGACATATGTGTGTGTGTTTTATTTGGGGATAATTTGGTTCTGAGTTAATACATTTGCTATGATTCTCTGCCCGTTCTTCCCTTAAAAGGCTCATTTCCTGAAACTGGGCCTTGGTTTCTGACCATTGCCTTGTTCTACTGCTTAGCCTACCTGTGTTACTGAAATCTTTTCGCAGCATCCAAATTACTTTCTCTGAACCCAATTTATACAGTGACAGATGGGGGATTCCAAAAGAGAAAGTTTCCATTCATATCCAGCAAATCATCTTTGTGGGAAGAAAGACGCAAACTTGGTGATGTACACAGAAATTTTACTTCTGGAAAGCCTCATCTTTTATTTTTTAATTATTTCTCTCTAAAGTAGCTGGGCCCAGAATAAGTTCATATCTTACTATTTCCAGACATTCAAATGACCGTCAGTGAATGATGATGAATTTACCTCACTAAGCAATATTACACAATTGGTTTTCATTTTCTTCCTATCTCGCTTTTTGAATGTGTTTACCATTCATGTCTCAAGCACTACTTGATAAGGACATAATTCGTTTCAAAAAATTAACTGCCCAATTTCTGATTTTTTCTCTTTTTAAGAAAATACTTGTTTATGGAGTGACTTTTGTTTCCAACTGTTATATATATGAAAATTTTAACTTAAATGATTTATTGTTAGTTCAATGTCCTTGTATGTTAATCTATTTTTTTAATTTATTTTTTGTTGTTTTTAACAAACACAGCATGATGTTTTGGCTGTTGTTTGACATGAACATGAGGAGAATCATAAGTTTAAAAATGTCTTGAACAAAGTGTAACATAGCATAGTTAAAACTGTATGGAAAATTAGCTCCTGGGAATACAAAATGGCTGCTGAGGAGTGGAAACTGAGGCTCAGAGAGGGTAAGTGATTTGAATGGAATGACACAGGAAGTTGGTGAACAGTAATAATAATGATTGCAACTCTTATTGTGCATTCATGATGTTCCAGGCACTCTTCTAAATGTTTTTCATTATCTACTAATTTAATTCAATAAGCAATTTTATGGGTTTGTTGCTATTATTAATAACAGATGAGAAAAAACAAGATATAGAAAAGTTAAATATTTTGCATAAGGTTACAAAGCTAGTAAGTGATAGAGGCAGGATTTCAACTCAGACAGAATGGTTCCCAAACTTTGCTCTTACACATTATGTTGCTTTTTTTGTCAGAAATACGTGGACTCACTTTATGCATAGTCTATAAATGTCTGCATATACATAGGAGAGAAATACACACACACACATACACACACGCATCTAGCCTACATGTACATTGTTCTCTTTCGTTTGCAAAGCTCTGCCTCTAAACAGGGAAAGGATGACTAACAGTTCCTTCTGGTTGGTTGATTACCGTAATACAAATTCCTACAAATGGAAAACCATTGCCCTAGCTAATCTTAACTTCCCTACATCAGTAGCTATTTCAAGAAAAAGCTATTCCCATCTGTTATAGAAACATATTCAGTGACAGCACACATCTCCTTATCCTAGTACCATCCCATTTCAGTGCAATGGTGAAAACAGCCTGATTTTCTTCTTTAATTCTGGAAAGCCTCTCTAAGCCAAAACTTGTGAAGAAACTCAGTACTTTCTTGGTTGTAATCTATAAAAAATGACTATAACCTTTGTAGCTCCTTCTAAATTCACCTGAATAATCAGCTGTATGTAAAAATCAAATCTTTTTTTTGTGCTTTTCTCAGAATATAATGGACATATATTCCTTTTTCTCTACTCAGCATGTTTTTCCTTTGGGGGACTTTTCCATCCTCATCTGGTGGATTGTCATTCATATAATCCCATTTCGTTTGTGGTAGAGATGGATTCATGGACCAAGATGGCTAATCAGCAGGTCCTACTTTCTTGTATGTTGAGATTGTTCAGAGATAGGTGGATAGGTGCATGACCAAAAGTAAGACATAGAGTTTTGCACTGGACTTTTGCTTAAGCCATTGAGAAAGAGAATTCTCTTGAGTACAGTTCTCCTTCATCTGCAGAAGGATTGATTACAGAACTCCCAAAGATACTAAAAATCCCTTATAAAAAGTGGTGTGGTATTTGCATATAATCTATACCCACCCTCCTACATACTTTAAATCATCTCTAGACTACTTATACTCCCAAACATAATATAAATGCTATGCAAATAATTGTTATACTATATTTTATTGGTATTTTAATTGTCATATTATTATGTTTTATGTTTTTTTTCTGAATATTTTAAAACTGTGGTTGGTATAAACTGTCGTTGGCAGAACTAGTTGGTAGATTATATTTCTAGGTAGGAAGATAATGGGATTTCTGAGAGCCTTTGTTGGCATGTGAAATGAGTCCGCCTGAGACTTAAGGCAAAAAAGGGCTGGGTGTGGTGGCTCACGCCTGTAATCCCAGCACTTCCGGAGGCCAAGGCAGGTGGGTCACCTGAGGTCAGGAGTTTAAGGCGAGCCTGGAAAACATGGTGAAACCCCCTCTCCAAAATCAGCCGAGCATGATGGTGCATGCCTGTAATCTTAGCTACTCAGGAGGCTGGGGCAGGAGAATCGCCTGAACCTCGGAGGCGGAGGTTGCAGTGAGCTGAAGTCGTGCCACTGCACTCCAGCCTGGGCAACAGAGTGAGACTTTGTCTCAAAATATAAATAAATAAATAAATAAATAAATAAATAAATAAATAAATAAATAAAGTCCAAGAAAGGGAGACAAGAGGTAAAACCTTAAGCTCTTGAATTTAACCACATCTGGAGGTAGGATCTAATTTTGTGTTGTCAATTGTGCAAGCTTAAGCAAAAACAGAGGTTCTGTCATTTGCATCCAAAAGAGTCCTGATACATTAGCTCCTAGAACCCAAGAATTAGAAGGGATCTTAATAATGTAATCTCTCGCCAGGTAAATAATGCCATATGCTACACTTCTGTCGTTGGTTATGTAGGCTTTGTCTCCTTGTGAATTCCTCCAGCGACAGAAGGTCTGTTATTACAGTTGGCAGTTCATTTCACTATTGGCCAACTATAGTTTCCAGACAGTTAAGTTTTCTTAATGTCAAATAAATTGCCTTCTTAAACCAGCCCTTCACTAATCTTACCGATGCTCTCTGGAGCTTCACAGAAAAGTCAACTTGCTTCTTTAAAATAATTGAAGACAGTTATCTTGTCTCATTTCTTTCAAACATTCCTTCAGCTTTATTCAAAAGTTAACAGACTGCTCTGTTCTTCACCCTGCCCACATATGGTTTATAAATATTCTGGTTCTATGGACCCCCTAAAACTTCCATTCAACTCTCTCAGAAGCTACCTGGGAGAAGGCCAGGGAGGCTATTGTTCACACCCCCACATCCTTTAGCTCTTTATGTTTATTTGTTTATGTTTCTGTACACTGCTTCATTTGAAAGGAAGGATTGGATAGCCACTATCCAATCCTTAAATGATTGTCTAATGCCAGAATTAATTGGAGTATGAAAAAATCTCTCTGGGTGCGGGTTGATATGCTCAAAGTTCATTTATATTATCTCTTGTGATGCAGAAGCTGCGCTTTTACTGAGGAAGCTTATAACAGCTTTTGGCTCTGGGAAGCTTGCAATCTACTGAAATTTCTAGATCTTTTATTGCATAAACAGCTACCAAGCCTGAATATTTATGTGTTTCCAATTAAAATATAGTAATGATAAAAATGTGAAAAATAATCTTGAGATTTGAGAGTTTTAAGTACATTTCATGCTAACATTAATATACTTTATATAAAATTGAGCTATAATATTTTCCAAAAGTCACAAACGTAATCTCTTATAGTAAGCAGTCAATCAACTCAGTGGTGCTTAAAGAAAAGCTGTAATAACTGCCTCATTGCCTCTAATTCTACTCTCTTGACTGAACCAATATGAACTGTCTGATTTGTATTCTCCCATACCAATCTATACATTCATACACATACACACACATGTCAACTTACTCTTTTTTTTTTTTTTTTTTTTTTTTTTGAGACGGAGTCTTGCTCTGTCGCCCAGGCTGGAGTGCAGTGGCACGATCTCGGCTCACTGCAACCTCCGCCTCCCGGGCTCACGCCATTCTCCTGCCTCAGCCTCTCCGAGTAGCTGGGACTACAGGCACCCGCCACCACGCCCGGCTAATTTTTTGTATTTTTGGTAGAGACGGGGTTTCACCGTGGTCTCGATCTCCTGACCTCGTGATCCGCCCACCTCGGCCTCCCAAAGTGCTGGGATTACAAGCGTGAGCCACCGCGCCCGGCGTATGTCAACTTACTCTTATGAGTGTCTTTAAAATAATATATTTATTCATGGATTAGACAAATGTTTGTGGAGTGATTATCTTTCATCAGGCACTGTTCTATGCACAGGGAATACAGAGTGAACAAAACTCTGGCCTTCATGGAAGTTATATTCCACTGATGAGGAGAGAGACAATAGATAATATCATTGAGTAAAATGCATGACATTATTAGACACATTAAGTGAGAAAGCAAGATAGTGAGAGGTGAAGCCAGCTGGACTTCCTGGGTCAAGTGGGGACTTGGAGAACTTTTCTGTCTAGCTAAAGGATTGTAAATGCACCAAGAAGCACTCTGTAAAAACACACAAATCAGCACTCTGTGTCTAGCTAAAGGATTGTAAATGCACCAATCAGCACTCTGTAAAAACGCACCAATCAGCACTCTGTGTCTAGCTAAAGGATTGTAAACCAATCAGCACTCTGTAAAATGGACCAATCAGCAGGATGTGGGCAGGGACAAATAAGGGAATAAAAGCTGGCCACCCTAGCCAGCAGCGGCAACCCACTTGAAGCTTTGTTCTTTCACGCTTCACAATAAATCTTGCTGCTGCTCACTCTTTGGGTCCATGCCACCTTTAAGAGCTGTAACACTCACTGCAAGGTCTGCAGCCTTATTCTTGAAGTCAGCGAGACCAAGAACCCACTGGAAGGAACCAACTCTGGACACAATAGGAAAGGGGGATTAGAAATATTAGGAGGTTGCATTTTAGTTAGTGTAGCCATTGAGGATTTTTGTGTGAAGAGTCAGTCACATTTAGGGAAAGGAAAGAGTTAAGTACTACATTCCTGAGACAGGGTCATCCTTGTGTGCTCAAAGAATGGCAAGTTGCCCAGCTCTCTGGAGCAAGATGATGGGGGAGATTGTAGAAAGAGGGAACATTAGAGGAGTGTCAGTGTCAGTCTCTCTAGGACCTTAAAGTTCTTTGTAAAAACTTTGGATTTTGTTCTAAAATAGAATGAATGATTTTGATCCAAGGACTAACATCTGGCTGCCTTGCTGAGAATAGACTGAAGGATGTCAAGTGCATAAGGGAGGCCAGTTAGAAGGCCATTGTAATAATCTAGGTGAAAGGTGCAGGTACAGGCACGTGGAAGTGGGTATGGTATAAAGTGGTGGAATTCTGGTTGTATTTTCAAGATTGAGTCCTCAATATACTGAGGGACCAGAAATGGCTTGTAAGACAAAATGGAGAGCCAAGGGTGATACCAAGGCTTTTAGCCCCCAAACTGGAGGAATAGAGTCACTGCAGCTTAAATAAGACAGACTGCAAAATGAGTAGGTGTTTCCAGGAGAGAGACCAGAAGTCAAATTTTAGGCATATTTAACTTGGAGATGCCAATTGGACATTATTTTAATAACCGTGTCATATTCCATAACATGAATATAACATTATTTAGTTGTTGCTAAAGTTCCGGTTGTTAACAGCCTTTTGCAACTACAAACCTCACTGCGATTTTTCCAAGGCTGGATTCTTACTGGTACATTCTCAGGATAAATGCCTCCTATTGCTCAGAGGTGCCCTTTCTTGACTACCTACTCTAAAGTTACAAGTTATCACAATGCCCCATTTAGAGTCACTCTACAGCATTTATCTCTGCTTACTATTTTTCTTTACGTGTTTATTTTTCAGTTTTTCTCTCTTAGAATATAAGTACTGTAAGACGAGGGCCCTGTCTCCCATTTGTGATTGGCACAGAATAGGTACTTAATAAATATTCAAAGAATAAAAACTAGGTACACAAGTCCTGATGCATGAGTGCTTTTGTTTCTATAGGATAGATTTCCAAAAAGTGATATTGCTGTGTCAAATTTTATTTTTAATTTTACTGATACTGGCAGACTAAATTCCTAAAAGATCATAGCAATCAATTCTCCCACGGACAATGGAATGTATGAAAGCAGCATTTCCACATGTCAATCTAAGCACTGGGTGATTTTATCCTTTGATTTTTTTTCTCAAATCTACTTTTTTTTAAAAAAATCAAATGTCTCTGCTTTTAACAGCTTTAAGTAGCTTAAGTAATTAACATATAATTAATGAACTCCTGAGTAAGGCAGCAAAAATTTGCTTAGGTCTCTTTTTGAGATTGTCTTAAAAGACTGTAATCACTTTCACCTTCCAGTATTATTTGATGTTGTGAGTATAGGTAGGTTTATCAAGGATAGATTTAACTCCTCAGTCCATTTCCCTTTAGTGCCTGGAAACTTGAAACCATTAAGAGAGTAGGGCTCTTCCCATTATAACACCTGAGGGATTTTTTCAGAGAGATTTATGAGATGAAGTTCTGTAAAGCTGTATTTTAAAATGCATGCATGTTGAATCATCCCAGGAGAGCAATGTGAATAATGGTATAATTGGCATAAAAAATGTTGGGTCCATGTCGAAAATAATTTATTTCTTTATAAAATCTATGAGGTTGTGCAGCCTTCTGGCTGAAACAGATTGTATGTATCTTCATTCAGGAAAAGTAGACACTGATTTTTCCCCACCTCAAATGGCCTTTTCAAGATGTTCACCCATATCATTCATCCCTGAGGAAGCTTTTTGTTGTTGTCGCTCCTTGACTGCCATTTGCCCTTAATTTTCTGGTTTGACTCTCTTGTTTTCATCCAGCTGTAATATTTTCTTCCCACTCTAAGAGTCAGAATGTGTTTAAAGTAAGACCACACAAAGTCTGAGATTCTGAGTTCAGGTGCGTCTTCCACTCTGAACCTGTGGGGTGTTAACCAAGCTCTACAGTCTCATTGTTGCAATTTATCAGCATAAACATTTTGGTTATGAAGTTGTCTGTCAGCTAGATGGATGGACTTGTAGCATTAACGTCATACTACCCTAAAATCCCAACATTTGACTAGAAAGAAAATTTTATGTAAAAATCTCCTTGTTGACAAATCAGTTCAGCAACAGCATTTGTTGAGATCCTTCTGGAAACCAGTCACTGTGTAAGGTCTGTTCCCAATCTCTCAGCCACAATTCCAGATCTAGAAAGCTTCAGTAACAGCAAGGCCTGATCTGAAATTACCTGATGGAAAACCTGACGTGAACTGACTTGAGGCTATTTATAGTCTCTATTTATTCCACTTTAAATAGTCATATCTTTCTATGCAGAGATATTAATGTGCATGTGTATGAGGTATTGTCTAGACCCCACTGGATGTGATAAGTAATACAAAGTTTATGCAGCAATATTACCTTTCAAATGCCAAAATAATTGAAATTCTGAAACCCAGGGATTTGGGGTAAAAGCTTGTGGACTTGTGGGTAAATCTATATGAATACTGACTATATAAACAATTACATTATTTCATGGGTATAGAAATGTAGAGTGAACACCAAGCCTAAATGGCTTTACTGGAGAAATTTTTTCAAATATTTTAGGGTAAAAATAACTTTACTCTTATATAAACAATTTCAATGAATACAAAAAAGGGTATAGTAACCAACACATCATATTAGGTTAGCAAGAATGTGAAGAATAAAAATTACAGATCCATTTTAGTAAAAATACATAGATACAAAAAATTCTAAATTACATATATTTAGCAAATTGAATCCATCAATATGTAGAAAAAATACAATAATGATCAAGTTGGATTTATTTCAGTAATGCCAGATTATTTATCCTTAAAAATTATTCAGTGTAATTCATCACACTAACAATATATTAGAGAAAAAAAGTATATGATCATATTAATAGATCAGAAGAAAATACTTGACAAATTTAGCATCTGACCCCATAATGAAAACTCATAGCAAATTAGAAACAGTGATGTTCTTAATCTGATCACAGGTGTCTACAAAAACCACAACATATGTTATTCTTAATGGTGAAATGTTGAATTTTTTTTTTAATTGGGAGCAATGGAAGGATTCCAATATCAATACTTCTACTTAACATTTCACCTGATATCCCAGCCTGTGCACTAAGGCAATAAAGAACAGTAAAAGACAAAAGAATTAGAAATAAACAAATGAAGCTGTCATTTTTCATGAATTATTTGATCATATATGTAGACCATCCAAAAAATTTACCTATAAATTATTAGAAATAACAAAAAGAATTCAAAATTTAGCAACATCGCTGGATTAAAAATCAATATAAAAACTCTATTATTCTATTTACCAGCATTAACATCGTGAAAATACAACTTTTAAAAAGATATCATTTGGGTTAGTTTTCATGAAAACAAGTATCTAGGGTCAAATCTAACAAGGGATGTTATGAAATCTCTACTGAAATAATTGTGGTGTATTATGACAAAAATTAATGAAAAGCTAAATGGAGGGATGTGCAATAAACGTGGATTGAAAGACTGTTAAAAATATGAATTATCTACAAAATGCTTTAAAAATTCAATGAAATCCTAATCAAAATCCAAATAGTTTTTAGACATGTATACATATGTGCATGAAAATGAAAATGGCTAAGATAATCCAAGGTTTTTTTAAAGAATAAAACAAGATAGAAAGATTTGGTGTATTAAATATGACATTTTAAGAAACTACAGCAACTAAGACACTGTTATGTTAATAGAGCAATAGACAGATAATCTAATGTAACAGAAGTTAATTACATCCATAAATGACTACTTGATTCGTTTATGGTACAGAATGGTAGGGAAAAGATCTCTTCAATAAATGCTTCTGGAACAATTTTAAACACTTGATTGAAAAACAAAGAAACGAACTTGATCTCAATTTCTCACCATACATAAATGCCAATTTCAGATAGACTGCTGATCTAAATGTAAAGGGCAAAACAATTAAACTTATAAGATACAGAGAAAAAATCTTCATATTCTTGCCATTACTAAATTATTCCTTAAAGAGTATACAAGAAGCAGTATCCTAAAGAAAAAAGATTGAAATGTGATACGTTGAAATTAGGAACATCTATACATGAATGACTTCATTAAGAGAGGAAAAATGGAATGGAAAAGGATATTGTAAATGTATTAACTGATAAAGGATTTGTCAGGATATAAAAATAACTCTTAAATATTTAGAGCAAAACAATAGAAACTCCAATAGAAAATAGCCAAGGCTTTGAATAGGCATTTCATAGAAGAGGAAATTCAGATGGCCAATATTAACATATAAAGAAGTGCTTAACTTCATGAGTTATCTGAAAAATTCAACTTAAAAGCATGATGAGATGTCACTTGCTTTTGCCAACATAGCTGAAATGAACAATTCTGATGATGGCAGGTGTTGACAAGAATGGGATCAACAGTAACATTTATATCCTGTAGGTTAAAGTGTGAGCTAGAACAAATACTGGAAAATAATTTTGACATCATCTATTAAAGTTGAAGATACACGTATCCTGTGACCCAGCAATCTTATTTGTCATGTAGGAAACTCTCTTGATGCAATAGTAGGCTCCAAGTACACTATCAGGCATTCTATCCCAAAACTCATGAAACACGATAATTCACAGGCCGAACTGAAATGCTTAAATCCTTATGGTTTATTGACACAGTTTAAAACTAACATCAGTAATAAGGGGAAATACAGGGCACAAAGGGGATGGAAGTACTGAACTTCCTAAGTCCTGTATTATACAATGTTTATGTCTTTCTCAGTCTCCCTCACTCTCACTTTGTCTCTCTTTCTCTGTCTCTGTCTCTCTTGTTCTCTCTCTCTCTCTCCACTTCCCACACTAGTCTTGTTAATGGTTCAGTTACAAGAACCAGAGCTGAGTTTGAACAAGGAGGCCCAACAGAGGGAAGGCGCCTGAATTGAACACACACTTGCTCATTGGGAAAATGTTGAGGCAAACATACCTCTGCATAGTTGGAGCTCACCCAGTTAGCCTGATGAGCTAACATGGAGTTTATTTGTTTCTTGGGGCACAGAAAAAATGGAGCAAGTGTGGGACCTTAATGGGTGCCACCAATGGGAAGTGGGTTAAGACCTCATGAATATTGGGCTCCTCATGTGCATCCTGCATATTTAGTGTAGCACAAATATTGTGTGCTTTATATGCCTCATGAGTATTTGGGATCTCAGGTACCTTATGAATATTTAGCTTGGTCTTCCAACTTTTTCTACATATGTTTAGCACACATTTCTCTTTACTTTGTGTAGGTCTAATATGTATCACAAACTTTTAAACTTCTTATTTGTTTTTCTTTCTTTCCTAAAGTAGAACTGAATATTCTTAAATAATATAATAGAAAAACACTATAATACTTCACAGAAATGCATGCTTATATGCTTCAGGATGGAAGTATAAAAACATAGCAGATATAAATTAATCAAAGCTTGGCTAAATAAAATTTATAGAATGGCATACTATACAGCAGGGAAAAATAAATAATTGAGATCTGTCAGTAACAACCTGAATAAATCTTAAAAATCTAATGTGAATGAAA
The DNA here is from genome assembly GCF_009828535.3 of Hylobates moloch. Lineage (NCBI taxonomy): Eukaryota > Metazoa > Chordata > Mammalia > Primates > Hylobatidae > Hylobates > Hylobates moloch. The sequence continues at coordinate 130,342,517 of NW_026652281.1, read as the reverse complement.
GAAGCCAACCCCTATGCACGTGTTAAGATTCCATTTATATTAAGTTCAAAAAAGAGTCAAAATAAAACTATAGGTAGAATCTAATAATCCAACTTCTGAAATAGGGTCATGAGGAGTTTTAAGATCTGGTCCCTGGTGAAAAGTGGCTTTCTTTTTGTATAACAAAACCAGTTATATATATTAAAAAAAACACTTTAAGTCTCTGAAAATTGTCCTAAGAGCATGTGGCAAATAAATACTTATTTATTCAAGAAAATATATGAAATCTGAGTAAAAACTGTAAGTTTATGACACAGCAACCATTGCCTGCTTCTTCCTCCTTCCTTCAGCTCATCATGACAGAAGCTCCACTTCAGGTAGGGTTTACAAAGGATATGGGCTCTCTTTTCCCCCAGCTTCCTGCCAGCATTGCTCATCAGTGCAACAACTCCATGTGACAGAAGATAAATTCCACATGGTCATGGTTGAGAGGTCAGATACTCTCTTCATCCACCTAGCCTCCACTTATAGGAAGGAAGCTGTACACCTGGTATGATAGGCTCAGAATACTGGTTGCCTGTGCCCTAGCTTGCTTGTACAGTGAAGGTCAAGAGAGGCAAACTGAGAAGACTGAAGGCTACTGATTGCACTCAATGCCCATCCTTTTGGTAATGCATGAGTGCCAATCTGAGAGAAGCAGATAACTGTTCCAGCTGTGGAGCAGTGGTTCAGAAAGTATGTATAGGAGGAGAGGCAGGCTATAAGAATAAACAGTTTTGAAGTTTTTCCCAAGGGAATTGATTTATGTTGAAAGTTTAAGCCTAAGCATGCTATCAGAAGCAATGGAGATTTTGGTAAGCAATTGAGAGGAGGCTGGTAGGTCCATGAAAGCAACAAGATAAACTGTAGGCCAGCTAGTTTACCTGAGAGAACCAGGGAAAGAGAGATATAAGAGCCCTCTTGGTGTCAGAAGAAACTTCAAAGACTACCTGTGCAAAACTACTTGTGTAAAGAAGCCGAAATTTAATTAGAGCAGAATGCAGATTAATTTATGTTCTAGAATATTGTCTAAAACAATAGAGCAATTAGCTGGCAATTAGTGGAGCCTAATAGCTTGGAGTGATAACAGTGACAGAAAGCTTAACAGAAAGATCATGGAAAGAGATACTTGAGAGAGCCTTGCTAAAGCCGCTGGCATCCAGGGTGAGTATGCACATAACCAAGGCTACACTCTGCAGAGTAGCATCAGAGGCTTCATGATGTGGGGCAATTTGTAAAAACTGTAATATCTGCAAAGTGTAATAAAGTGAAATGCAATAAAACAAGGTATACCTGTATTTACACAGTGAAATAATGTTTGGCAATAAAACAGAATGAGGTACTGATGTATGCTAAAACATGAGAGAACTTTGAAGACATTTTGCTAAGTGAAAAGCTAGTCACAGAAGAGTTTATATTGTATTATTCCACTTTTAAAAAATATAAGGTAAATCTACAAACAAATAAGCAACCAAGAAACAACAAACAAAAATCAGAACATGGGAGACAAGATCAGTATTGAGGGTTGCTACCAAAATATTATACAAAATTTCTAGCTATCAACAAAAAATTATAGGACATGCAATAAACAGAAAAAAATGACTCATATGCAAGAAACAAAAGAGGAAGCAGAAACTGCCTTTGAGAGAGTCCATAAGTCAGATTTAGCAGGCAAATCTTTAAAGCAGACCTTAAAATATGTTCAGAGAACTAAAGGAAATCATAATGACAAAAGTAATGTATGATGGCAGTGCCCCATCAAATATAGAATGTCATTCAAAAGATAGAAATTATGTAGTAAGAGAAACCAAATAAAATTTCTGAAGATAATAAGTATACTAAAATAAAAAATTACTACAGATGCTTACCAATAGCTTTAAAATGGAATGAGAAAACAATCAACACACTTGAAGATAGATAAAGATTATGCATTATGAATAAGATAAAAAATGAAAAAACAACAGAACCTCAGAGAAATGTGAGACACAAATAATAATATCAACTTAGGCACAATAGAGTTATCAGAATGAGAAGAAAAAAGCAGAAAAAATTCAAATAATATCTGAAAACTTCCTAAGTTTGATGAAAATCTTTAATATTTGCATCTAAGAACCTCAATAAATTCCAAGTAGAAAAAAGCCAAAGAGACTCAATATCCAACAAATTATAGAAAAATGTTAAGGGCCAAAGACAAAGAGAAAATTATTGAAAGCAGCAAGAGAATAAGAACTCCATTAAATACAAAGCCACTCCAATAGGATTGACAGCTAATTTCTCATTAAAACAATGAAAGCCAGGAGGCAGTGAGATGACCTATTCAATGTGGTCAAAGAAAAAAATTCCAACCAACAATTTTATATCTAGCAAAAATATGTTTCCAAGATGAAGTAAAAATAAAAAAGACATTTCAAGATAAAAATGGAAAAAAGGTATTGCTGCAAATTATAGTAATCAGCAAAGTGTGATAGTGGCATAAGGACAGAGCCCTACATCAAAATGTAATAGAAATGAGAGTTAGAAATAAACCCTCACATTTATAGTCAATCAACAAGAGTGCCAACATAATTCAGTGGGGGGAAGGATAGTCTTTTCAACAAATGTTGCATGAATAACTGTATATCCAAATGCAAAAGAATGAAGTTAGACCTCTTCCTCAGACCATATCCCCAGGTTGACTCAGAACTATAAAATTCAATTAAGAAAATATAGGGTTAACTTTTGTGACTTGGAGCTAGGCAAAGCCTTTCTAGATATAATACCAAAAGCACATCACAAAAGAAAAATTAGATCAATTGGGATTCATAGAAATTTTAAAAATGTGTTCCAATGGTTAAAATCAAGAAACCAAAAATACAACCCATATAACAGGAGAAACATTTGCAAATAAAATATGTGATGAGGGACTTCTATCAAGAATAAATAAATAACTCTTACAATTCAACAATAAAAAGGCTAATAATCCAAATTTAAAAATGGACAAAAGATCTGAAAATACTTCTTTTCAGAGAGACTCCCACCCTACATCCTCTGTCTCTATTTCTCTCTCTCTCTCTATATATACACACACACACATATATATGATACATATGGGAAGATGATCAACATTATTAGTCATTCAGAAAATGCAAATCCAAACCATTGTACATGGATAAGTTTTGTGGCACCCAAAAACACTATAGTAATATCAAAGATCACTGGTCACTACAACAGATATAATAACAATGAAAAAGCTTGAAATACCAAATTCTTGTGAGAATTACCGAAATGTGACATAGAGACATGAAGTGACCACATGCTGTTGGAAAAATGATGCCAATAGACTTGTCTGATACAGGGTTGCCACAAACCTTCAATTTGTAAAAACTGCAATATCTGCAAAGTGTAATAAAGTGAAATGCAATAAAACAAGGTATAACTGTATTTACACAGTGAAATAATGTTTGGCAATAAAACAGAATGAAGTACTGATGTATGCTAAAACATGAGAGAACTTTGAAGACATTTTGCTAAGTGAAAAGCCAGTCATGAAAGAGTTTATATCGTATGATTCCACTTTTAAAAAATATAAGGTAAATCTACAGAAACAGAAAGCAGATTATTTTCTCGAGGGCTGGGGTGTTGGATTAAAAAAAATGGGAAGTGAGTGCTTTTTTGGCAGTGAAGAAAGTGAAGAAAATGTTTTAAAATCATGGTGATGGCTGTACAACTCTTTGAATTTATTAAAACTATTGAATTATATGTTTTAGGTGGGCAAATTGCATGATATGTACATTGTATATTTATTATACCACTATATTTAAAAAAATGAAACCAGTAGTGTTCAGGAATGCATGCTTAGGTGGTGAAACTGTAAAACAAGTCAAGGGAGTGAATATTATAAAACTCAGAATGTGGTTTCCTCTGTGAGAGAAAAGGGATTAAATTAGAGATACAGCAATGTGAAAAGGAGGATGATTCTAGAGTGCTGTTTATTTCTATTTCTTGACCTAGATGGGTCAAGATGGTTACACACATCTTATTTTATAATAATATATTAGCCTGTCCATTTATGTTTTAAATATGTGTGTGTATTTGTGTAATACTTCAGAGTAAAAGTGTAATTAAAAAACCATACAAATGAAAGAATTGGAAAGATGATGAAATTATGACTGAGATAAACCCATTAATTGATCAGAAATGCAGGCACACACATACTACTAGGAAGGGAGGTTTGGTTTAACCAGAACCCCCATCCTTCCTATCAGATTATCCAGGAGATCTAATTGGGTTTCTCATCGTCTACCAACCTCAATCCCTAGTGATGTTTGGTCAACCTGGCTTGTCTTTAGCAAGAATCTCACTAGATCAGTTTAGCTAAAATTCCCTTTTATCTCTCATATGTCCTCTTACTAATTTGTCATCCACTGACCTCCCCCCTGCCACCCTCCTCCTTTGCTATACATTCCCAGTTGCCTATGCTGTATTTGGAATTGAGCCCAGTTCTATACAAAGGACTCCTTCCCTCTATTAGTCCCAAATAAAATGTATTTTTACCACTTTACTATCCAGCTGTACAGGTAAAAAAGTGTGATATGTTTTCTCACCTATAATGAGCCACAGCTGACATTCCTATAACAAAAGATAGGTTAATAAGAGAAAAGCATAACACATCTATTTAATCAAAGTGTTACTTGATACAAGAGCCTTCAGAAATGAAGACCCAAGGACCCAGGGAAAACTGCCCTTTTTTATGCTTATGTTTGATGAAGAATGGACAGCCGGGTGGAAATGTGATTGGACAAAAGGATATAATTTAATGGTGAGAGAATGAGGGAGAAAAACCAGCAAGTCCTGTCTGTTCAGATTCTTCTTGACTTCTTTCTGTAACATTCCTTCTTTCTGGGTATAGGGCAGGATTACTCTGGAATGAAGTTCTTGAAAGGAGAAGAGAGAAGCGACTTTTTGGCTTTATGGCTGACTTTGGGGGAGAGGGGTTCTAATTTCTATGAACTGCCTTGGAGAAGAGTAATTTTGGTTTCTGTGAATTGCTTCACGGGGAGAAAGATGGCTGGGAGACAGAAGAACAAGAGAAGATCAGACAGACTTTGCTTTTGAGGCCTTCCAATCTCCTTAGGTCAAAGTAATCAGCATACCAAAGTAATGTTCTTTGGGCTATCATATTCTGAGCCCCAACACAGCTCTGGTTTTCTTTGACAGTAGCTAGCAATTTTCTTTCCCATTTTTCAGCTTAGAAAACAGAGGATCAGAAATTTCAAATGACTCACATAAGGTCACCCATTTGGAAAGTGGCCCTGCATTCACTGCTATTTGTCTCTAGAATCTGTTTCTCAGTCTCTACATTTGAGCAATAATACATTTAACATGACTTCACCATCCATACATCTCCTATTCACCTTTGTGTCTTGTCCACCACTTGAGAGAGGCAAGAAAGGCCTTATTTACTCCTGTCTAAGAGAAAGAAAGGAAGACTTATTAGTCTCAAAGTGACTCTTACAAAGATACTGCTAAGACATGACAGGTAAAATTCAAATCCAGTTCACTTGTCTGTAGGTCCACACATTTCCTTGACATCCCAGGACAGCTTGTTGATCATCAGGTGCTCAGGTCACATGGTCACATTTCTCAGGCTTTTCTTTTCCTTTTTTTTTTTTTTTTCCGAGTGTTTGTTTGGTTGTTTTGTTTTTGTTTTTACCATAGAGTTACTGAAGAAAAACTAGATTCAAACGGGCATATCTTCTTGAGTCTCTTGAGAATGATTTAATTGTCTTAAATTGTTTAGGCACATCTTGTTCTAAACTGAACCTCTTGCACTGCAAGCTGAAATTCTACCCTGCTTTTTGGAGAGCCTGCACCTCTCTAGCCTCTTCAGCCTTTGCAGAAACAGCGTAGTATGGACTAAATCCTCTGGAGATATTTTCTCCCTAAAGTCTCCTCTGCCCTCCCACACAAATGCTGGAACCTCATTAACACCCCCTGTAGGAGTTCATTCATTTCTTCCCCTGTAACCACAGGGAACTCAACAGCTCTTAAGAACTCTCCTTTCCAGCCAAATAATAAAGTACATTGACAACTGTTTCTTTGGCAGCTTGATATAATTAGAGATATTTGCATCTCCTGATTTTTCACACTTCTCAAGAACAATGTGAGTTAATGACAGCATAGGGTCCTGGTTTCCCAGCTTCCCTTTGTAGAATGTCAGAACTGAAAAGGGACCTATTTTTAAGAACTGTTCTGACTTCTACAAATGAGGAAACAAGGGCTCAAAAGGAAAATGACAGGCTTAAAGTGAGTTAGTGGCTGAGAAGAGATTAGAAACCAGGTCTTCTAACTCTTAGGTTTGTGCTCCTTCTTCAGTTTTATATTGCATGAGTTTATATTACAAGATCAGCTGCATCTCAGTTGCTGGTGTTATCTCGGCAATAGAGTTTGTAGTCTCAAAAGGAGCACAATTATGGGGATATCTAGAAAATGGGCCTCTCAATTCAGAAATATCTCAGACTGCTAATATTCAAAGAAATAGCAAATGTTAATGATAGAAATATAATTGCAAGAGGACAGCAAAGAAATAAGACTATTTTAAGGGAAATGGTCCTCAGGATTATGACATAAGAAGATAGCTAATACCTTTTAAATCTGAAAGTATATGCATTGAATATCAGAATATTATCAGTCATTATGACAAACAGTATGGAAAATTACTTGGGGCAAGGTTGGTACGCAAAGCATACCTATTAATATAGAAGTGGGAAAGCTTGGTTGTATGGTTCACCTTTGTAGTCTGGTTGGTGGAAAAGGATATAGACATGAACTAAGAAGGTATGGTTATAATCTTGATCCCAAAAGTAGTTAGCAGAGGTGACTCTTTCCGAATCTTAGATTTGCACTGATAAAATGAGAAAAATGGATCAGATCTATAGTTTCTGAAACTTTAGTGTGCATAAGAATCACCTAGGGACCTTAGTAAAAAGCAGATTCCAGAAATTTATTCCCAGAGATTCTGATTCAATGAATTGGGGTAGGGCCCTTAAATCTGCATTGTATCAAGTACCTAAGAAGAGTCTTATGAAGGTGCTTTTAGGACCATGCCTGAAAAGAAATACTAAGAAAAAAAGCACATCAGAAGTCTGATATTTTGTAACTTTTGCTTCCTACCTACTGAAACCTAGCAAATCCTGAAATTCTCTGCTATTTAATAGCACTTTCAGAACATTATCTGTTTGCTACTTTGGGTCATAAAACCACATATTCAATTTATGTATCAAACCATGAGCTTGTGTGGAGTCCAATGCAGCCTAGCAGGAGGAAACCCAAGTCTGAATTCCAATGCGAAATGTTAGCCTATTTGGCTATGACTTCATTTCCTTTGACTTCCCAGGTTGATGTTAGAGGCCGCTTGGTACTTTCAAAATAGTCGAATAAGAAGAGGCCTCTCTGATTCTTTAATTAAGCAAGCTTTGACCTTCAAGACTCTAATTGCTCTTGACATCTAACTTATTGCTTAATTAAAATATGATGAGATATGAGACCTCACTTCTGGAAAAGTAGAGAGTCATGTCTATTTTATTAAACTCCCTCTTTTATCTGGAAGGCATGGACTAAGATTATCATAGAACAATATCCCATCTCAGGGAGAAAGGATCCAGCAGGCACCAAACCTGAGGTGAGTCATTATCCTTCTGAAACAAATAGAGTTTAAGAAATTATCAGGCAGAGAGAGAAAAAATAGAATTAAATCATTTTGCTGAATTATGGTAAAAGAAAAAACATTGAAAAATTAAAAATGATGGCATTTCAATGAGCAACTGAATATGAATAATTATTTTTGTCCATTTAAAAACAAATAGAAAATGATACCAATTTTCATTCTTAATGTGTCCTTTTATGGCTTTTTAAGTGCCTCTGCATCTGTAGGAAAAAAAAATATTTGAGGAAGCCTTCTTTTGTGAAAGTCATTGAGAGTTTTAAAAGATGATGTGTTTTATTTTTTGTTTTAAAGACCAACATACTGTATTTCCTCTATTTTCAGAAGGAAGTGTATGCAAAATATTAGGGCAAAAGAAAAAAAAAGATGTATGAAGTTATGTATGATTTCTCAAGATCATCTTGTTAACTTGAAAAAGTTTTATAAGAAGTAATTACTGTACCACAGAATCTATTTGGGTATTCCAGTGACTTAACTAGATAACTTCACAGAGTTCAAATTCACTGAAGAATTGTGAGCCTTCCAGCCCAATTAGCTAGGATGACTTGGCATAAAGTTTGTAATGATGAGATCGTGAAATTCTAACATGTTGGAGTGGGAAAGGGCCTTAGAGATCATTGATTCCAAGTCCAATCTTTTACAGCCTTGGAAGCTGAGACAGACGGAAGGACTGAGACAGAGGCAAGAACAGTAGGAGGAAATAGAACCAGGAGTCAACCCTTCTTACCCCTCCCCTCCCAATATAGTGCCATTTTCCCAACACTTTTGGAATAAGAAATAATCCAATGGCCACAATAGTTGTCCTCTCCAGGATTTCTCTGTTGGAAAAAAAGAAACAAGCTAATTTGTTCCTAGATTAAATTGATAGGTGCAGCAAACCACAATGGCACACGTTTGCCTATGTAACAAACCAACACATCCTGCACATGTATCCTGGAATGTAAAATTAAATTAAATTTTAAAAGCCGTGTGCGATGGCTCACGCCTGTAATCCCAGCACTTTGGGAGGCCAAGGTGGGCGGATCACCTGAGCTTGGGAGTTTGAGACCAGCCTGACCAACATGGAGAAACCCTGTCTCTACTAAAAATACAAAATTAGCTGGGTGTGGTGGTGCATGCCTGTAGTCCCAGCTACTAGGTCGGCTGAGGCAGGAGAATCGCTTGAGCCCAGTAGGCAGAGATTGCAGTGAGCTGAGATCGGACCATTACACTCCAGCCTGGGCAACAAGATGAAACTCCACCCCAAAAATTAAAAAAAAAAACCCTACATCTAAAATGTCTTTTTTATTTGAGTCTATGTGTGTGTGTATTTACATTATTTGAGTCATTTTTTTTTTCACTTATCATTGTTCCATAAGAATTTCCCAACACAATTAAATATTCTTGGGAAAAAATGATTTGGCAGGATTTTATCCCATTTCATCACTTGGAAATAATATAATCTCCACTTATTGGATTTTTAATTTCTAATTGTATTTTAAAATCTTTAATAGTGAGAGACATCTAGAGGCTGGAGTCCAATGGCGTGATGTCAGCTCACTACAATCTCTGACTCTCAGGTTCAAGCAGTTCTCCTGCCTCAGCCTCCCAAGTAGCTTGGATTACAGGCATGCATCACCAAGCTCAGTTAATTTTGTGTTTTTAGTAGAGACGGGGTTTGACTATGTTGGTCAGGCTGGTCTCAAACTCCTGACCTCAGGTGATCCACTCCCCTTGGCCTCCCAAAGTGATGGGATTACAGGCGTGAGTTGCTGCACCTGGACTGTTTGTTTGTTTGTTTATTTATTTATTTATTTATTTATGTTTTATTATACTTTAAGTTCTGGGATACATGTACAGAACGTGCAGGTTTGTTACATAGTATACAGGTGCCATGGTGGTTTGCTGCACCCATCAACCTGTCATCTACAATAGGTATTTCTCCTAATGCTATTCCTCCCTTTGCTCTACACTCCCCAACAGTCCCCAGTGTGTGATGCTCCCCTCCCTGTACCGATGTGTTCTCATTGTTCAACTCTCACCTATGAGTGATAACATGTGGTATTTTGTTGTCTGTTCCTGTGTTAGTTAGTTGAGAATGATGGTTTCCAAATTCATCCATGTCCCTACAAATGACATGAACTCATTCTTTTTCATGGCTGTATAGTATTCTGTGGTGTATATGTGCAACACTTTCTTTATCCAGTCTATCATTGATCGGCATTTGGGTTGGTTCCAAGTCTTTGCTATTGTGAACAGTGCCACAATAAACGTATGTGTGCATGTGTCATTATAGTAGAATGATTTATAATCCTTTGGGTATATACCCAGTAATGGGATTGCTGGGTCAAATGGTATTTCTAGTTCTAGATCCTTGAGGAATTGCCATACTGTCTTCCACAATGGCTGAACTAATTTACACTCCCACCAACAGTGTAAAAGTGTTCCTATTTCTCCACATTCTCTCCAGCATCTGTTGTTTCCTGATGTTGTAATGATTGCCATTCTAAATGGCATGAGATAGTATCTCATTGTGGATTTGATTTGCATTTCCCTAATGACCAGTGATGATGAGCTTTCTTTTCATTTGTTTGTTGGCTGCATAAATGTCTTCTTTTGAGAAGTGTCTGTTCATATTCTTCACCCACTTTTTGATGGGGTTGTTTTTTTCTTATGAATTTAAGTACCTTGTGGATTGTGGACATTAGCCCTTTGTCTGATGGATGGATTGCAAAAATGTTCTCCCATTCTGTAGGTTGCCTGTTCAATCTGATGATAATTTCTTTTGCTGTGCAGAAACTTTTAATTAGATCCCACTTGTCAATTTGGGCTTTTGTTGCCATTGCTTTTGGTGTTTTAGTCATGAAGTCTTTGCTCGTGCCTATGTCTTGAATGGTATTGCCTAAGTTTTCTTCAATGGTTTTTATGGTTTTAGGTCTTATGCTTAAGTCTTTAGTCCATCTTGAGTTAATTTTTGTATAAGGTATAAGGAAGGGGTCCAGTTTCAGTTTTCTGCATATGGCTAGCCAGTTTTCCCAACACCATTTATTAAGTAGGGAATCCGTTCCCCATTCCTTGTTTTTGTCAGGGTTGTCAAAGCTCAGATGGCTGTAGATGTGTGATGTTATTTCTGAGGCCTCTGTTCTGTTCCATTGGTCTATATATGTGTTTTGGTAATAGTACCATGCTGTTTTGGTTACTGTAGCCTTGTGGTATAATTTGAAGTTAGGTAGCATGATGCCTCCAGCTTTGCTCTTTTTGCTTAGGATTGTCTTGGCTATACAGACTCTTTTTTGGTTTCATGTGAAATTTAAAATAGTTGTTTCTAATTCTGTGAAGAAAGTCAGTGGTAGCTTGATGGGAATAGCATTGACTCTATAAATTACTTTGGGCAGTATGGCCATTTTCATGATATTGATTCTTCCTATCCGTGAGCATGGAATGTTTTTCCATTTGTTTGTGTCCTCTCTGATTTCCTTGAGCAGTGGTTTGTGGTTCTCCTTGACGAGGTCTTTCACATCCCTAGTAAGTTGTGTTCCTAGGTATTTTATTCTCTTTGTAGCAGTTGTGAATGGGAGTTCACTCATGATTTAGCTCTCTGTTTGTCTATTATTGGTGTATAGGAATGTTTGTGATTTTTGCACATTGATTTTGTATCCTGAGGCTTTGCTGAAGTTGCTTATCAGCTTAAGGAGATTTTGGGCTATCATGATGGAGTTTTCTAAATATAAAATAATGTCATCTGCAAACAGAGGCAAATTGACTTCCTCTCTTCCTATTTGAATACCCTTTATTTCTTTCTCTTGCCTGATTGCCCTGGCCGGAACTTCTAATACTATGTTGACTAGGAGTGGTGAGAGAGGGCATTTTTGTCTTGTTCCAGTTTTCAAAGGGAATGCTTCCAGCTTTTGCCCATTCAGTATGATATTGGATGTGGGTTTGTCATAAATAGCTCTTACTCTTTTGAGCTATGTTTCATAAATACCTAGTTTATTGAGTGTTTTTAGCATGAAGGGTGTGGCCTTTTCTGCATCTATTGAGATAATCATGTGGTTTTTGTCATTGGTTCTGTTTATGTGATGGATTATGTTTATTGATTTGCATATGTTGAACCAGCATTGCATACCAGGGATGAAGCTGACTTGATCATGGTGGATAAGCTTTTAGATGTGCTGCTGAATTAGATTTGCCAGTATTTTATTGAGGATTTTCTCATCAATGTTCATCAGGGATATTGGCCTGAAGGTTTCTTTTTTTGTTGTGGCTCTGCCAGGTTTTGGTGTCAGGATGACGCTGGCTTCATAAAATGAATTAGGGAGGAGTCCCTCTTTTTCTATTGCTTGGAATAGTTTTAGAAGGAAGTGTAACACCTCCTCTTTGTACCTCTGCTAGAAATCTGTTGTGAATTTATCTGATCCTGGGTTTTTTTTCATTGGTAGGCTATTAATTACTGCCTCAATTTCAGAACTTGTTATTGGTCTATTTAGGGGTTCCACTTCTTCCTGGTTTAATCTTAGAAGGGTGTATATGTCCAGGAATTTATCCATTTCTTCTAGATTTTCTAGTTTATTTGCATAGAGGTGTTTATAGTATTCTGTGATGGTAGTTTGTATTTCTGTGGGATCAGTGGTGATATCCCTTTTATCCTTTTTTATTGTGTCTGTTTGATTATTCTCTCTTTGTTCTTTATTAGTCTGGCTAGCAGTCTATCTATTTTATTAATCTTTTTTAAAAACACCTCCTGGATTCATTGATTTTTTTTGAGGGGTTTTTTTTGGTGTCTATCTCCTTCAGTTCTGAGCTGATCTATTTCTTGTCTTCTGCTAGCTTTTGAATTTGTTTTATCTTGCTTCTCTAGTTCCTTTAACTGTAATTTTAGGGTATTGATTTTAGATCTTTCCCACTTTCTCATGTGGGCATTTAGTGCTATAAATTTCCCTCTAAATACTTCTTTAGCTGTGTCACAGAGATTCTGATACATTGTATCTTTGTTCTCACTGGTTTCAAAGAACTTATCTATTTCTGTCTTAATTTCCTTATTTACCCAGTAGTCACCCAGGAGCAGGTTGTTCAGTTTCCATGTAGTTATGCAGTTTTGAGTGAGTTTCTTAATCCTGAATTTTAATTTGGTTGCACTGTGGTCTGAGAGACTGTTTGTTGTGATTTCCTTTCTTTGGTATTTGCTGAGGAGTGTTTTACTTCCCATTATCTGGTTGATTTTAGAGTAAGTGCAGTGTGGTGCTGAGAAGAATGTACGTTCTGTTGATTTGGGATAGAGAGTTCTGTAGATGTCTATTAGGTCCACTTGATCCAGAGCTGAGTTAAAGTCCTGAATATCCTTGTTAATTTTCTGTCTCATTGATTTGTCTAATATTGACAGTGGAGTATTAAAAGCCTCTCACTATTATTGTGTGGGAGTCTAAGTCTCTTTGTAGGTCTCTAAGAACTTGCTTTATGAATCTGGGTGCTCCTGTATTGGGTGCATATACATTTAGGATAGATAGCTCTTCTTGTTGCATTAATCCCTTTACCATTACGTAATGCCCTTCTTTGTCTGTTTTGATTTTTTGTTGATTTAAAGTCTGTTTTATCAGAGACTAGGATTGCAACCCCTGCTTTTTTTTTTCTTTCCATTTGTTTGGGAAATATACCTCCATGCCTCTATTTTTAGCCTACGTGTGTCTTTGCACACAGGATGGGTCTCCTGAATACAAAACACAGAAGGGTCTTGACTCTTTATCCAATTTGCTAGTCTGTGTCCTTTAATTGAGGCATTTAGCCCATTTACATTTAAGGTTAATATTGTTATGTGTGAATTTGATCCTGTCATCATGATGCTAGCTGGTTATTTTGCACATTGGTTGATGCAATATCTTCATAGTTTCGATGGTCTTTATATTTTGTTATGTTTTTGCAGTGGCTGGTACCAGTTTTTTTTTTTTTTTTTTTTTCCATATTTAGTGCTTCACTCAGGAGATCTTGTAAGGCAAGCCTGGTGGTGACAAAATCCCTCAGCATTTGCTTGTCTGTAAAGGATTTTATTTCTCCTTCTCTTATGAAGCTTAGTTTGGCTGGATGTGAAATTCTGGGTTGAAAATTATTTTCTTTGAGAATGTTGAATACTGGCCCCCACTCACTTCTGGCTTGCAGGGTTTCTGCAGAGAGATCCGCTGTTAGTCTGATGGGCTTCCCTTTGTGGATAACTGGACCTTTCTCTCTGGATACCCTTAACATTTTTTCCTTCATTTCAATCTTGGTGAATCTGACAGTTACGTGTCTTGGGGTTGCTCTTCTCGAGGAATATCTTAGTGGTGTTCTCTGTATTTCCTGAATTTGAATGTTGGCCTGTCTTGATAGGTTGGGGAAGTTCTCCTGTATAATATCGTGAAGTGTCTTTTCCAATTTGGTTCAATTCTCCCCATCAGTTTCGGGTACACCAATAAATCATAGGTTTGGTCTTTTCACATAGTCAATATTCCTTGGAGGCTTTGTTCATTCCTTTTCATTCTTTTTTTCCTCTAATCTTATGTTCACACTCTATTTCATTAAGTTGATCTTCAATCTCTGATATCCTTTCTTCCACTTGATTGATTCAGCTATTGATACTTGTGTATGCTTCTTGTATGCTTCACAAAGTTCTCGTGCTGTGTTTTTCAACTCCATCAGGTAATTTATGTTCTTCTCTAAACTGGTTATGCTAGTTAGCAGTTCCTGTAACCTTTTGTCAAGGTTCTTAGCTTCCTTGCATTGGGTTAGAAAATGCTCCTTTAGCTTGGAGGAATTTGTTGTTACCTCTGAAGCCTACTTCAGTCAGTTCATCAAACTCATTCTCTGTCCAGTTTTGTTCACTTGCTGGTGAGGAGTTGTGATCCTTTGGAGGAGAAGATGCATTCTGGGTTTTGGAATTTTTCAACATTATTGCACTGGTTTTTCCTCATCTTTGTGGATTTATCTACCTTTGGTCTTTGATGCTAATGACCTTTGGATGGGGTTATTGCATTGGCATCCTTTTTGTTGATGTTGGTGTTATTGCTTTCTGTTTGTTGTTGTTGTTGTTGTTTGTCTGAGAGTCAGGCCCCTCTTCTGCAGGTCTGCTGGAGCTTGCTGGATGTCCATGCCAGACCCTGTTTGCCTGGGAATCACCAGTGGAGGCTGCAGAACAGCAAAGTTTGTGGCCTGCTCCTTCCTCTAGAAGCTTCACCCCAGGGGGTCACCAGATGCCAGCTGGAGCTCTCCTGTATGAGGCGTTTGTTGACTCCTCCTGGGCAGTGACTCCCAGTCAGAAGGCACAGGGGTCAGAAACCCACTTGAGGTGGCAGTCTGTCCCTTAGCAGAACTCTATCACTGTGCTTGGAGATCTGCTGCTCTCTTCAGAGCTGGCAGGCAAGAACATTTAAGTCAGCTGAAGCTGCAGGCACAGCTGCCCGTTTCCCCAGGTGCTCTATCCCTGGGAGTTGGGAGTTTTATCTATATGCCCCTGACTGCAGCTACTGCCTTTCTTTCTTAGATGCCCTGCCCAGAGAGGAGGAATCTAGAGAGGCAGTCTGGCTACAGTGGCTTTGCCACAGTGTGGTAGGTTTTGCCCAGTATGAACTTCCCAGTGGCTTTGTTTACACTGTGAGGGGAAAACTGCCTACTCAAGCTTCAGTGATGGTGGACACCCCTCCCTCCACCAAGCTTGAGTGTCCCTGGTTGACTTCTGACTGCTGTGCTGGCAGCAATTTCAAGCTAGTAGATCTTAGCTTGCTGGGCTCTGTTGGAGGGAGACCCGCTGAGCAAGACCACTTGGCTCCCTGGCTTCAGTCCCCTTTCAAGGGGAGTGAATGGTTCTGTCTCACTGGGGTTCCAGGCACCACTGGGGTACAAAAAAAAAAAAACAACTCCTACCTAGCTCATTGTCTGCCCAAACATCTGCCCAGTTTTGTGCTTGAAACCCAGGGCCCTGGTGGTATAGGCATCTGATGGAATCTCCTGGTCTGTGGGTTGCAAAAAACATGGGAAAGGCATAGTATCTGGGCCAGATAGCACTGTCCCTCATGGCACAGTCCCTCATGGCTTCTCTTGGCTAGGGGAAGGAGTTCCCTGACCCCTTGTGCTTCCCTGGTGGGGCAACACCCCACTCCGCTTCTGCTTGCCTTCTGTGGGCTGCACCCATTGTCTAACCAGTCCCAATGAGATGAACTGGGTACCTCAGTTGAAATGCAGAAATCACCCACCTGCATTGGTCTCACTGGGAGCTGCAGATCAGAGCTCTTCCTATTCGGCCATTTTGCCAGATCCCTTCCCGTTTTTTTAAAATACAAATTCTTAGACTCAGAATATCTGAGTAAAGGGGTGAACACATTTTTAGGTTTTTGAAGGTCCCCATATCTTGCCTTTGAGACTTTCAAAATAGGCTAAAAAATAGAAACCCTTTCCTGTCTGGACCCTGAGCAAACTGAGAAAAATAAAGAGTAAGGACACAGAGGTCAAAATGTCACAATTGCTAAGACTAGATTGGAGGATGCATCTTAGCTTAAGGGTTCAGTGGGCCTCCTAACTGAAACCCATGCTTAGATTAGGACATTTAGGAGCAGCGGAGAGAAAATACCTGCTTCCTGTAGAGAGTGCATGCCCAAGAGGAAAAAAAATAGGCCAGTTGAGGAGACATGTGATATGATTTGGCTCTGTGTCTCCACCCAAATCTCATCTTGAATTATACTCCCATAATTCCCACATGTTGTGGGAGGAACCCGGTGGGAGGTAATTGAATCATGGGGGTGGCTTCTCCTATACTGTTCTCATGATAGTGATTAAGTCTCACAAGATCATATGGTTTTATAAGGAGTTTCTGCTTTTGCTTCTTTCTCATTCTGTCTTGCTGCTGCCATGTAAGAAGTGCCTTTTTCCTTTCACCATGATTGTCAGGCCTCATTAACCACATGGAACTGTGAGTCCATCAAACCTATTTTGCTTCCCAGTCTTAAGTATGTCTTTATCAGCAACGTGAAAACAGACTAATACGAGATGCATAATTTCTCTTCCCCCAAGTTACCAATCACGTAAATCACTCTACTCTTTCTTGGTGCAACCAGTGAATAAGCAGGAAACATTTAAGGGTATCATGCATATTGAAATTTTCTCCATATAGAAGGACACATCAAGAGTGGAAGAAGGGGCTGGGCATGGTGGCTCATGCTTGTAATCCAAGTACTTTGGAGGCTGATGTGGGCAGATCACAAAGTCAAGAGTTGAAGACCAGCCTAGCCAACATGGTGAAACCCCATCTCTACTAAAAATACAAAAATTAGCTGAGCATGGTGGCTGGGGCCTGTAGCCCCAGCTACTCGGGAGGCTGGGGCAGGAGAATCACTTGAACCCAGGAGGCAGAGTTTGCAGTGAGCCAAGATCGCACCACTGAACTTTAGCCCGGGCAACAGAGCAAGACTCCATCTCAAAAGTAAAAATAAAAATAAATAAATAAATAAAATAGAGTGAAAGAAGTATCTTCTTCTTCTTCCAAATATTTACCAGATTTCTTCTTCATTCATCATCTCTTGACTATACTGTTAGGTATTGTGCTAAGCAAAAGATGAAACCAGATGAATTAAGCCATCATTTCTGCTCTCAGGTGACTTTAGTATGTGTTATTCAAGGGCCTTTCACATTCTTAATTTGATGGGGATTATTTTGTACTGCTCCCTGTGAAATATGAGTATATCCTGTCTTGGCGCTGAGCATATAGCAAAATGGGGCCACAGAGATAAGCAGTAGCTGGAACTGTGTTGCTTACTTATTCCCTGAAAGCAGGATGAGAATGCTAGAAATTAATCTTCCTTCAGGACAATGTATGGTGTTCAAAATATCCATTACTACTTGGTCTATCAAGTAGTGATGATAACGATAATAGTAGCAGTTATGCGTTGAACACTTACTATGTGTCAGCTTCCGTGATAATCCCTTTATGAGGGTTTCTCCTTGAGTATTTTTTCATAACTCTAGAAGTCAGGTTATAAACTGAGGCTCAGAGAGGTTGTGAGTAACATGTCCAAGGGCATCCAATTACTACGGAGATGAACTGTAATTGAAATTCAGGTATATATAACTACAGGACTTCAACATGTAAATATTCCATTTCAAAGTAGAATAAAGAAGCAGGTAATTCCACAGTGAAATATACTGTAGTCACAGATAAATCTCAGAAAAAGGGATAGTCCACATGTTCAGGCAGATGAGTGACCATCCAGGAAATGTGTTAGCAGGTTGCATGGTTCAGGTCAAATACAGAAAGGGAAAACTACAGGAAAGATCAGGTCACCACCCTAAGAAGGATCTATGGATACAAGAAGCAGAATTTTTAGAAACAGTAGCGATAATGAAGGCCCTAAATGAAGCAGAAATTTGGTTCTTAAAATAGGGGTCCAAGATTGAAATATGTATATCATTCCTCATTTCTATATCCTCTCCTAATTAAGTATAATTGATATTTTATGATTGACTGCTATAAAATGGGCTTAACAGCCAACTTTCCCAAGGCAGAGGGCATGTTTCTTGAATAGAATTATCTTAAATGGAAAATTGGCTGAAACAAGTGTGTGAATCTGTGTCCTTTGTGAAGGAGGAACCACAGTGGGATTAAATGTGCAAGGACTTTATTAGATAAAATGCCCATGTAAAAGGAAACAGAAGATCAGGAAGGCTGGAAGAGTCACAGTGCAGTAGGCCTAATTGAAGGAGAGGGAGAAGTTGGGTGGAATCATTCTGAACTGCCACACAGTCAACAGACAGTTTGGCAAATCTGTCAGATAGTCTCAAGACTGAGTTGTCCATATCTTCCATGACGGGTCTGTCTTAGTATCCTCTATGAACCTAGTCATTAGCTGGCAGCCTGAGAATGGCATGGTCTCAGTGCAAACATGTGGATAGATTTCACAGTGCTTCAGCTGGAACCCTAAGTCACAGTCCCTGCAGCAGGAGGTCAGCTAGGCACATTCTCACGATGGCCACAAGTATATTTCAGATTATGCTTCCAAAGTAGAAAAATATTTGTTTCCATTTTATAGTTGAGAAACTGAGACGTAGAATGATGATTAATGTCTCCAAGGGCACGTCTTGGTTCTGTGATAGAGACTGAGGTTGCCTGTATGTGAATTGCCTTTCTCTCAAAAGACACTCAAAGTTCTGCTAGAGAAGTTTTCTGAAACCCAAGTGTGCATCAAATCCCCTGGAGGGCTTTTTAAAACAGTCATTGCTGGGCACTATCCCCAGAGTTTCTGACTTTAGAGATTAGGAGTCGGGCCTGAGAATTTGCATTTCTAACAGATTCCCAGATGATGCTGATAGTGTTAGTGGAAGGAACAAACTTTGGGAGCCACTTTATTTTTATTGCTTTTCAGTTCCCTAATCATGTGTGCGTGTGTGTGTGTGTGTGTGTGTGTGTGTGTGTGCAACTACAGGGTGGTAAGAGGAAGGGAGAGCAAAGGAAAATGTCTTATTTATTTGACAACTGCCTCTTCTTGCATACATCAAACACTGTGCTTGAATTGTGATAGGTACATGATTAACATTTGTAAAATTAAATTTCTTTTACTCTGGGAAAATTTTTATAAAATATTTAAAATAGTGAAAACAGGCCTGTCTTTCCAAATAAAATATTTTATATTTCTGCCAGAAAGGATATCTTCTTAGGAGAAACAGAAGTTGTCTTTGTCTGTCTTCCCTAGCCCTGTGGCATTTAACATCTTCTCTGCTTCAGCCACATTACTGAAGCCAGGGAGTACAAGGGGACAGGAACAAGGTGGCAGTCCAAGTGTAATTCCTAGTTTGTAGATGCTTTTGTAATATATGTTTTCATTTTTTGATGCATGCAACAACAGGCACAAGGGAAAATGTGCTGGCTGCTAGTCTTCACATATGATGGTAATACTAAGAGTTCACCAGTTCCATTAGGCTGCTGGATTTGTTATTTTGTGCAGTCAGATGATAAGCAAAGAGTCCTGGAGAGACTTAATCTTTGCTGTGGCTGCTGAATAGTGAGGACATGACCTGGAAACTTTAGTATGCACTGGCCTTGAGCAACAATAATCACATGTATTCCTGGCATTGAGCTAAGAAGTTTATGTTCCTATTTTATTTAAGTCTTACAAGAACCATATAATGTTGATATTACTGTTACTCACATTTTACTGATTAAGATTATTAGGCAGATAGGTTAAATAACATGGCTGATGCATGTGTCTGGTGAGTGTTGTGGCTGGTAAGCCATGATTTGAGCCCTGGTTTGTTTGACCACAGTATCTTTACTCTCAAAAACCAACTGAAGGCCGGGCGCGGTGGCTCACGCCTGTAATCCCAGCACTTTGGGAGGCCGAGGTGGATGGATCATAAGGTCAAGAGATCGAGACCATCCTGGCCAACATGGTGAAACCCCGTCTCTATTAAGAGTATAAAAATTAGCTGGGCACAGTGGCGGGCACCTGTAGTCCCAGCTACTCGGGAGGCTGAGGCAGGAGAATTGCTTGAACTTGGGAGGCGGAGGTTGCAGTGAGCTGAGATCACGCCATTGCACTCCAGCCTGGGCGACAGAGCAAGACGCCATCTCAAAAAAAAAAAAAAAAAACAAAAACAAAAACAAAAAGAACAACTGAATTGTTTCCTGAGTGCACACTAATGTATCCCAAGCAACAGGATTGTTTAACACATCTGGCACATACAGCAAAGAAATATCTGAAGCAGAAAGAAGGCTGGTGGTTTTACCAGTATTATGCAGTAAATTAGCAAAGAAGCAGAACTAGAATAAAGTTCCGCATGTTCCTGTGTACAGGTCAATAGCTTTTCCAGTTCCCATGTCCTGTAATTTAAGCATCATTATTTGTCTCTCTGTGTGTTCTTCTCCGTGACAACTGGATGCCTTTTAGTCATCCCTCCCATAACTGAATGCTGATACAATTTGTACCTCATTTATACTCACTTATCCTACAAGTTCATTTATATTCTCCCCTTCCCTGTTGGCCCAGTGGTCCTGAGTATGTTCTCTAGTTATTCTCATTTAAATTTCTTTTCAAGCCATTTATCCTGGACATTAGATATGATTCAGTGGAAACTTTGTGGCAAAATACAACTCCATCTTGCCTATCTCATTGCAAAGTGGAAGATTGTTTGCTCACTCTTTTTATATTGTAAATAATTATCAATGAACCCAAAAATGAACTTTTCAGGGATTTCATCACATGGCCAAAAAATTGACAACTTGAGTCAGACAAAGATTGCAATCAGTACACTTGCTAATCTTGTTCAGACATGGAGTAAACCTGGACTACTAAGATTTAGTGACTTTATAATCACATCTTCCAAGGCAAAGCAACTACCCAAATTAAAATAATTGCTTTGCTATTACCTCCTGGAAACATAATTTAATTCCTTTCTATCAGTATCTCATGGAAGATAGAATGCCAACCCCCCAAATTCGGGGTTACCAGATAAGCTAATACATTAATTATCATGTTGATAACCAATAATATCTTAAATGTTTTTGTTAGTGAGTAGAAAAAACGAATTCCAAGTAAGAATAAGAACTTTATATCCACTTTATTTCCCATCAAACTTAAATCAAAATAAAATGCCTTCCATCTCCATCTAGATTTTCTTATTGGGTTTAAATTATTCCAACCAACACTGATGCTTCCCTGTTTACACTTATTATTTATGATAGAGCCTCTGGACCTTATTAACCATAGGATCTGGAAACTGGCAATCCTGTGGAACAGTGGTTTCCAAATTTTAGTCCAAGAATGGGTATTAGTGCATGATGTTTTCACTAGTTTATAACAGGATGAATGAATCTATCTGCACAGAGTATATACTGTCAAATTTGCCATTCCCTGATCTCCTTGATAGGATCCCCACTGAGACTTGTCTGCTTCTTCGCCACAGCGTTTCCACCACCAGATACAACATGGCACACAGCAAGCATTCAACACATGTTTTTCAGAATAAACGAATAAATGAAGTGTCCTATTTTATAAAGAGCTATTTCTATTCTGTGATTAAGTTCTTTTTTGGATATATATATATTTTTTGAGACAGAGTCACTCTGTTGCCCAGGCTGGAGTGCAATGGTATGATCTCAGCTCACTGCAACCTCCGTCTCGCAGGTACAAACGATTCTCATGCCTCAGCCTCCCAGGTAGCTGGAATTACAGATGTGCACCACCATGCCTGGCTAATTTTTGTATTTTTAGTAGAGACAGGGTTTCACCATGTTGGCCAGGCTGATCACGAATTCCCAAGCTCAGATGATCTGCCTGCCTTGGCCTCTCAAAGTGCTAGGATTACAGGCATAAGCCACTGTGCCCAGCCTATGTCTTTTTTTTTTTTTTTAAAGAAATAATGGCGATAGAAGCAATTTTTAATGCCCTTAATTTGGCAAAAATAGGGCTAAGCATCCTATCTTCACCATCTAAATTTGTTTGTTTGTTTTTTTTAATTTGACTGGATTGAGAACATAACAACCTGGAAATCACTGGTCTAATCTAATTCTCCTATTATACAAGGAAGAATTGCTGCTCAGAGACAAGAAATAATTTGCCTAAAATCCCATAACTGCCGGATTATTATCTTTTCACCTATGATCTTTTTTATTTTATAAACTATGTTATGTTATTTATTTGCATACTTATTTATTGTGGTTTTCTAGATTATTATTGTCTCAGAAACAATACCATAAGCTCCTTGAGACTATGGATCACGCCTCTTGTTTTGTAGGCATACGAATGCCAATTGTCCGGGATGCTGTCCATGGTCCTGAACTTCTGTCATGAAGTCTAAGCCAAGGGGATACAGACACAAGTAAGGACTTCCTATTAACTGTCATAATTGTTTTGGGGTATAAATAGAGACAAGAAAAGGATCCCTGGACTTGACATGTAAAACAAATGAAAATCTGTTATCTGATCACTTCCACGTAGGGCAAAAAATTGATTTATAACATATCAATCACTTCAGAAACATTGATAAGTAACAGAAATTTCACCTTGAATTATGGATTCTGAGACTAGGTCTGAGAAGCTGATTGATATCTCCTGCCTCCCCAACCCTCGAGATACAAACAAACTAAAAAAGATTAAGAAGAGAGACACTTACTCCATCTCATTGAACATTATATTATAAGGAAGGACCACATTTCTATTAAGCCAAAAATAAATTATGTATATCTAAAAACACACGAAAAATGAACTTTAATAATGACTCAACAAAAATAAATAGATCTAATAAGATATTTTGTAATTGGGTTTTGTCCAGGCATTTTCTACAGATGCTTGACAAAAAATAACAGACCTTTCTGTAACTGTATCCTGTTACACTTTTTGCAACTTTCTACTTCACCTATTTTACTTATTCAGAAAAAATCTAATTAGTGATGTGATTGAAAGCTCCTTTTATACTACTTGGTGAGAGTGCACACTCTTACTGAAATTGACCTGATCTACTAAGGACTGTTCTTTTCCTGTCTGGTTCTAATTACAATTATGTTTTATTTTTGCTTCTAACTTAAGTTGTCATTTTTTATATAAGTTTGTGCCTGTTTCTTGCAAAAAATAAGCTTCTTTTAAATAGAATTAAACTAGGGAGAGCTTCCTCTTTTTTCTTTGCTCTTTTATATTTTATGAATTTATGCACTTGTATGCATTACTTGTGCAACTTAAAAAATAAATCTAAAAAATTAAGCTCCAATCTCCTAAAAGACCATGTCCACATATATTCTGCTTGGCTCTAAATTTTCCCATATCAACAAAACTAATTAAAAGAAATAAAAGCTGATTATACTTGGGAAAATTTTTACTGCATTTTTTTTTTTTTTTTTTTTGAGACAGAGTTTTGTTCTTGTTGCCCAGGCTGGAGTGCAACGGTGCTATCTCAGCTCACCGCAACCTCCACCTCCCGTGTTCAAGCGATTCTCCTGCCTCAGCCTCCCAAGTAGCTGGGATTACAGGTGCCTGCTACCATGCCCAGCTATGCATTTTTACATTATTTATATACTTGGGACATATACTGGAACAAATATAGCTTTAAATGTTAGCCATAGATAGATAATAAAGAATGAAGCAAGATGGCATCTTGGTCTGTCCTGCAAAATGTCCATAAACCAAAATCGTGGAGGAGTGGATAATTTGGGCATGGCAGCTCTGAGGAGACATATTCAGTATTAGTGTTCCAATCAAACACTTGGCTGTGAGCCGTTGGATGTTACTTGTCTTCCTCCTACTGCAGAATGTCAGCTGAGGAGAGTCTGTTCTTAATAAGAAGAAGAAGAAAAAAGGAAAGATAATAGAGAAGCAAGCAATCTTCTGAAATTGCCTTGATGATACTTCAGTTGCTCTCAATGCAGTCATAGCCTCAGGGGGTGCAGTCATCCAGTAATGCTGCTGCCATCTGGGGGCACAGTGCTCCATCCCAGGTCTGCTCAGAGAGGCTTATTAATTGCTAGGAGAATGACAAATTTTTTTGTTTATACTCCATGACAATGGACCAAATGGATTAGGTCCAGCCCACTCATATACTTTATTCACTTGTTCTCTTAGGATTTATTTGACTTTATAGACAGATTGAGATGCAAGTGTGTGTCTGTGTATGTATGTGTGTGTGTGCGTGTGTGTGGTGGACATGGGGCAGATTTATCAGAAGAATGCAATGCTAAGACAAAAATTTCTGGGGATTTTTAGGCTGGCGAAATTTAGAAAGGGTTAAGTTTTAATTTCTATCTATTATTACATTTGCACAGCACATTTCCATTTACAAAGTGCTTTCACATTGCAATCTATAATTTGATTCTAACAAGATCAAATTACCAAGACAGAAATAATTATCTTTTTTTAAGATGATGAAACAAAGGTTAAGTGAGGTTATACTACTTGCCTAAGGTCACATTGTTGCCAAGTGGCATAGCCAGGTCTCTCACATCTATTAACACAGTGTTCTCACTCTATTCCCAAATTTGCTAACCAGTAACCACATAATAACTAATCTGTTTGCCTTTATGGTAACTTAAATTCTGAATGTACCAAATAGCTGTGAAATCTGGTTTATCCTTTAAATGATGAGGACATTTCTTTTCCTGGTGTAAAAAGAAAATGTTCTCATAAATTTGCAATAATATACTGCTGACATTCAAATTGTCATCACAAAGATGATCTCATTTAAATTGCAGAACAATTCTTTGAGATAAATAGGAAAGACAGAGTTTGTTCCAGTTTAGTGTCCGTAGCAGTTCATTTCTTAAACATAAGAAGAGCCTCATTAGCTCATCAAGGTCTTTCTAGCCTTGAAGAATTTCTCCAGACTTATTTTCCTCTAACCATGACTTTACCCTAGATATCTTTCTGTTTTTTTGTTTTCTCTATATCTTGCTGCTTGAAAATTCTATCCTTATTCCCAGTACTTGGCATCTAGTACTTGAAACTTGACAGAAAATTACACATACCCACTCATTTGGAAAAAAAAAAAAATAGACACTTAAACCCATTTGAAAGGCAGAGAAACTGAGGCCCACAAGTTAAATGACTTACCCAGAAACTGCCTGTAACTCCTGACTAATATAAGTGCTAACACTTTACCATTATGGAGCCCAGTCATGAGGTCTCCCACACTAGAACTGACTGCCAGAGCAAGCATATTAACCATACTTCCTTGGCATACTTCTTCCAGATGAAATAAGGAGGCATTCTCTTTGGCATAGTGATTTTAGGGGTTGTCACATTTCCTAAACAGCTGTTGCAGTGGTGGACTTACAGCTGGAATTCATTTGATAAACACTCCACTTACTTCTTTCATTGTCTCCATCTAATGTCATTAGGAGGGGTAACATATGAAATCTCTTTAACCACTATCTCATTGGCATAAACTAAATTTTCAGTCCCTTCAGGAATAGGAGGGAGGAGAGAGAACATGAGGATAGATTATGAGGGGAAGGAGGGCTCAGTAATAACCACAGTAATACCTACTTTTATGTTCTAGGTGCTGTTACACAGCTCTACATACATTTACCATCTATTCTTCAAAACAGTTTCATGATTCCTAACGTAATCTGGAGAGACAATTAACTCATATATATGAAATATTTTTTTCAAGGCCATAATGCTTGAAGCAGATTTTTGTTTGTTTGTTTTGATACATCCAAGATCATGCCTTTCTACTATACTCTTCTGCTTCAGGCAAGATATCTTCAAAGAATCCAGACAAAGCAGACATAAGTTTCTAATGCAAAAATTAACCATAGAGCTTACTGATATTCCAATAGAAAAGACACACTTGCCCTATTTCTGAGTAGGTCCATATCTGTTCTATACCAGTGCCCTGGGGCCTAGACTTTTACTTATGTACAATACTTTTTAACTATGCTATGTTGGTCTGAGACCTGAAGAATTTGGGATATTACTCAGCAATTTTTAGCAAGAAACACCACTAAGGATTGTTTTTCCACTTAGTTGAAGTCAGCAAGGAACTGAAGACTATCACTGCAGGCCAGAGCAATTAGTTCTGGAAGCAATTCAATCCACATCTTCCTTGGGGCCTGGCCTCAGTCAGTGCAAAAAGGCAGAAATGAGTCTACGGCTTCCCAGGATCCCTAGTTGTCTCCTTTATCTTTCTTGTACATAAGCCTTTCACTTCCCCTTGGAGGCCCAGGTTGTAAGTCATTGTACTCTGCCATGCATTTTTTTTTTTTTTTTTTTTTTTTTTTGCCGCTTTTATACATGTGTAAAGAAAGGTGAGGTTTTTTGGGAAATGAATATCAGACATTGCTCAGTATGTTGGAGAGGGATTTGGACTTGGATTTAGGGTTGAAGGCATTTCCTGTACATTTGAAAGCTTATCCCAAAGAAGGAAGTGTGATGGTGGAAAGAGTCTCAAATGAGAATCAGGAGCACATGGGTTCTGGGCTGAGATCAGACTCTGAGCTGTACTATGGCTGTGAATAGCCACATTGAGTGACTTCATACTTCATTCAGTAATTCAGCGTGCCTGTAGATCCAAATACTAGTGTTCAATCCAGCCCTGTAGAAGGCAAAGCTTCACCATTGTTGGAGGGCCCACAAGAGTCTCTTCCCAGGCCCTTGGCCTTTTAAAAATAAGTGGACAAATTTGACACATAGAAGGATCATCCTTAGAACTTCCATCAGCGACAAATTTTTATGGATTGTGAAGTGTGAAATGATTGCTAATGGATACAGGGTTTAATTCATTTGAATGATGAAAATATTCTAATATTGATTATGGTGATGTAAAACTGTGAATATACTAAAATTATCAAATTTTAAACTTTATATGGGTAAATTATATAGCATGTGAATTATGTCTCAATAAATTTTTTTCCTTTAAGAAAAAGGTATTAGAGATTGTAATCTAGCTTTCTTCAGTGTCTCAGCCCATCTTCTTGTCAGCTTTTATCTTGAGAAATTTGTGCCTTTTGTGAAAAGAAATGCTTCTCCTAAAATAAAGGCAATTATATTCTTCCCACAAGATATTCAGGGCGAGGGTGCACAGTGGGCTTTCTGTCTGTGCAGCTGAAAAGCTAAATAACCATGTATATATTTTTTGATATAACATTTGTTCTAATTTTCTAGATGCAAACTAGAAATGATTTGAAAACTAAGAACCCTCCTCCATAAATAGCTACCTTTGCCCAGGAAAGATAGTTATTTGATCTTTAGGCATAAGTGTTGCAGTCTTTGATTCTCTTTGTAGCTACTAATCTTACTTCAAATGAATACCTTCAATCTTCACCTTAGGGTGAATAGATTGATCAAATTTGATTCCTATATTATGATGCATGTGATGATTTTATAGTTTTGAAATTCTTAAAGATGAAGAAGATGTTGAAAATTGAAGTAAGGACTGGAAATAGAAGAGAACAGATTAGGGAAGAAAAAGGAGAAAGAAAATGAAATGGTTGAAAAAAGGAAACAATAGTAACAGAATTAAGACGAGACCACTTAGATTGAAATATTCCTTGTAGGCCAGGGGCTGTAGCTCACGCCTCTAATCCCAGCACTTTGGGAGGCCAAGACGGGCGGATAACCTCAGGTAAGGAGTTGGAGACCAGTCTGGCCAACATGGCAAAACCCCATCTCTACCAAAAATACAAAAATTAGCTGGGCGTGGTGGCGCGCATCTGTAGTCCAAGCTATCCGCGAGGCTGAGGCAGGAGAATCACTTGAACCCAGGAGGCGGAGGCTGCAAGTGAGCTGGGATCGTGCCACTGCACTCCAGCCTGGGAGACAAAGCAAGACTCCTTCTCAAATGTATGTATATATTCCTTTTATACAGAGAAGCTACATGTTCTCCTTCTTCAACAGCTTAGGTGACTCAGCACCAGACAAGGTATGGGAAACAGTTGTATGGAAGATCTACCACTGCCCAACTGCCCTGCCTCTCCCAACCTGGAAGATTCTTTTGTGGAATAGCCTTTTCACAAACTCCACTTGTAAAGTTCCTGTAGAAGCAGCCATGTTTCCACATGACCCTTCCTGGCCAGCCCGGGCTATTATTCAGGAGTGAGAACATGCCCAATCTATAAAATGAAGTCTCTTCCTTAGGATTTCTGGGATCTAATAAGTTTTTTCTCGGCAATTGAGTAAGCCAAGTTCAAAATAGTCCAATATTTTTTAACATCCAGGTATCCAAAGGGAACTTTGAACAGATTTTTAAAATAATTTCAACTTTTACTTTGGAATCAGGGGATACGTGTACAAGAATATTTTCAGTTGTTCTAAAAAGATTGATGTTATTTGCTCCGTGAGTAGTTACTGCATACTCCATGGAATTGGAAACAAAACAAAACAAAACAAAACAACAAAACAAAAAACAGCTAAAAAATCCTCTAAAGCTATTGAGAAGTTAGTATTACTTGAATTGATTTATAATAGTCAAAATCGCACACAATAAACCAGTAATTGACTCTTACACAGCAATTTTCACTTTACTACCCTGCTAAGCACATAATGCTGCCTCGAATTTTTCTTCTTTTCATTAATTTTTTTTTTTTTTTTTAGACAAGGTCTTTCTCTGTCACCCAGGCTGGAGTATAGTGGCACAGTCATGGCTCACTGCAGCCTCTACCTCCTGGGCTCAATCAATCCTCCTCCCTCAGCCTCCTGAGTAGCTGGGACTACAGGCACACATCACCATATCTGGCTAATTATTTTATTCTTATTTTTTGTAGAGATGGGTCTCACTGTTACCCAGGCTGGTCTCGAGCTCTGGACCTCAAGCAATTCTTCTGCCTCAGCCTCCCAAAGCATTGAGATTACAGGTGTGAGCCGCTGTCCCGGCCTGCCTTAAATTTTTAAAATTTCATGATGAAATGTTCAAAGTGATATAATAATAGAGCATTAATATCAGGGGTAAGATTAATTCTTGGCTGCTTTGCTACTTTTTGGAGAGGGAGAGTATGTCGCTATTACTAATGATATTTCAGGGTCAAATTTACAGCTATTGTTAGCCAAATATTTTTGACATAGAAGGAGCTATCTGAAGTAGAGGAAAGCCTAGGGCCTTGTTCTACCTCCAACTCTGCTCCTAACTAGCTGTGTGAACTCAGCCAAAACCTTTCCACCTCTGAGCCTTGGTTTCTCCAGTTGTCAAATTATGGTATTAGATAAGCTTTTAAGTCTTGAATCTAAATATAGCATGTATCACTTAAACCATAGCATTAAGCCAGACAAACCTAAAATATCAGCAGTATTCTATGCATTACTTTATTAAAACAATTCGCAATTTGGGTTCAGGGGAACTTGTGTATAAACGTCAGACCTGCCACATTTTAGTCTTTACTAAGTCAGGTAAATGAGCCAAAGCTCAGTTTTTCTCAAGTCGAAAGAGGGTATAAGTTGGTACAATAATATCTACTCTATCTTGCAAAGTTCTTACAGAGTGAAATGGAATGTTGCATGGGAATATAGGTATACTTTCATGTTCTTTTATGGCAGTAAAAATGGTAGAAATGGTAACTAAGTAATTGTGAGACCAGTGTATGTTTATTGAGCACTTAGTATATGTCACACACTGCCTTGACCACTCTACATGCACTGTTCCAATTCATCCTCATAACAATTTTTTCAGAAAGCTACCTTAATTTCCTCATTTTACAGCTAGAGTAACAGACTCAAAAAGTTTAAGTTACTTGCTCAATGACATAGTTAATAAATGGTGGCACTAAGATGCAAACCTCAGGCAATCTGACTCAAGCATGAGCTTTTACCCACTGTGTTATATTGATTTACTCCTCCATAAAATAGATTCAGATTTATATGTGAGGTTTTTACTTCCAGCAATGTTCTTGTTTGAAACTAAGATTTCTACTAAGAATACCAGAAAACCTATACCCCAAAAATCTGTTTAAAAATATTAGAGAGCTACTAAGGCAGTGAGCAATCAAGAAGCTCAGATCCCAGAGAAAAGAGAAACTCAGAAATGTAGAGGTAGTATTCAGCACCATTTTCCCTTTGAGGCATCGGCCAATTCAAAAACTGCAGCTGAAAGACTAAAAAGCCGAGTCAAACTTCTGGCAGTTTCATGGTGCTGGGGGACACAAGTTGTACTGTAAAGCTCATCAAGAGTAACATCGCTGGTATTTAATTGTGACCTCACCTTAATAGTAAGAATGAACTGGAAGTAGATTAGCCCTCAAAAGAGGCTGAAGATACTCTCTAAATAAACTTAATCCCTGATCATATTAAGATGATATGGCTCTCCTCAACTACCTATTATAAGCAAAAGCAAATCTCTTAAGGCAGATGACATCATCCAAAGCCTCAAAGATCCTTTGTGATTTTTCCATATACAATAAAAATAAAAAATTGAGTAAAAAATTACTGGATACCAGGCATTGATCAATTACTATGAGAATATAACAGAACTACAAGAGATCCAGATATAGGAGCTATGAATTTAATGTAACTATAACTAATACAGTAGTTGCCACTTATCCATGGAAGATATGTTTCAAGAGCCCCAATGGATGGCTGAAAACTCAGAGTACCAACCCTATATATACTATGTTTTTTCTATATATACATACCTATGATAAAGTTTAATTTATAAATTAGGTACTATTAGAGATTAACAATGATAACTAATAATAAAATAGAACAATTATAACAATATACTCTCATATTTTCTTGTTTTGCAATTTCACAGATAAGATATTCATTCTTATCATAGATCTTAGCAACCTTGGCATAATTTTTTATTCTTATTAAGTTAAAAACTTCCACCCTTTCACTTCAAAGAAGCACTTTATGGCTTCTTGTTGGCATATCCAAATTGCCAGAATCACTAGTCTTGTGATTTGGGCATTGTTAAGTAAAATAAGAGTTACTTGAACATGAGCACTGAGATACTGTGACAGTCTATCTGATAAGTGAGATGGCTAGGAAGTGACTAACAGGCAGGTGATGTCTGCAGCATAAATATGCTGGAAAAAGGGATGATTCATGTCCTGGGCAGGTTATAGCAGTATGGCATGAGATTTCAATGCACTACTCAGAATGTTGTGCAATTTAAAATTTATGAATTGTTTATCTCTGGAATTTCCCATTTAATAATTCAGACTGCAGTTGACCACAGGTAACTGAAACTACAGAAATTAAATTTGAAGATAAGATGAAACTACTATATGCTCAAGATATTAAAAGATGAAACAAATAATTTTCATAGGAAATGGATATTTATAACAAAGAATAAAATAGGAATTCCAGAACTAAAACCTATAATATCTCAAATTAATAACTCAGTAGATAGGTTTAACAGTATATTTGTTAGAAAGCAAAAGTAGAGTAGTCAGAAGAAAATATTCAGCTTGAAATATAGACAAAAGAATGAAAATGCAGAAAGAATGCAAGGGACATGCTCTTTTAAAAAGGTTTAACTTAGGTATAATTGAAGTCCTAGAAGGAGGGAAGAGAAAGAATAGGGAAGAAGGAGGTCTTTAAGAGACAATGATTTAGAACTTTTCCAACTAAATAATTGTATATGTGGACTTTTTCAATTTTGACACTAAATTACAAATGAAAGTTTATAGTTTGGGGTTATTTTTACTTACTGTTTAGCTGGGAGAGACCATTGAGATAGTAAAAATGTGAAACCATCTTGAAATAATAGTTGAAAAAATATGAACATTTAGGGATATTGCACTTTAAAAACAGAATGGACCTTTGATTATGTGAAATTCGTTGGAATGAATGAGAAATGCCAAGAAAAAAGAAAGAAATTTGGGGTCAGAAGTCTTCCTTCCTCACATATGTGGAGCAACAGGAAGGTCATGGGTTTATGATCAAAAGATTACGAATTTAGACCTTCTAATTAATTGTTTAATTCAGCTTCTCCAAGCCTCAGCTAAAAATAGGAATGACAATGCATTCCTTTTTCTTTTTTTCTTTTTTTTTTTTTTTGAGATGGAGTCTCACCCTGTCACATAGGGTGGAGTGCAATGGCATGATCTTGGCTCACTGCAACCTCTGCTTCCTGGTTCAAGTTATTCTCCTGCCTCAGCCTCCGAAGTAGCTGGGATTACAGGCACCCACCACCATGCCCGGCTAATTTTTGTATTTTTAGTAGAGATGGGGTTTCACCAGGTTGGCCAGGCTGGTCTCTCTCCCGACCTCAGGTGATCCGCCCGCCTTGGCCTCCCAAAGTGCTGGGATCACAGGCATGAGCCACTGCGCCCCACCTGATAATACATTCATTATTGAGTTTTTGTGACGGCTAATGTAAAGTTTTTATGATGACAATGTATATAGATAATTGGCTTAATGACTGCCACATTCAGGGTTCTCCATTAATGTTAGTCTGGCCTTTCCCCTTTTTAAATTTCTATGTTAATGATGAAATTTGATTCTGACTTCTGTGCAGGATTTCTTATGTTCTGGTCAAGGTAGCAATGGTCTTTTGCTGAGCAGAACCATAAATAAGAAATTACAAAGTGTTCAGGTGCAGAAGAGTTTTATTATCAATACCGCTGTGAAAATTCAGTTGCCCAGATGTTTGGAGAAAAAAGACAAGGTAGATATTTAGAATTTACAGATACTTCTGGAAAACCTAAGGTCCTAATCAGTAGAAAAGGAATCAAGTAATAGATAAATCTCTCAGTCTTCAAGAACACTTACCAATATTCAGAGGAATATTTTGAGGATCCCTCCCATGTGCCCATTTATGGTGAGATGGTTTTATTCCGTCGGTAGGTTTTGGATTCTATTTCAATTTCATCACTAGGGCTCTTTCTTTTTCCATAATAGTAGGTAATTTGACATTTCTTTTATTCCTGTTTCTCATTGGTGGCATAATCTCAAAAGTAGCACCTGTAAAAAAGAAGGGAAGGAAATGGGATTGGCCAGAGAGGGAAATTGAGCTATGAAGCAGATCCAGTGACATCTCTGGGCAACCCCACAGGAAACCCTTACTGGATTTCTTATTTTCTACCTTGTCAACCTACCCAAAACGTGATATTAAATAACACGCACTGAGCAGTTTCTACCCAAGTATACCAAAAGCAAAGTATGTGTGCATGTGTGTGGGGGGAATGTGACTAATGTCTATCCTGGTGTCAACCAAGGTCTTCCCATTGCCTACAGTATACTTCCAAAGATCTCAAACCCTTCTAATAAATGTCCTTCCACTATATTTATGTTGTTGTGCAGGCTGTCTGAAGGTTTAAAATATAGAAATCTTTTAATAACTATTAGTTATTATAATGGTGAGTTTGATGGTAAAAATGGTGGCCAGTATTTTCCAGCAGAAGTTTCAGACACTTGTAAGATAAATAAAAGAAAGTCATTTCTATCAATGGGGAAATGTATGATGCATGCTAAAGAGATACTAGAGGTTGAAACTATAATAAGGTTTTAGAAAGAAGCAATTAATTCACGACTGACTACTAACTCTACCACAGATAATTTAGAAGAGGAGACAACTCTATCTTGTGATCGTGGAGATAAGTTTTCCAGAATGCATTTATGTCCCTACTCTTTGGAACAAAAACTCTCACTCTTCCAAGCTACTAAAACCAGGCAGCTTGCCCCCATGGAGATGATGAGAGAAGGTCATTCTCTGTTCTCAAGTGAGAGGGATTCTCTCTATCTCTGACAACTTTCAAGACACTGTATAGCTTAAAGAGAAGAGTCAAGATTATAAACTTTGGTCTGTATTTTTTTGGTTCTCTAAATTAATTTGTGCCACAGGGACATACTTGTACAGACAAGTTTCATAGTATTTGGGGACAAAAAGGCATCCTTGTTAGAAGTTTGAAAGGCTAGAGTCATGTGGATTGGCTTAGGCCATTGGTAAGATTAGCAACAGAAAGCGAATGTGCTCTCTAGGTTCCCCTGCAAGGAGGACTTGTGGTCTGGGCTACTGGGATTGTGTCAGCTATAGAGGGTCACTTCACCCAAAGCAATGTTCTTCCCTGAAGGCCTACATCCGTGGTCTGATCAAGGTTGGTATATAAAAATCTGGCCATTTCTGGATATGGTGGGATAATTCTGATGGGCCAAATGAAGTTCTTGAGTTCCCCATGGAGTTGGCCAAGGATATCATCAAATCTGCTTCATAGCTTAACTTATCTCTCTGTTAATCCTGATTCCTTCCCTTGTCTTTCATAGGTGTTAATTCTAAGGGCACTCCTCGGCAAAATATCCTGTACATTAAACTGTTTCAGAGTCTGCTTCCCAGAAAACCCAAGCTGTGACAGATTTCTATTGCATGGGGTGGTAGAAAAAACAATGGACTTAAAGAATAAAAGTTATGTGTTCCAGTGTTGTCTGTGTCAGTTACCTATGTGACCTTGGGTTAGGTGTCTCACATCTCTCAATGATAGGCCTATCTCTCTCTCTCTCTCTCTCTCTGTGTGTGTGTGTGTGTGCGTGTGTGTGTATGTGTGTAAAAATAGCTGCTTCATATAAAAATGAAAGAATGGTGTTGAAAGTACTATAAAGATGAAAGATTGTACCATAATTTGTAAACCCAAAAGCATAATGAGGATGATAATTATGAAAGCCTCATTGGATATTTCTTTAACCTCTGAGCAAGCCCTTGCTTGTTATTGTTCCTGTATTAATATGTAAGCACAAATATTAACATGTTACTCTCTTGGATGCTCTAGATAACAGATTTGGAAGGAGACCTTACATAGCCACTGAGGCTGGAAAATACAGGAATATGTGATTCTCTCAAAATGAATAGGCATAAATATAACTTGTTAAAAAATACATGGCTGAACATTTATTGTAATTATCTACATTTGTATTCATGAAGCACAATTTCATACTCTTTCATCTCAAAATTGAGATTTCTATGAGAGAGGAATACAGAGAGCTACTGTATGATATTTAGTTTGATTTGTATGGTGTTTTAATTTTCTTCTGGAGAGAAGTGTTAATGTTTCATATTTTGAAGATGCCACAAAGAACAAAACCAGACAGAATTTGAAGAATTGGGTAAACATGCACCTTATAGCTCTATCTATAACTGAATCAGAAATCACAAAGTCCAATTTCAGTACAGAAAACTAGACATTTATGTCTGGTTTCAAGCAGCCTATGACTATGTCCATATGTAATAAACAACAAGAAAGTGTCTACCAATTAAACAGACTTCCAAGTCTCAAGCATTCCTTTATGTTTATTCATCCTCCCATAATAATTTTTTTTTTTTTTTTTTTTTTTGAGACGGAGTCTCACTCTGTCGCCCAGGCTGGAGTGCAGTGGCGCAGTCTCGGCTCACTGCAAGCTCCACCTCCCGGGTTCATGCCATTCTCCTGCCTCAGCCTCTCCGAGTAGCTGGGACTACAGGTGCCCGCCACCACGCCCGGCTAATTTTTTGTACTTTTAGTAGAGACGGGGTTTCACCGTGGTCTCGATCTCCTGACCTCGTGATCCGCCCGCCTCGGCCTCCCAAAGTGCTGGGATTACAAGCGTGAGCCACCGCGCCCGGCCCCCATAATAATTTAATGTACATTGTAGAAAGCTACATAAAAGTAGTATTCGTCCTTTTTTTGTTCAATATTGTATCCCCAGAGTTTGGCATAATAGTTGGTATGGGGTCAGTGCTCAAAAGTATTTGTTGAAGTAGTGCATGAATAAATGAATAAAAGCATTGTTCTAGGTTCTCTAGTTGAGAGCTGAAATGAATCAGACAGAGACCATAGATAAACATTTCCTCCTTATTTCTCAACCAAATGCCCCCTCATCTGCTCAGGCTGTAAATATTGCTAGCTGTCAAGGTTTCCACTCTCTAGACTCTACGTAGGCAATTTCATCAAATTCAATTTTTTTCTTTTAAAAAAATAAATTGAAAGTATACATTCAGAAAAATACACAGATCATAAGTCAACACTATCATAGATTTGTACAAGACGAATACACTCATAAAACTGGCCATCAGGATATGGAATATTATAAGCAGCCCCAAAGCCTCCATCAAGCCCAGTCTCAGTATTATTTCCTATCTTTCACAATGATTTCAGTTTTCACAAGAATTTAGTTTTACCTGTTTTTGAACTTTATAAAAATGGAAACACACAGCGTATATTTTCATGTCTGGCTTCTTTCACTCAATATTACGTCTGAGAGATTCATTCATTTTTTTGGGTATAGTAATGGTTACTTCATTTTCACTTCTGGGTATTACCCATTGTATGAATATAACAGAATATGGAATATATTTATCCATTCTGCTGTTGATGGGATTTGGCACTTGTGTTGTTTCCAGCTTCGGCTACTAGGGTTGTTGTTGCTTTGAATAATTCTGCATACCCTTTGTTGGACATAGTTAACATTTTGTTGAGCATATATTTAGAAGTATAATAGGGTATGCATCTTTCAATTTAAATGTATATTACCAAAGCATTCTCCAAAGTAGTTGTATTGGTTCAGCAATGTATAAGAGTTCCAACTGCTCCACCTCCCTGCAATTTTTATCCTTTTAATTTCAGCCTTTCTGGTGGATGTGTAATGGTGTCTCACAGAGGTTTTAATTTGCATTTCCTTAATAAATAATAAAATTGAGCTTCTTTTCATGCTTTCTGGTAATTTGGATATCCTTTTTGGTGAAGTGCTTTTTTGGTCATTTTTCTATTTTTCATTGATTTTAAGTAGTTTTAGTGTATTCTGGTTGTGAGTCCTTGTAATATAAATGTGTTGCAAAGATATTCTCCAAATTTGTGGCTTGAATTTTACTCTTTTTATCATGGATTTTATTTTGTTTTGTTTTATTTATTTATTTTTGATGAGTGACATTCTTAAATTTGAAATAGTTCTTCATAAGAAAACGTTTTTCCTCTTGAGGTGATTAAGATAATCTTCTATGACATCTTCGAAAGCTTTATTGTTTTACACCTTCTGTTTAGATCAACATTCTACCTAGAATTAATTTTTCCATACAGCATGAAATAGAAATTAAGGTATATTTTTTCCACATGGATATCCAGTTGATCTAGCATAATTTATTGAAAAGCCCATAATTTCCCTACTTCCCTGTAGTGTCTTCCATCTTTGTCATCGAGCAAGTAACCATATGTATAAGAGCCTGTTTCTGGACTTACTATTTTATTCCACTTGTCTCTTTATTTCTATTTTTGTGCAAATACAGTATGCTTATAGTTACTGTTACTTTATAATAAATTATGAAACTTATAGTCAGTCTTCCAACTTTCTTCTTTCAAGATATGGTACTGGCTGTTCTTATCCCTTTGAGTTTTCATATTATTTTAGAATCAGTCTATGACTTTTCTTTCTCTCATTTTGTCTCTCTGTTTCTCATTCACACAGGAACCTTCAGCAAAGTTGACTAAATATTTGAAAACCAATAAATGCAACTTACCACACTACCAGAAAAAGAAGAAAAATACAAGTATATATTTTCACTCTATATACCGTTTGAATCCACAATATATTATTCTTAATGTTCTTATTATTTTATGGTTATTAATATTGTTTATTATCATTGTTACTTTCTATTTTCATTGCTCATTGCTTTTCCATGCTTACATCTAGTATTATATTTTTTCTCCTGAGGAATTCATATGTACACATATATTGTTACCAGTCTTGACCACTTTGCAATCTTGCCTATTCATTGATGTCTTCCTTCTTCTTGAATTACTCTCTGCTTTCGTTTCCATTACTTAACTAATTGTCTTTGTTCCACAATGGTCCCACTTTCTTTAAGTTTATATAAATGGAAACACACAATGTACATTTTTGTGTCTGGCGTCTTTCACTCAGCATTATGTCTGTGATATTCATTCATTTTTTGGGGTATAGTAATGATGACTTCATTCTCATTTCTGGCTGTTACCCATCGTATAAATGTAATATAATATATTTATAACACTATATATTATATGTATGGGTAACACATACATTCTTACCAGTCTTGACCACTTTGCAATATTGCTCATTCATTGACTGCTTCCATCTTCTTGAATTGCTCTCTGCTTTTGTTTCCATGACTCAACTCTCTTCCGATTTTCTTCATTCTTCACTGGCCCACTTTCTCTGTCCTTTATTGTCTCATTTTCCTCTGCCTGACTCTTAAATGTTAATGCTTCACAGGGCTCTGTTCTGCTAGCCTCACTGTCTTCACCTTGTACTGCAAATGCTCAAGTAGAAAGACAAGTCCCTTAGGGAAGCAGAGAAAAAGCTGTTGGTGGAAGAGGATAGATCATGGAGTTTATCTTTGTGTGTGTGTGTGTTTGTGTGTGTGTGTGTGTGTGTGTGTGTTATACAAGAATCAATAATACTGCTTTTCACCTCTTACTAGTGATTGGGTGAAGCTACTTACTTCTATGCTTCAAATAACTCAAATGCTGACTCCTAAACTTCCTGAAGTTCCTCAGACCTTTTATCAGAGCTTCAGAATTGTACATCTAAATATTAATTGCATGGTCACATTTAAATGTCTCAAAAATATCAAACACTCAACATATCCAAGACAAACTTTTAATTCAGCCCTATTCTATTTTACTGTATGCTGTATCTCTTTGAATGGTATGATACCATCTCTGACCGACTGCTCAAGCCAAAAAACTAGGAGTCCTCTGTTTCCTTCTTGTCAATACCCAGCTCAGATGTTACATCCTCCCATCTACTTCTTTCAGGAATTTCAGTTGCATTGTGTGTGTGAAATATTGTGTATATTATGCCACTGTATTACGTGTTTTTGTCATGTCTATTCTCTCTACCTGACTGTGAGTTACTCAATGGCAGATACTGTGTCTTATTCACTTTTGAGCACCCAGCACCTAGCATGGCATATTATTTGTAAATACATATATTATTAATATTATTAACCTGCATTAGTATGACCCATCAGAGCTTTTAAAGTAAGCACATATATTAACAGATCTGCATATTTCAAGGTGAAGTGGAATAAGTGTTATGGAAGTAGAACAGATGTATTACTGAGGTGCTCACTAGAAGGAAAAATTTTGGGGTGGGGGGTGGGTAGGGACCATCAAGAAAATCTTTATCAAGCAAGTGGCAGATATGATAGGACCACTGAAATGGCAGGTGGATATTCTAAATTGCTACTAACTATTGGTGTCTCCTGGAACAAACTGTATAACATGTATAACCCTCAGTTTTCTCATATGTAAAATGGGGATCATTATAGTTTTTGATTATGCCTATAGAATTAAGTGAGATGTACATGTAAACTACTTAGGAAAGTGCCTAGCACACAATAATCACTGAAGAAATGTTAGTTGTTAATATTAATAAAAGAAAAAGTCAAGCATTGGCACAGTCAGGAAAGTACACGGTGAAGTAAAGGACAGCACATCTGAGTAGTTTGAAGAAAAAGACATGAAGGAGAGTATTGAAATTTTAGGCTATCAAGTGAGGAGAGATTTAATTTATAGAAAACATTAAATGCTCCCTCCTAAGTAGACTGAAACCTGAAATATGCAATCATCTGAATTATAGATCTTAATTAATAGAAGTAAGGCCAGAGGAGGCACATAGCCAGCAGGTAGGCTTTACTAACTCAATTCTGTGCCCCTGTCAGACAATACTAATTAATGCCACGCCCAGGTGTGGCCTCAAATTCTCAATAAACTGGCCTGGCAGACAGTGCTAATCAGTCAGTAACGTACTTGCTGTCTCTGAGTAGTAAGTGTCTGTGAGGCTCCATTTAATTTTCCATGTTCAGACATAGCCAAGTTAATTGTAGACACTAGGCAATCACTAACCAAATGATATAAGAAGAGTTTAAAAAATAATTGTCAGTTAAAAAGCACATTTTCAGTCTATACAGGGAAATTTTCAGGATGTGCTTTTATCACTTGCATTAGTATAACCCACCAGAGCTTTTAAAGGATGTCCATGATCTTATTTTGTGATCTCATTTCAACCTCAGAACAGCACACAGGGTTTGGAATGAAACTCTCAGAATTCACTATGCCATAACTAAAATGACACTGAGTGATACCCTCAAAATTTCCGGAGTGAATTAATAATGTTAGCACCAAGCTTAAAACCCTTGCCTTGGTCACCTAATCCAGAGATGGAGGAACT
The DNA here is from genome assembly GCF_009828535.3 of Hylobates moloch. Taxonomy (NCBI): domain Eukaryota; kingdom Metazoa; phylum Chordata; class Mammalia; order Primates; family Hylobatidae; genus Hylobates; species Hylobates moloch. The sequence goes on along the minus strand of NW_026652281.1, from coordinate 130,302,275 downwards.
GGGGCTGATTTTACTGAGTAGGTTTTGCCCTCTACCTCAGTTTGCCAGTGTGAATTCAATTTCCAGTCCATTAATAATCATAAGACCTATTATAACTACATTTTACTTTCTTTTATTACAATTCCCTTTTAGTTTATTTAGCTCAGATATTGAGCTTAAGAAGTGATCTTTGAAAAGAATAGATGTTTAATTAATTGCAGGTTCCCTCCTATTTCTTGTCTAGGATACCTGCAAAATGTTGAATTAATTGATCCCCAGGAGGCCAGTAATAGGAGAATAATGACTCTTCGTCAACCTCAGCCACACACTGACAACATCAGTTTAGGAGTTGGCAATTTATATCTTTTACTCTCTTGGATCTTCTCATCTTGTTTTCTAGAGTCTCATCAGGAGGGAGGCACAGAATTATCCTGTATGTTTGTTAATTAAGACACGGTGATGTGGCATCATTAGAAAGGCACAATCAAATTGGAACAAATCATGTTCCAAGGGAAGAAATAGAAATGAAAAGCTGTGTGTTCAACTACTGAACTTCAGAAGTGATTTTTAAAGAGAATCAATGCTTAATTAATTGTGGATTCTTTTCTATTTCTTGTTTGGGGTACTAGTACCCTAGATGGGTTTGAAAAGTGATGTTTTAAACTCCCCATACTAACTAAATCCATAAAATACTTAAGGAAACTCTAAACTGAGAAAAGGTCAGTAGTTTTCTTTACTGCAGGACTCAGAACCCTTATGTCTACAGGTGGGTAATATAGTACACAGTGCCTCTTGTCTTTTTCATGCATTTTGATTTCTGATTGCATTTTAATTCATTTGCTATTTTATGGTAAAATTTATCTTTTCTTTCTTTTTCCTTTACATGTGAAAAGCTTCTTTATAAAATTAGATTAGCTTCTTGAAATAATCGATTTTTTTTGTAGAAAGAAACTGGAGAAATACTTGATTTCTTTTCAGGTCCCATACTACCCAATGTAGTACTGGATTATGTTATTAATTTCATGTTTCAGGTGTGGAAATTCACTGAGGGTAAGAGAGCAGAATGAGTTCCTTTAGGGTTTCTGGTCTCTGCCCAAAGACTCTGTCTATACTGACTTGTCTCAGTTTTCCTGTCTGTGAAATGGGTATAATAACAATACCTACTTAGAGTTCTTGTTTTTAATGATGACTACTTGAATTAATTCATATTCAATAAAGATTATGTATATTACTAAATGTGGTTTAATTCATAAAAGAAAGTAGAATACATTATGACTACCCAGCAGATAACTCTTGCCACTTAAGTCTTTAGCTAAGTTGTCTAAACTCCTGTACTTTTGCCCCTAGTTTATCAGAAATATGAACTGCTCTTTCTCTTGATGACTTCCAAGTAGTTCAGCAAGCCACTAGAAGAGAAAACAGCTTGACTGTGGAAAACATTCTATTCCAAGGTATTGGACTGTAATGGAATTCAACCCTACACTCACTGTGCTCTAATCTGAAAAGCTCTGTTCCTGCTTTTTATGACCTTCTTGTAGAAAGAAACTTTTTTTCTAATTTAGTACTGTGGGGTGGGGAGGAAGAACCTGATCAATTTTAGCATGTCTTAGCTTTACTACTTTTGTATACAAGGAGAAACCAAATGGAAGCTTAAAAGAAGGTAATGGAAAAAATATCAAATTAACACAAAGTCGTTATTGCAAGCTCCCAAGTGTTTGGATATTTTGGATTTTGAGTTATTAGTGGTACAGAATAAAAACAGGATTTGAAATCAGAGAAACAAGATTCCAATGCTGGTGAGGCCATTGTTTTGTTGTATGTGACAGTATACTTTTGTTTTCTTATCTGAAAATGAGTGTAATAGTAGCATTTACCCCCACAGGATTGTAATAAGGGTAAAATGAAATAATGTGTGGGAATGCATCCAGTAAACATTCTCCATTGTCATTAGAAATGAAGGACTAGTGTTATAGTCAGTCACTCAGAAAAATACGACACTCTCAGCATTGTTCTAGCCTATTGTTCAGATGGAACATAAAGCAATATGCTCAATCTACAAAAACATAACCTGAGAGCACACAAAATTAGGACCAATTACCTGCACTGTAAATGCCTCCACATCTTTTATTTTTGTTGTTTTTTACTTTTCTACATATTTCCCTTGAAAATAATAAAACCTTCCTCAGCAGAAAAACTTTTCTAAAAATGGCATGACAATGAAGAATGTTGAAAAGCTTAAACTGAACACAATTGTTGCTTCTTGAGGATCAATTGCAAATAATGATTAAACTAACAAGAAACTTCTAGTCAAGCTGTGGAAAACAGCATTTGATTTGCCAGAACTATTCAAATTTTTCTAAGTTTGGAGTACTGAATGAAGACTTATGGTTAAGTGGTTAAGTGGTTAAGAACCCTGACTTTGCTTTCAGACTAAGGCTCAGTTTGCAAGTCTGGCACTTGTAAGCTGCAAAAATGTGAATAAATATGTAAGCTCTCTTAGCCTCAGTGTCCTCATCAGAAAAATAGGAATATTAGTTTGCATGAGGTATAATAAGGAGTGAGTGAGATAACACATCTCTATAGATACTATTGTACCCATTTTCAGATGAGAAAACAAATGTATACCGTCACACACAAGAAAACAATGGCCTCACTAGCATCGGAATCTTGGTTCTCTGATTTCAAATCCTATTCTTATTCTACTTCTCCACTCATAACTCCAATCCCCAAAACTTATCAAACATCCAATCTATTTTGAGTATTATTTTCCTTACAGTTGTACGTAGGGTAGTATACTTTACTGTACCATAATCTAGCAAAGTAGATATCCAGAATTCTTTCTCTATCCATTACCTCTGCCTGAGCTCTAGAAATTTACAGAATGTGACAGCTGGCTAGGGCATTAGAGACCATCCAGTTCCATACCATCTTTTCTTAGAAGGGCCCCTGATGATTTGATTAACTATCATGGAAACTAGATGTTCTGTCTAGAGCCCAGATCTCTATACTATCTGCCACTAAGTTCTCCATCTTCTTCCATTCCTCTAAGGACATCTGACAATACAATTGACAGGAATGGACCTGCGGATATGAAGAGTTCAAAGGTAGCTGAGAGGAAATTTAACCTATGAGGGGGAGAACTTGAAATAAGTTTAAATTTAAATCAGCCAAGAAACATGCCCTGATGCTCTTTTCAAAAATGCCTATAGCCAAGGCAATCACTTGCAGCTAAAGGAAATATTGGGTTAAATGAATTAAAAGTTGTGCGTGCCAAGGTGGAACACACTTGCTAACAGTGAGAGACCCATTTAATGAATATTGACTAAGGTATAGATTAAGGCACAATAAAGTTCTGCATTTGACAGATTTTTACTACTCTGCATTTCAAGTTTGTACAAAAAGCTAATAATTTTTCTTGATAGACTGTTCTTCCCAAATGCATTTAATCAGTGACAAGAACAACAAAAAGTCTTCATTCAATGCCTTAGCCTTTACAGTTCCTAGGTATGCTTTTTCTATGTATAAAATAAAATGGACCTTTGGAGAAAGGGTTTAACGAACCAGGGCAATGCCTTGAATATGGGTTAGCATTCAGAAATGTCAGAACTGGCAGTGTCCTTAAAGATCACGCTAGAGGTCATTTTAAATATAGGAAACCAAGACACCAATGTGATTTATAGCTGAAAATCGAGTTCTGCAGAAATGCTTTACAAGCTTCCACCTTATAAAGTGTGATGCTTGGGAAGTAAAGTAGGTGTCCATCTACTTGTTAAGATTATGATTAAAGGATTTCATCTATAGCATCCTCAAATATATGACTTTGATGTTTAAAATTCCAGTATTCTTTGTGTCTGACATTATTTTTGTCACACAAAGGACTCACGGTCACATGCCATTATCACCATGCAGTGCAAATATAACAGAATATTTATTGGGGGAAAATGTAGAAGTAATAGAGTGAATGCAATCTCTTGAACTCTCATTTCCCAACGCATGAGCCAGGCATAGCTTTATTTTTTTATAGATATCATGGTCAGCAACCTAAAAGAGAGAGGAGGAGTTGGCATATGCTCTACATAGTTATATGTACAGGGTAGGGAACATGTATGTGACTATTTCAATAGTTTGCTGGAACAGTCTTGTATTGCATCAGAGAAGCCAATTATGTTTGTCTCTTCCCAGCAGTGCTTTCAGTGACTTTACATTATCAGCTTGATATTGGCCACAGCGAGAACATGGGTATCTCGGAATTGGCACACCACAAATCAGGGATTTTTTTTTTTTGAGGGCTCATTTGTTACCACACCAATGCATCCGTGTAACAATGGAAGCTTTCTGATAGAAGAGTTCCCTGTTGCAATGAGAAAGACTTGGGAGATAACCTAGATCTGCTGAGCTCAATATTGTAAAGCTATCAAATGGAGAAGGATATGAGTTTTAGAAAGTCATTCAGATTTGCCCCTTATAAGCTTTTTTGTAAAGGTCTCATTTTCCCATGAGGGAGAATAGTGAAAATAACACTAAAAGCAAATATTAAATAGCCTGTATTGAAAGGAGTGACATCAGCAAGATGTAGAAAAGATGTAGTGTTCATCCCTTCACAGAAACATCAATTTGAACAACCATCCATGCATGAAAATATTTTTACAAGAGCTAAGGAGTCCAGATAAGAGATTACAGTACCTGGAATACAGAAATAAGAAATGAGTCATTGAAGATGATAGCATGGGTAGTTTTACATTACAGGTGCCACTCCTCCATCAGGCCTATGAAGTGCAGCCTGAGAGAAATGCCTTCTTGGGGAAAGGAGAGTAAAGGAAGCACCTGACTTTAACACAGACTTTAAAGTGAACGCTGGCACCAGACTGGCTTATGTGGTTCTAGGCTCCAGGCTGGACCCTGAAGACCCAAGATTTAAGCCTGTTCCCATGGACTCAGGCTACAGGCCTATTCCAGTGCCAGGCTGGCCCACAGGGACCTGGACTTCAGGTTAGCCCCTGCAAACACAAGCTCTGGGCCTGTTTCCATGGAACCATGCTGCAGGCCCATCCCTACCAACCCAGCCATCAGGCCCACATGCAGACTCAAGTTCCAGTCTTACCCTAGTGGACCCAAGCAACAGGCTGGCCCACTCAAGGAATTCAGTAGTAAAGCCCACCTATGGACACCAACAGCTGGCTCACCCAGATCTCTTTCCCTGCCAAGACCAATCTGGTATAGGGAGTTCTCTGCTCAGGCAAGCCCATAAGAGGTCTCCTTTTTCAAATGTGCAGGCACCAATGCAGTTCCATAAGAAATAGGAATGATCAGGGAACCATGACACCACCAAAGGAACAAAAAAGTACCAGGAACTGACCTTAAAGTCATGAAGATCTATGAATTGCCTGACAAAAACTTCAAAATAAGTATCTTAAAGAAGCTCAGAAAGATACAAGAGAGCACAGATAGACAACTAAATGGTATCAGGAGAACAATACAAGAGAAAAATGAAAAGATTAACAAAGAGACAGAAGCTGTAAAAAATACTCAAATAGAAACTCTAGAAGATACGATAATGACTGAACTGAAAAATGTTATAGAATGCTTTGATGGCAGACTTGAACAAGCAGAAGAAAGAATCAGTAAGCTTGAAGACAGGTCATTTGAAATTAGTCAGAGAATAAAATAAATAAATAGAATAAAAAAGAGTGACGATAGCCTATGGTTGTTACGGAATACCATCAAGCAAACTGATATATGCATTATGGGAATCCCAGAGGTAGTGGAGTAAGAGAAAAAAGGAGATAACTTTTTTTTTTTTTTTTGAGGCGGAGTCTTGCTCTGTCTCCCAGGCTGGAGTGCAGTGGCACAATCTTGGCTCACTGCAAGCTCCACCCCTTGGGTTCACGCCATTCCCCTGCCTCAGCCTCCCGAGTAATTGGGACTACAGGCGCCCACCACCACACCCAGCTGATTTTTTGTATTTTTAGTAGAGACGGGGTTTCACCGTGTTAGCCAGGGTGGTCTCAATCCCCCGACCTCATGATCTGCCTGCCTCGGCCTCCCAAAGTGCTGGGATTACAGGCATGAGCCACTGCACCCAGCCAGGAAGAGAACTTTTTTAAAGAAATTATGACAGAGAACTTCACAAATCTTGAGAGAAATCAACATCTGGATCCCAGAGAACTTTAAATAGATGAACCATAAAGAAATATTAATGGAGACATAATCAAATTCTCAAAAATCAAAGGCAAAGCAAATTTTGAGATCAACAATATAAAAGCAATTTGCCACATATAAGGTGTTATAGTTTGGATGCTTGTCTCCCCAAACCTCATATTGAAATTTGATTTTCAATATTGAAGGTGGGGCCTAATGGGAGATATTTGAGTCATGGAGGTGGAGCTCTCATGAATAGTTTGGTGCTATCCTCATGACAAGGAGTGAGTTCTTATTCTATTAGTTTCCACTAAAGCTGGTTGTTAAAAAGAGCCTGCCATATCCCTTCTCTCTCTTTTCCTTCCTTTCTCACCATCTGATCTCTGCACACACCAGGTCTCCTTATTTTGCCATGGGTGGAAGCAGGCAAAGGCCACACTAGATACAGATGCCAGCACCATGTTTCTTGTACATCCTGCAGAAAAATGAGTGAAATAGTTAAAAAAAAATGGGTTACCCAGCCTAAATAATTCCTTTATAGCAACACTAAATGGACTAAGACACAAGGGAGTAATAAGACCATCAGCAGATTTCTCAGCAAAACCTTGCAGGCCAGAAGAGAGTGGATGATATATTCCAAGTACTGAAAGGAAAAAAAAAAAGACCACCAACCAAGAATATCTGGCAAAGCTGTCTTTCAGAACTGAGGAAGAAATAAAGACTTTTCCATACAAACAAAAGCTGAGGAAATTTATCACCACTATATCTGCCTTACAAGAAATACTAAAGGGATTTCTTCAAATTGAAAAGAGAGGGCATTAACTAACTATATAAAAACATACAAAAGCATAAAGCTCACTGTAAAGGTGAAAATATTCTCATTCAGAATAATCTAATACTGTAATGGTAGTGTGTAAACACATTTAACTCTAGTATAAAAGTTAAAATAAAATAATTATAAATAACTAAATGATTATTAATTAATATAGAATATAACAACACATAAATTGTGACATCAATAACATAACATGGGCCAGGCATAGTGGCTCACATTTGTAATCTCAGCACTTTGGGAAGCCAAAGCAGGAGGATCACTTGAACCCAGGAGTTGGAGACCAGCTTGGGCAACATGATGAGTCCCCATCTATACAATTTTTTTTTTAATTAGCTGGGTGTGGTGGTGCATGCCTGTGGTCCCAGATACTAGGGAGGCTGAGGTGTGAGGATTGCTTGAGCACAGCAGATCCAGGCTGCAATGTGCCATGTTTGTGCCATTGTACTCTAGCCTGGGTGATCCAGGCTGCAGTGAGCCATGTTTGTGCCATTGTACTCCAACCTGGGTGACAAAGTGAGACTCTGTCTAAAAACAAACACACATAAAAAAGGCATACAATATTGGGAGGAAAGTTAAGGTGTTGAGTTTTTATATGTGGTTAAAGTTAAGTTGTTATCAGCTTAAAATAGACTGTTACAACTATATGATGTTTTATTTTAGCCTAATGGTAACCAAAAAAAAAAAAAAAAAAACCTAAAAAAAAAAAAAAAAAAAATAAAAAAAAAGAAAAAAAACAAAACAATACAAAAAAAAAAAAAAAAAAATCAAGTCACAAAGAAAGCAAGAGAGGAAGAAAGGAACAAAAAATCTATAAAACAACTGGAAAACAAACAAACAAAGTGGCACTATTAAAGTCATCTGTCAATAATTATGTAAAATGTAAATGGATTATCCCCAATGAAAGACATAAAGTAGCAGAATGCATTAAAAAAAAAACAAGATCCAAATATAAGGTACCAACAAGAAGCTCACATTAGCTTTGAGGACATATATAGGCCGAAAGTGAAGAGATGGGAAAAGGTATTCCATGCAAATGGCAATTAAAAGAGAGAAAAAGTGGCTATACTTATATTAGAAAAAAAAAATAGACTCTGAGTCAAAAACTGTCAGAACAGACAAAGAAGGTCATTATATAAAGATAAAGAGAATAATCAAGAGGATACAACAATTGGGTGTGGGTGCATGTGTATACATATATGTACATGCATATGTGTGTGTGTGTGTGTGTGTGTATATATATATATATATGAAAAATCAAAATAGTATAAACTATGATATGTACCATGTGGTACATAACTAGAAATAAATAACAGGAGAAAAACTTGAAAATTTACAAATAGTGGAAATTAATCTTGTAATGTGCCATTGGTAGTCAACTATAATTTCCCAATCTATGTGTCAAAAAAAAAAAAAAAAGGAAAATTAAAGGGCAAATGAGCTAAACAGACATTTCTTTTTGTTTTTGTTTTGTTTCGTTTTTGTTAGGTTGTAGTATACATTTTTATTTAATGTATTATCTGTGACGTCAAGTGGTAAGTTGAACCATTCTCTAAAGCATACAACAGAGGTCATAATCTTTTGGGTTTTATTATTATTATTATTATTTTTAAATTTTACTTTAAGTTCTACGCAACAAATGCGCAGGTTTGTTACATAGGTATACAGGTCCTATGGTGCTTTGGTGCACCTATCAACCTATCATCTAGGTTTTTTTTTTCTTTATGTATCCTAGAACTTAAAGTATATTAAAAAAAAGAAGTAGAAGATAGAACAGAAGATACTAGAGGCTGTGAAGAGTAGGAAAATGGGAGGAATAGGGAGAGATTTATTAAAGGATACAAAATTATAGCGCAATTAAAAAGTTAGTATTGTATGTATGACATATGTATGACTATGTGTGTGTCATATATAGAATACTAAATACTATATGTATGTATGATGACTATAGTTAACATTAATACATAGTTTCAAATAGCTGAAAGGAAAATATTCAGTATTTTTAACACAAATAAATAAGTGTTCGAGATGATAGTTATGCTAATTATCCTGATATGATCACCATACATTATATGTATCAAAACATCACTATGTGCCCCATAAATATGTACACTTATTATATGTCAATTAAAAATTTTAAATCTTGTTACAAACAGAAACATCAAAACTTTCAAGATAGGCTGGGCATGGTGGCTCACATCTGTAATCCCAGCACTTTGGCAGGCCAAAGTGGTGGATCTTGAGTTTAGGGGTTCAAAACCAGCCTGGCCAAGATGGTGAAACCCCTCTCTACTAAAAATACAAAAAGGCATGGTGGTGGGCACATGTAATCCCAGCTACTAGGGAGGCTGAGGCAGAGAATTGCTTGAACCTGAGAGGCAGAAGTTGCAGTGAGCTGAGAACACACCACTGCACTCCAGCCTGTGCAACAGAGAGAGACTCTGTCTCAAAAAACAAACAAACAAACAAACAAACACTTTTCAAGATACACCAAAGTAGTTCTAAGAGAGAAGTCTGTAGTAACAAATGCCTTCATTAAAAAAAAAAAAAGATCTCAAGGAACAATGTAACTTTACACTTTAAGTAACTAGAAAGTAAGCACACAATTAGTAAAAGGAAGGAAATAACAAATCTCAGAGTAGAAGTAAATGAAATAAATTCTAGAAAAACAGTGGAAAAGATTAATAAAGATTAATAAAACTAATAGTTGGTTTTTGAAGAGATAAAGTTGATGAAACTTTATGTAGACTAAGTAAAAAAACAGAAAAGACTCAAGTAAATAAAATCAGAACTAAAAGAGGAAACATCACAGCTGATATCACAGAAATACAAAAGGTCATAAGAGATTACCATGAACAATTATACACCAACAAATTAGATAACCTAGAAGAAATAGATAAATTCCTAGACACATATAAACTACCAAGTCAAAATCATGAGAAAAGAAAAAATCTGGAGACCAATAATAAGTAAAGAGACCGAGTCAGAAACCTACCACCACCACCACCTCCAACAACAAAAATAACAAAAAACAGATGCTGATGGCTTTACTAGGAAATTCTACCAAATATTTAAAAACTCAATACCGAATTCTTCCAAAAAAATTGAAGAAGACGGAGCACTTATAAACTCGTTTTATGAGGCTAGCATTACTCTCACATGAAACCTAGACAAAGGTACTGCAAGAAAGGGAAGGGAAGGGAAGGGAAGTACCCATCAAAACTAAGCTTCATAAGTGAAAGAGGGATAGTCTTTTTCAGGCAAACAAAGGCTGAGAGAACTTGCTAGTACCAAGCCAGCAGTACAAGAACTGCTAAAGGGGCTCTGAATCTTGAAACAAATCCTGGAAACACATCAAAACAGAACCTCCTTAAGGCATAAATTTAACAGAACCTACAAAACAAAAATACAATAACAATAACAACAACAACCAAGGTATACAGGCAACAAATAGCACAATGAATAGAATGGTACCTCAAATCTGAATACTAAAGTTGAATGCAAATGACATAAATGCTCCACTTAAAAGATACAGAATTGCAGAATAAATAAGAATTCACTAACCAACTATCTACTGCCTTCAAGAGACACACCTAACACATAAGGACTCACATAAACTTAAGGTAAAGGGATGAAAAAAGACATTTCATGCAATGGACACCAAAAGCAATCAGGGCTAGTTATCCTTAGATCAGACACAACAAAACTTTAAAACAACAGCAGTTAAAAAAGACAAAGAAGGACATTATATAATGATAAAAGGCCTTGTCCAACAGGAAAATACCACAATCCTAAATATATATGCACCTAACACTGGAGCTCCCAAATTTATAAAACAATTACTAATAGACACTAGAAATGAGACAAATAGCAACACAATAATAGTGGGGGACTTCAATACTCCACTGACAGCACTAGACAGGCCATCAAGACAGAAAGTCAACAAAGAAACAATGGATTTAAACTATACCCTGGAACAAATGGACTTAACAGATATTTACAAAACATTCTACCCAACAACTACAGAATATACATCTATTCAACAGCATATGGAACTTTCTCCAAGATAGAAAATATGATAGGCCACAAAACTAACCTCAATAAATTCAAGAAAATTGTAATTATATCAAGTATTCTCTCAGACCACAGTGGAATAAAACTGGAAATCAACTCCAGAAGGAACCTTCAAAACCATGCAAATACATGGAAATTAAATAAACTGGAAATTAATTGAAATTAAAAAATTCTTCAAACTGAATGACAATAGTGGCACAACGTATCAAAACCTCTGGAATACAGCAAAGGTGGCACTGAGGAAAGTTTATAGCCCTAAATGTCTATATCAAAAAGTTTGAAAGAATACAAACAGATGATCTAAGGTCACACCTCAAGGAACTAGAGAAACAAGAACAAACCAAACCCAAACCCAGCAGAAGAAAGGAAATAACCAAGATCGGAGCAGAACTAAATGAAATTGAAACAAACAAACAAAAAATACAGAAGAGAAATGAAACAAAAAGCTGGTTCCTTTAAAAGATAAATAACATTGATAGACCATTAGCAAGATTAACCAAGAAGAGAGGAAATCCAAATAAGCACAATTAGAAACAAAACGGGATATATTACAACTGACACCACAGAAATACAAACAATTATTCAAGGCTACCATGAATACCTTTATGCACATAAACTAGAAAACTTAGAGGAGAGGGATAAATTGCTGGAAAGATACAAACTTCCTAGCTTAAACCAGGAAGAATTTGATACTCTGAATAGACCTATGACAAGCAGCAAGATTGAAATGGTAATTTAAAAATTGCCAAAACAAAAAAAGTCCACGACCAGACAGATTCACAGCAGAATTCTCCCAGACATTCAAAGAAGAATTGGTACTAATCCTATTGACACTATTCCGCAAGAGAAAGAGGGAACTCTCCCTAAATCATTCTATGAAGCTAGTATTACCCTAGTACCAAAGCCGGGAAAGGACATAATCAAAAAAGACAACTACAGACCAATATCCCTGATGAACATAGATGCTAAAATCCTTAACAAAATACTAGCTAACCAAATCCAACAACATATAAAAAAGATAATCTGCCATGATGAAGTGGATTTCATACCAGGGATGGTTTAACATATTCAAGTCAATAAATGTGATACACCACATAAACAGAATTGAAAACTAAAATCACACGATCATCACAATTGATGTAGAAAAAGCATTTGACAAAATCCAGCATCACTTTATGATTATAACTCTCAGCAAAACTGGCTTACAAAGGACACACCTCAATGTAATCAAAGCCATCTATGATAAACCCACAGCCAACATAATACTGAATGGGAAAAGTTGAAAGCATTTCCTCTGAGAACGGGAACAAGACAAGGATGCCCATGCTCACTACTCCTCTTCAACACATTACTGGAAGTCCTAGCCAGAGCAATCAGACAAAAGAAAGCAATAAAGGCCATTCAAATTGGTAAGGAGGAAGTCAAACTGTTGCTGTTTGCTGATGATATGATTGTTTACCTAGAAAACCCTAAAGTCTCCTCCAGAAAGCTCCTTGAACTGATAAAAGAATTCAGCAAAGTTTCCAGTTACAAAATCAATGTACACAAATCAGTAGCTCTTTTATACACCAACAGTAACCAAGCTGAGAATCAAATCAAGAACTCAATCCCTTTTACAGAAGCTGAACAAAAAAAAAAAGAAAAAAACTTACAAATGTACCTAACCAAGGAGGTGAAAGACATCTGCAAGGAAAACTATAAAACACTGCTGAAAGAAATCATAGACAGCACAACAAATGGAAACACATCCCATGCTCATGGATGGATAGAATCAATATTTGAAAATGACCATACTGCCAAAAGCAATCTACAAATTTAACACAATTCCCATCAAAATACCACCATCATTGTTTACAGAATTAGAAAAAACAATCCTGAAATTCATATGGAACCAAAAAAGAGCCCACATAGCCAAAGCAAGAATAAGCAAAAAGAACAAATCTGGAGGCATCATATTATATGATTTCAAACTATACTATAAAGCCATAGTCACCAAAATAGCATGGTACCGGCATAAAAATAGGCACATAGACCAATGTAACAGAATAGAGAATCCAAAAGTAAACCCTAATGCTTATAGCCAACTGATCTTCGACAAAGCAAATAAAAACATAAAGTGGGGAAAGGACACCCTATTCAACAAATGATGCTGGAATACTTGGGAAGCCACATGTAGAATGAAACTGGATCACCATCTCTTGCATTGTACAAAAATCAACTCAAGATGGATCAAGGACTTAAGTCTAAGATCTGAAACTATAAAAATTCTAGAAGACAACATGGAAAAACCCTTCTAGACATTGGCTTAGGCAAGGATTTCATGACCAAAAACCCAAAAGCAAATGCAATAAAAACCATGATAAATAGCTGGGACTTAATTAAACTAAAGAGCTTTTGCAAGTCAAAAGGAACAGTCAGAAGAGTAAACAGACAACCCACAGAGTGGGAGAAAATCTTCACAATCTATATATCTGACAAAGGACTAATGTCCAGAATCTACAGTGAATTAAACAAATTAGCAATGAATAGACAATTCTCAAAAGAGGATATACAAATGGCCAACAAACATGAAAAAATGCTCAACATCACTAATAATTAGTGAAATGCAAATCAAAACCAAAATACGATATCACCTTACCCCTGCAAGAATGGCCATAATCAAAAAAATCAAAAAACAGTAGATGTTGATGTTGATGTAGATGTGGTGAACAGGGAACACTTCTACACTCCCAGTGGGAATGTAAAGTAGTATAACTACTATGGAAAACAGTGTGGAGATTCCTTAAAGAACTAAAAGTAGAACTACAGTTTGATCCAGCGATCCCACTACTGGGCATCTACCCAGAGGAAAAGAAGTCATTATATGAAAAAGATACTTGCATACTCATGTTTATAGCAGCACAATTTGCAATCATGAAAATGTGGAACCAAATGAAATACCCATCAATCAACAAGTGGATAAAGAAACTGTGATCTATCTATCTATCTATCATCTATCTATCTATCTATCTATCTATCTATCTATCTATCTATCTATCTATCTATCATCTATCATCTAGGAAACCAACTGAAATACCCATCAACCAATGAGTGGATAAAATGGATAGAGAAATTGTGATATACATATATACATACATACATATATATACATATATACACATATATACACGTATATACACATATATACGTGTATATATATATACATACACATGTATATATACATGTATATACATGGAATACTGAGTAGTATTCCATCATATATATATATACATACATATATACACGTGTATATATCTATATGTATGTGCGTATATATATATATATATATGACGGAATACTACTCAGCCATGAAAAGGAATGAATTAATGGCATTCACAGTGACCTGGATGAGGTTGAAGATTATTATTCTAAGTGAAGGAACTCAGGAATGGAAAACCAAACATCGTATGTTCTCACTCACATGTGGGAGCTAAGCTATAAGGATGCAAAGGCATAAGTAAGACACAATGGACTTTGGGGACTCAAGGGGAAAGGGTGGGAAGGGGGTGAGGGATAAAAAACCACAAATTGGGTGCCGTATATACTACTCGGGTGACCAGTGCACCAAAATCTCACAAATCACCACTAAAGAACTTATGTAACCAAACACCACCTGTTCCACAATAACCTATGGAAATAATAAAATTTATAATAAAAATAAAAATAAGTTTGTACTCATCCCTCCAAATTTGTGAAGACTGTGAGTCTATATAAGTCAACTATATTCATGTTACTTTAATATTTAGTATTTATAATAGTTACTATGCTTCTTTCATCTGCTCCAAGATAAATCACACACACACACACACACACACACACACACACACACACATATCACAAAAGAGTAAAACAAGACAAAGTAAAACAAGAAATGTCCAAACAACAAAACATTTTTCAAGTATTTTTGATGCTTTGGGCAAGCAAAGATCCCATCTAGCCAAAAGTTTAAGTGGTAATAAAGTTTCCAAATACTCTCCCAGCAAGTTACAAGAATTTCCTACATCTGATCTAAAATCTGCATCATTTTTTAAGCCACATAGAATTTTCTTTTTATTTATGTTTTTTTCAAACATAATTGATGACTGAAAAATACTGTCAATTAAACATCATAAAATAGATCTGGATAAATTACTTGCTTGTTACTTCTCAGCTAATATGCTTTTTTAACCTAAGAAAATCAACTTTTGAAATCTTAATGAGAAACCTGTTCTAAGAACGTTAATTTAAACTGTGTCACTCTTTTTCCTCAGCAATATGAGGTGTTGTTTTGTATGTGGATAATCAGTATCTGTAAGGGAAATTTTTTCATATTCATCTTCAGAGACTGTCCTACGAAGGAAAAGAATACACTCTAGTTTTAAGAAACATGATCAATATATTTCTCCTTATAGTGAAGAAAATGTCAAAGCAAATCAAGTGTAATTTGGGGGCTAATTTCTCATTTATCTGGGCCAGTGTAGAAACTCCTGAACTAGCATGGTGATAAAATTCAAGAAATCACGAATGAGTCTAGGGGGCCCAGTTCCCTTATCACCCTCCCCATCATGGCTCCAACATCGTGCTCATTGCAGAAATGTTCCTGGCACTCAGTACTTCCTGCATGGCCTCCTGCTTATAAAACCACATGGTAACACTCTACAGCTTCATTAATGAAAGAAGGATAATTGGGAGATCTCTATTTGATTTCAAAGTGAACATCTGGTTTGGAACATTTGTAATTTTTTTTTTTTTGGCTTCCAAGGAGAACCTCACATTCAATATGAAGATGGGGGTATAATTGAGACCTCCCTGCTGATAGTGTAACTGCCTTTCATTGCTAAAGCACAAATAATTACTTATAAAACAGCAGGTGGTCTGCTTAAAAAATCCAAATAAATGTTCTAGGTATTTTTAGACATCTTTTGCTAAAGGCCTTTCTCATTCTCTCCTGGATCAAGTAGCCACTGTTAAGATTCAGTTAGCATGATGAATACCCTGACAGCTGTTTCTATAGATGCCGTCACCTTTATTTCTCCTTTTTTCCCCACTTGTTGAAGATTGATTCTCCTGGCCGGGCGCGGTGGCTCACGCTTGTAATCCCAGCACTTTGGGAGGCCGAGGCGGGCGGATCACGAGGTCAGGAGATCGAGACCACGGTGAAACCCCGTCTCTACTAAAAATACAAAAAATTAGCCGGGCGCGGTGGCGGGCGCCTGTAGTCCCAGCTACTCGGAGAGGCTGAGGCAGGAGAATGGCGTGAACCCGGGAGGCGGAGCTTGCAGTGAGCCGAGATTGCGCCGCTGCACTCTAGCCTGGGCGACAGAGCGAGACTCCGTCTCAAAAAAAAAAAAAAAAAGAAAGAAAGAAAGAAAGAAGATTGATTCTCCTTTATTCTCTAAAGCCATCTACATCTGAGTTGTATGAAGTTTTGTGTTTTTATTCGTAGTTATTTCATCCAAGGCCCAAATATGAACTTAGCACTCATTGTATTTGCCTGTTTCATCAGCTAAGAGAGAGCAGAGAAGTTAAGAGACTTGTTTGCTGAGAGAAAGGAATGGAGCTTAGAATTCAGCACATCAAGTTCAATTTAAGTGTGGTACAAAAATCCAACTATTTCTCGGACTTAATTTTTATACCCATTGTACCTGGGTCTGTTTTTCTTTTTCTGCCTTGTCCTTTAAATAAAACTCCCAAATTGTTGATTGTATGAAAAGCTACTATTAGGATGGTAACATGGATTATAAGCAAGAGAAACCTAATCTGGTCTATTTAAACATTAATAAAATTTTTAAAAGGATATTAGCAAGACATAGACTCAATGTGAAGGCTAAAGGATCAGTCATGGACATATGTAGGAACTAATTAATATTCTGCCACTTTTCAAGGTTCAAAATCCTGGGAGAGAGAAACCAACTGCCTAAATCTAGGACATATGTCCACCCCAAGCTTTACCTGGGCAATACGCATTAATCTGGCAGAAATAGCCTCAAGGAGGTTTTTGTCTGTAGCAGTGCTTCTCCAGCAGGTTCCTCATCTGAATCATAGAGTAATTTGAGTGGCAATTTTCTCAATTCCTCCAAGAACAGTAAATAACTAGTACCATGATACATGCATGGGAGAGAAATAATTACATGCAATGGTTGCCTTAGGCACCAACGCTTAATTGTTTCCTTGAACCTGGTTGGTTCAATTTTGTACAGCACGCATATTAGTTTACTAGCCTGCTAATGCTATACTCAAAAGGGAATATATGACTCTTCAAAAGGAAATCAAGGTGCTATTAGGAAGTGAGAGCTGAGCAGCCAAAAAGCAACAAATATGTGCTTCACTACACAATAGATTTTTGACATTCACAATGCCACATTTTCCACACCTTTTCATGTGGAATATTAATATTCATCAAGCCACAGATAGGCATTTCTAGGCAAAAGAGTTCTTGGAGAAAAGTTTGGGAAATACTGTATGCTGTAATCCTTTTCTAGGATATTAACAATATGAAAGTCTCTAAGAAATCCTACAACAAACAGCGAAGATACCTGTTTGATGGTGTTTCCCAAATTAACAACATTGTGGATTCTTTTGATAATATATCCCACAGAATAGCCATTGCAAAGAATATATTTTAGAAAGTAGTCAACAAATATAACCTGATACTTTCAGGGATTCTCTGATTTGTTATCATCACCTTCAGGTTTAGCTTCCCTAATTTAAATGATAGTAGCCAAAATGGTGGACATTGAAATGATGCTTAAATGCTATTTTTTATTCTTTGCCTGAGTATCCGCCATTTTCTTACATCCTTTTATGTGGTCCTATCTAATAAGAATGAGTAAGTGACTTCATGTGGCATCATTCTCTAACCTTGGCTGTATGTTGGAAATTACCTGGGATAATTTCCCAACTATTATCCTCCATCTAAAACTATTAACTTTGCCCTATGTGTAAATGGTACCTTGAGAGAACCACCAACAATATGGGAAGTCATCATGATTAGCAGAAATTTTAAAAATAAGCATATATATCATGAAGACATACTAAAGCAATGGTTCTGAAAGTTTAGCATGTACCAGAATCACCCGGAGGAGTTGTTAAAAACACAAAGGGCTGGGTCCCATCTTCAGAGCTTCTCTTTTAGTAGGTCTAAAGTGGGACCTGAGAATTTGCATTTGTACCAAGTTTCCACGTTATGTTAAAGCTGCTGGTCCCAAGACAACACTTTGAGAATCACTGAAATACAACATAAAGATATGCATCTAGCATATTTTCAGCCAAGTATTTCTAGCTACTTCCCAGGTTGGCACAATTAATTTGTTTATATGAGAACATATTGTCTTTTGTAAGTGCTGTGGCCACCCACAGTTTTATTTCCTTTTTTTCACAATAGAATGCAATAAATCTTAGACCAGTGTTATGTGGCCCATACTTGTCCACCACATAGTGAAGAGAAGTGACAGCCAAATTTGAGCTTCAGGAGGAACCTAAATTTGTGTTCATTGGAGATTGCAGGTAACAGAATATGTAAAGTGTAGCTGGTAGGTACTTGATATCAAGGAGGGTATTTTTCTGTATTCATGTTTAGAGACTCTCTTTCTTGAAAGTAAGAAACAGACAAACAAACTCTTATTAAAAACACACTAGTTAAGATAGTCCCTGACTTTGTGCGGATAACTAAAAATAAAATCAATTAGTATAACTTAAGCTATTTCTCAGTCAGTCAAGTTACAGAGAATCATGTCTTTGTGAGACTCTTTTTTCAGCTATTTAAGTATTGACATAAATAGAAATATGAAACTTAGAACTAAAGTTTCACATTGGTTTACCATAAAGTATTAGAAAAATATTTTAAAGAAATGATAAAGATCATTTTATCACATTTTATACCAATAATACATAATATAAAGTTAAATCTTATTTGTCATTTTTATTCTATAATCTCTATGTCAATAATTTAATTATACCCTCTAAAACATTTCAAATATTTTATGATACATGGTATATTAAAATAGTAGTGTTCATATACAATTTATAGTTTTTTCTTTGATATGGTATTCGATAAAAAAGTTTAGAAAAAACTGTTGTTCCTTTGTTTGTTTGTTTGTTTTTCTTTGAGACAGGGATTCATTTTTATGCCCAGACTTGAGTGCAGTGGCATCATCTTGGCTCACTGCAACCTCCGCCTACTGGGCTCAAGTGATCCTCCTACCTCAGTTTCCCACATAGCTAGGACTACAGGTGCCTGCCACCATGTCCAACTAATTTTTGTATGTTTTTGTAGAGATGGGGTTTCACTATATTGCCCAGGCTGGTCTGGAACTCCTAAGCTCAAATGATCTGCCCACCTCGGCCTCACAAAGTGCTGGGATTACAGGGATGAGCCACTGTGCCTGCCCTAGAAAAAAGCATCTATAGAAGCCCAGAATATCCTGGGGGTTCTATTTGAGACTGAAACACTTTTGTGTGTGTACCAATCTATCTGAAGTGTCCCAGGCAACATGTCAGCCCTAGTAGTTATCACTTTATATGTTGTCAATAGTTTAACTTTCAATTGAATAACTATTAAATCCTAAAATATTAGTCTATTTTTTGGTCAAGAGGGGTTTTATTTGAATCAGAGCTATTAGCTGGCTTTCAACTTACGAAATGGATGATTCTGTAAAAGTGTATTACTACATGTTAAACTATAGTGGGATGTTAATGGCCAAAGATGAGCAGTCTTCTCAAATGTTAGTCACAATCAAGGGTTGCTAAGCAAGTGTTTAACCATAGGATCACCTCCTGTTATCTAACTATCCAATTCTAAGCATAATTGGCATCCATCAAAAAGGAAACATGGTGGGCTTGTTAACTATCCAGAGTCCATTCTTGTAGTTCTGGTTACTAGACTATTAGAGCAGGAAATTTTTAAGATAACAGTAGACATTTGCATTGCTTTTACTGTAGCTCAGACACTGTTCTAAATATATATTACTCTTTTAATGCTGAAAAGCCCTAAAATATACATGCTATTACTAGTCTCGCTTTTTTAGGTAAGGAAACGAAGACAGTGGAAATGACTTGTCAAAAGCTTAACAGCTAGTAAGTAGCAAAGATAAGATTCCACATGAGTAATCTGACTCCAGAAGTTGGGCTTGTAAATACCTCACTATGTTCAGGGTCCTCCTACAAAGAGTAAATATTAGAATCAGAAGAGGAAGTTCTTAAAAATTACAGATTTTACTTAAACTCCATTGGGGATTCTAATGTACAAACTCACACCCTACCTGTATTCATGCTCATAAACCTTAGGAACCCATGACTTTATCAAATATTTTTGTTTTACGACTATGTAAATGTGCAATAAAGGCTTAATTTAGCATACCTGGGTTTCCCAAACCCCATACACTCCAAAGGTCTTCAGAACTGGCTCTTCACTAGCTCGTAGAAGAAAACCTCTAAGCCCTTGGAATATTCTGTCTGATAAGGGTATCACCGTATACCTGGGAACTTGTCCCAGGCCTGATAGTGTATGCTACTCATGTGATTTATGGTGAATGCCTGCTTTTATTCACCTGAGGCTTTGTGCCTTGCTGTATAAATTTGACCTTTTACGGGGTGGCATTAAAGAATGAGTAGCTAAGGGTCAGTCATAGAGGTGCCCCATGCCTATGTAACTGAATTCCAATAAAAAACTTGGACACCAAGGCTCAGGAGAGCTTCTCTGGTTGGCGATATTTTGTACATGTTATCACACATAGTTTCTCAGAGAATTAAGGGCTGCCTGTGTTCCTCCATGGGAGACACTTGGAAGCCTGCACTTGGTTTCTTGCCATGCCATCTACCTTTGCTGATTTTAATCTGTATTGTTTAGATATAATAAACTGTAATAATGATTGTGGCAGCCTTTCTGTGTCCTGAGAGCCCTCTAGGGAATAGTGAAAACTGAGGTTGGGTATCACATCCAACCTCCAACCTGTTTGTAATTTAATCTTCATAAGTTCAGAGAGCATATTTGTTTTTCTGCTTGTTTTCTGCCTAGAATGTGTGGGTATTCCAGAAATATTTGCTGATAAAAATGAATTGCTTCCATAATTAGGGAAGAAATTCTTTACCTGGTGAATCTTCAAGTTATGCACCATCATCATGGTCCTGTCTTTGTCCCACCCTTCCTTTTTATGTCTTGGGTTATTCATCTTTCCCATTCATGAACTTTAAGCTTTTGTCAGCATCAACTCACCTCTATCCCCTCTCAAGATCTGAGAGAAATGTAAAGTGGACTTTCTTTTATAGAAATTCAATGACCTATAAATAATGGAATTTCTTCCTAAACCATGTGTCACAGAAGAAGTATGGAGTATATAACAAAGGGTCATCTAAGGTAGAAAAGGTCACTTCCAGCTGAGATTATCATAAAAGGATGGAGAAAAGAACTTCCACTGGTTCTCAAATAGTACATTGAAATTAAGTATTTGAAGAGGCAGAGAAAAGAACTTCCTAGCAGATGGAAAAAATATGAATAGTCATCAAATTAGGAAAATGTTTGCCATAAATTAAGAATGTCAGAAACTTAAGTTTGGATGAAATCTAGACAGTATTAAGTCAGTCATGATAAAAAAAAAAAAGGCTAGGCTGGGATTAGGTCATGAATGGCCTCAAATACCAAACTAAGATATTTGAATTATATTTTTAAACCACTGGAAGCTATTTAAGTTTCAGAAGAGAAAATGAAATGATAAAACTGTACCTCAAGAAACTGAGAGCTAGATGAGCTGCAATGAGTAAAAAGCTATAGAAAGAGAAACCAGTTAGAGGCTGCTGTAATAAACTCTGGGGCTGGGGAGAAAGGGGAAACAGCAAAATCTGCTTTTTAATCTTTAACTTACTTAACACCAGTTTGCAACAGAACTATGAGTTCCTGAATTATCAAAAGCAGCAGTATGTTCATTCTTTTGGAGCCTTGAAACTGGCTTCCTTTTTAAATGAAGCATTTTGAATTCATTGTAAAATTGTATTTCAGCTAGAACCACAGAATTTCCCTGGCAATTATCCAAGGTCATTAAAGGTAATAACAGGGACTTAGGTAAAAATGAGCATGAAATCTCCTCCATCTTGAGAAGTGATAAAATACATGGGATTCCTTTCTGTATTTTACAGTGTAATATTGTTTCACATAGATGTGTTATTAGCTTAGCTGATTTATCTTGAGTCTAAAGTTGCAGAGTAGACATAGGTCAGAACCGAGGCAGTTACTAAGAAAACCCAAGCCAAAAAGTCATTACAATTCAATAAGTTAGTTTCTGGAGCCAGATTTTCTAATTTCAATTTATGACTAATAAACTTTCCATTATTTTCCATGCATTGGTCTCCCTGACCATCTTCTCTCTTTTTAACTCACAGCTTCTAATACTGACCCCAATAGTCCTTCAACTCTACTATGTTCTCCAATCCATGGATTCTATCATATTACCTCTATCTTTCTTTCTGTTGATGCCTTCACTATCCTCCTTATCCTATATCAATTGTTACAATCAATCTCTTGATTCATTTTTCTCTTTCTATGGTCTAGCAAAATGCAACCTGGTCAAATCTAACTTTTCCCCTACTCTAGGGCACAACCCTCTCTTGGTCTTCCTTCTACTTTGTTGACCATTCTTCAATAATATTTATTGTTTTTTCCTCTTCTTCCCATCCTCCTAATGATGGAGTGCTCATTCTATATACACACTGCTCTTTCTATCTATATCTGCTTCTTTAGTGTTCTCATCCTATCTTGGCTTTAAATACCATCTATATTCTGATATGTACCTCCATCTAAGACCTCTCTCTGGATGTGCACATCCAATGGGCTATTCAGCATCTCCACTTACATATTGTGCTGTTTATTTATCTAATGACTCTCACTTTCAAATTTATTCTTTGAAACTCTGCTCATTGATACTGGTGCTGATACCGATAATCTTAGTGCTATACAACCCAGAGTCCAGTGCCAATGACTTTCTCTTCGATTCTGCCAGACAGAGTCATGAGAGAGAAAAAAGGTGCAGATAACAGATCTTTTGTGTACCCTGCCTCACACGCCCTTGACTCACTTTTTATTTCAGCTACACTGTGATGGATAGAGCCCAGCGTGCGGACAGTGTTCCATGAGAGGGCTTGCCGTTGTCTTTTAGCTTTTGTGCTTCAGGGCTCTCTCTCAAGCCATGGGACACACTTAGCCTGTATTCAACTGCAGCACAGAAATTAAAGCGAGTTAACACTCCTAAAGAAAATCCTCAACCAATGTAATTGGCTAACTACTCCAACTTTCGGGGCTTCAGATGTACATTCTGAGAGGAATTCTGAATTCTTCGTATAAGACAAATCAAGCCCTTTTTGCTTACAGTCAATAGCCTTCATGATGCATCAATTTTTGGCTTTTCTTCCCTTTCTTATCTCATTCTTCTCACTTTCTCACTCCTGCTCCCTGAGATCCTCTCTTAAATATAAACTATCTCTACCCAGTCTTTGTCATGCTCTACTTTCAGGGAAACTAGGAGGAGAAGCAGCTTCCTCCTATGTTTTACCCCTTTAGCCCTCTGTATTAGTTCATTTTCACACTGCTATAAAGAAATATCTGAGACTGGGTAATTTATAAAGAAAAAAAGCTTAATGGACTTACAGTTTCACATGGTTGGGGAGACCTCAGGAAACTTACAATCATGGCAGAAGCAGAAGCAGGTACCTTCTTCACAAGATGGCAGGAGACAAAGAGAGACCCAACAAAAGAAGAACACTTATAAAACCATCAGATCTGATTGGAACTCACTCACCATCATGAGAACAACATGTGGGAAACTGCCCCCATGATTCAATCACTTTCTATTACCAGGTCCTTCCCACAATCCTCAATACCCGGGGATGACAATTTGAGATGAGATTTGGTGGGGACACAAAGCCAAACCATATCACCCTACCTGGGTCATTTTACAATGGCAACAATTAACCCAGTCTCTGGCTTTTTTCAGTACTCCCAGATCCTCCTTAACCTGATCCTTCCTATTTTCTGTAGCACTAATCACCTTCTAATATGCAATTTTTTAAACTTATTTATTGTGTTCATTTTATATGGTTTATCTATCCCCACTCTAATGTAAACTCTTTGAGGATAGGCATCCTTGTTTATTTTATTCACTGGTGCATCACAACTGCCTAAAAGGATGCCTAGTCACACAGTAAGCACTAAATAGTTGTTGAATAAAAGGACGAATGGCTTGACCACCTAATTATTCAACTGGAGAACATTATTTAGCATTCCAGCTTCAATTTTCTTACCTATAAAACATAAAATATAGCAGTACTTTTTTCATAGGGTTATTACACAGATCAAATAAATTAATAAAAATAAGGGGCTTACCAGATTGCCTGGCATATAGTGAGCCCCACCACATATTAGCTACTATTAGTTTGAGTGTATGGACACTACCTCTATAGCATCATAGAAATTGGGTCATTAGACACCCCATTCATGGTCTCCTCAGGCAAAATGTAGTGACTAAAAAGATAGGCTGCTTAATCATAGACAGTGAGTACTGCTTATGCAGACCCAACCCAGCTCTGTCACCTCCTGTTCCTTTGACTTGGCTCCATATTACTAAGGGAGACAGACGGCTTCCCTCGGAGTTCAGTAGAGAATTTATAACTAAGAATACTCAGGTTTTTACATGATTAAAATTGAATCTTCAATTCACTCCACCTTTAGGAAAAATTGATTTATAAATAAAGGCTTCATGCCAAGCAGCCAGATAAGAAGTTAATTGAATGTCCAATGTGTACTATGGCCAGAAATTCAATGTTTTATACAATTTTTTTTTGTTTAATTCAAACTTTTTTTCCCACAAACAGCTATAGCCTGTTTTTTTTCTCTGCTGAAGTTATAGAGCCACTGAATATTTGAGGTTGACCTAAGAGATACTCTGGTTCAGTAATATTTTGCACTGGAGGAGAGGGCAGCAATGATGAATCAAAAATAAGTCCAGTTCCCCCCAAAAGTATAAGCAAATGGGATACAAAATAATAACAATTTTAAAAACCAGAAGCTATATTAAAAAATGAGTCTATTTTCCAAACAGTGCCAAGCAGATCAGTAGTAGAGCCAGGCAGATGCCTGTTTACCTGACCCCTGATTGATAACACCAGTCTGTTTCCTCGTCTTTATGGAAATATTACATGCAATCTTTGAAACATCAGAACCACACATAGAATGGAAAATCTGCTTTATCCTCTTTTAACAAGTCTTCTTGAGTCTTGCCTCTATTATGCAAGGGGTAAGAATAGGCTTTCATTTTCCTCCTCCTTCTCCATTGGGCTTGTTCTCTTTTACATTTTTAAAATGCTGCAGACAGAAGAAAAAAATAATCCCCAAATGGACCACATGCTGACAAGCTCCTAGTGTTGTCAAATGAAGCTGGAGCATTATGTTTCAAAATTTTCTGGATGAGAACCCTGACTTTTACAATGGTGCTTTCAATTTGGGGGACTAAATGTTCCCTGGAGAACGAGGTGGGATGATAGGGAGGAAGCATTGGCTAAATGGAATTAACCAAAAATCAAGAGCCTTGTTGTTAGGAAATGATGCCTTTTCTAGCCTAGACTCATAGAAACCAGACTCCAATAACAAGTATTTTGGAGAACGTCATACCCCTGCCCATGGGGAAGAGAAAGACAGTTTTCTTAGGCACACCAGCAGATGGAATGAATGAAGCTGGAACTGGTGCCCCATCAGCTGTTTCCATCTGATAGTTAAGCTCTCCAAGCACTTACTACAAAAAGCATACCAATCCCTATAAACTTTCAGTTTTGTACCCAAGTTGAACGTCAAGCAATATTTCATAGCTTTTTCTTGTCAGGTCTAGCCATGCTATTTTTTAAATTCCACCTATAGGACATGTTTTCTCTTACTTTCATGTCTGCATATATGGGCTTCCTTTTACCCAGAACACTCAACACTCTCATCCTGCCCACAGTCCCCTTGACTAGTGGCTAAGAGTACTCAAACTTCCTTAGTTCACGTCCCAGATCTTACACCTAATAGCTATGTAACACTATGGGAAATTTGCTGAAATTTCTCCGTTCCTCTACCAGAAAACAGTAATAATCACAGTACCTGATAACATTGTCATGAAAAACAAATGAGAAATCAATCAAGGTAGAATACTTAGAACAACGACTAGCACATAGTAAGTATTCAATAAATATATTATCCTTGCTACTATTGTTATAAATAATGTGCTTGGATTTCGGAGTCAGACACCCTCAAATCAAATCTAATTTGAGCCCTGGGTTGGGTTCAAGTAATCATGAGCAAGTTACTTAAATTTCTTCATCTTTAAAATGTACATAATAATAATAAAACTTCTCCATAGGCCAGGCACGGTGGCTTATGCCTGTAATCCAAGCACTTTGGGAGGCCAAGAAGAGGGGATCACCTGAGGCCAGGAGTTTGAGACCAGCCTGGCCAACATGGTGAAACCCCGTCTCTACTAAAATACAAAAATTAGCTGGGTGTGGTGGCGGGCACCTGTAATCCTAGCTACTTGGGAAGTTGAGGCATAAGAATAGGCATGAGAATCGCTTGAACCTGAGAGGTGGAGGTTGCAGTGAGCTGAGATGGCACCACTGCACTCCAACCCAGGCAACAGAGCGAGACTTTGTCTCAAAAAGAAAAGAAAAGAAAAGAAAAGAAAAAAAACTTCTCTATAGAGTGTTAGGAAAATTAAATGAGTTAGCAGCATGTCTAGAATATAATATAAAACTCCATACTTATTAATAGTTCTGCTTATTCTTGTAAGTCTCAGCTATGATGATACTTCTTCCAGAAAAACTTCTGTTACTCATTAGGCCCATGTTATTTGCCCCTTGATCGAGTTTCCACAGGCCCCTGAAGTCCCCCCTGCTGTGACTTGCCTCACCATGCCATAATTTCTGTTCTCTTGTCTGTTTTCCACTTTAAACTGTGAGTTTCACTAGGGCAGCAATGTTCTCTGGTTTATTCACCATTATATTTAATCAGCCAGCCCCAATACAGGTATATGATAAGTTCAGTAAAAGCATGAAAGCTTTTGGTTATACCACTCTTCTCATCTTGATTTTTTTCCTTCTACTAATCATAAAAGCATTCATATATATTTCTTTAAGGAACATGCCAAGAACTGGCAGGACATGAGATTGCAGGGCTTTTTTATTAGACAACAGGGTTTTTTGTTTAGATGTCAATAATCTGAAAGTGTGAACATTTAATAATCAAATCCAGATTTGTGATTTTTCATGGAAAAACCAGAAGATTCTATAAAACAGAGGCCTATAGTTCCACTCTTTAACAATTGGCTAGAGCCAAATAGCAGGTGGCTGCTTTTAGACGCTTAGTTTGAAGATGTTACTAAGGCTATTTCACTCATTTGTGTTCCCATTCGGTCTTTTATGTGTGTTTTACTTGGAAACCTCCTGTTTTAACGGTTATGCCCTTTGGCTAAATTGAATAAACAAACGGACACTGGATAAGTGCAGGGGTGGGGGAGTTAAAAATCAATATAATAAAATCTAATGATCAAGAAGGGCCTTTCTTATCTGACAAAATCTGATTACATGTTCCTTAAATGAATATTTATAAAGCAGCTGTACTCTGAGGAAAGCAATGTTCTATTAAGACTCCAAAAATCTACTTCCTCCCATAGTACTCTGTGCTATTGGATGAATGGCATCAATTGTATGAGCCAGTGTTATCATCTGAAAATGTGGATAATACTCCGCCATCTCAAACGTACTATCAACTATTTAGTACAAACACAGATCAATTTAATTTAAATGTTAAGAGATCTGATTCTGGAACCAGACAGACTGGGATTCAAACCACTTACCAGGAGCATGACCTTGGGCAAGTTTTAAAATTTCTATGCATTTAGTTTCTTCTTTTGTAAAATAAGGATAATAATGTTATCTGATTCAACATGTTATTGAATCGGATAATTTATCTAAGGAACTTAAACATGTGCTGAGAGATGTAGTAAACTTTCAAATGATAGTTGTTAGTGGCTGTTGCAGCAACATAAAGGGATTAGTTGCTGAAAAGCTTATAGAGTAATGAATAAGAATTTCTGAAGGATAAGAACTGCTCAGAGGCCAAACATTTTGTGGAAGCAATGTTTTTTGAAATAAGTACAGAGAACATTAGAAGAAAAATACTATTCCACACCTACAAAAACACTTTCTCTGATCCCTTTTTGATGGGAGCTAAAAGGAGTAGTATTTGTATTATAATCAGATAGTAGAAGCCTGGGAAGCATTTTTATTTCAATGATTTGATTAATTAAGGTTTTGGAAAAAGCAGCAGCAGAAGAAGACACTGATCATGTCTTTAAAAAGATTTTTAGGAAGGAAGAGTGGAACAGGATTCTTTTCTATCTTTATTAATTTACAGCTCCTTCTGCTATGTTTGCAACACACACACACACATGCACACACACACACACACACAGACACTCACATATAATCTTGTACTTTCTAAGATCCTCCTTTGTTGTCCTTCTCTTATTTCATCTGGATTTCTAAATTTCCCTTTGTCCTATTATACCTGTTATAATAAATTTGGATGCTACTCCCAGCCATTTTTCTCAGTTCTGGAAAGGTGCTTCAGTTGGTCAATTTATCAATAAATTTAACTGGACTTATCAACTTAGTAAGAGAAAAGAAAACACAATTTTCTGACTGGTTAGCAAAATAAAATGCTGCTGCATACAATAGACAAACCAAAAATGAAGATATTTGGAGAGGAAGAACGTAAAGTAGACCAGGCAAATGCAAACAAAAACAAAGAAGAGGTTGTGACATTTTTCTCTGACAAGGGAAAAAAAAATGTATATATATATACATATATATATGCATTAGCAAGAATGGAGCCTCTAATGATAGCAGTTACAATTCACAATTAAGGTGTGTCAGTTATTAATATTTATATACTCAGTAGTACAGCAATCATTTCATAAAGCAGAAGCTACAAAAGATACAAAGATGAATTGACACAGACATGGTAATTATGAGAGATTTTAACATATCTCTCTTAATCTGAGACAAATCACATGAACTGAAAATGAGTAGCAATTTAGAAGACTTAAATAACATAGTCAATGAGATAGATCTTACAAATATCAAACTATGAACCCAGATAATGTGGAATATAGTTTCAAGTGTACATTTAATGTTCATAAAAATTGGTCATATCATAGGTGATACATATAAACTTAACAAATACCAAAGACTAGTAATAATACAAAGAGCACTCTCTTGGTGCAATGGACTAAAACAAATTATAACAAAAGCAAATCAGAAAGGCCCTTTACCTGAAAATTAAAAGAAAGGAAAAAAATATGTTACTAAACAACTCTTCGCTCACAGACTGGCTTGAAAATTAACAGTATTAAAAGCAAAATTTAAAAATCAGAATTTATGGCATACAGCTAAAAAGTATTACAGAAAAATTTTAGAGCATTAAATACCCATAATATTAAAAACTAAATTCTGAAAATAAACTAGAAACTTAATTCAAAATCTAGAAAGGAAAAAACAAGTCCACCAAAAGAAAACAGTAGAAATCCATCAAAAATTGGGCAAAGGACATGAATAGACACTTCTCAAAAGAAGACATTTATGCAGCCAAAAAACACATGAAAAGATGCTCATCATCACTGGCCATCAGAGAAATGCAAATCAAAACCACAATGAGATACCATCTCACACTAGTTAGGATGGCCATCATTAAAAAGTCAGGAAACAACAGGTGCTGCAGAGGATGTGGAGAAATAGGAACACTTTTACACTGTTGGTAGGACTGTAAACTAGTTCAACCATTGTGGAAGTCAGTGTGGTGATTCCTCAAGGAACTAGAACTAGAAATACCATTTGACCCAGCCATCCCATTACTGGGAATATACCCAAAGGACTATAAATCTTGCCGTTATAAAGACACATGCACACGTATGTTTATTGCAGCACTATTCACAATGGCAAAGACTTGGAACCAACCCAAATGTCCAACAACAATAGACTGGATTAAGAAAATGTGGCACATATACACCATGGAATACTATGCAGCCATAAAAAACGATGAGTTCATGTCCTTTGTAGGGACATAGATGAAACTGGAAACCATCATTCTCAGTAAACTATCGCAAGGACAAAAAACCAAACACCACATGTTCTCACTCATAGGTGGGAATGAGAACACATGGACACAGGAAGGGGAACATCACACTGCGGGGACTTTTGTGGGGTGGGTGGGGGAGGGATAGCATTAGGAGATATACCTAATGCTAAACGACGAGTTAATGGGTGCAGCACACCAATATGGCACATGGATACATATGTAACAAACCTGCACATTGTGCACATATACCCTAAAACTTAAAGTATAATAATAATTATGATAAAAAAAGAAATTCATAAAAGCAGAATTCCATCAGAAAACAGAGAAGAGTGAAAGCTAAATGATGAGAACTCATGGACACAAAGAAGGGAACAACAGATCCTAAGATCTACTTGAGGATGAAGGGTGGGAGGAGAGAGAGGAACAGAAAAAATAACTATTGAGTACTAGGTTTAGTACCTGGGTGACGAAATCGTCTGTACAACAAACCCCTGTGACATGAGTTTACCTATATAACAAACTTACACATGTATCCCTGAACCTAAAATAAAAGTTAAAAAGAAAACACAGAGAAGATCAGAATTAATAAGCAAACCCAAAGTTGATTCTTTGAAAACAAAAGTAAATATATACAAAGCACTAGCTAACATAAGTAATAAAAAGGAGAATAAACACTTAAAGTTAGAAATGACAAGGAAGAAATACTCTTTAAAACAGAGGACATTTGAAGTCACTAAAGACTATTTTGCACAATCCTCTCATTGCATTTAAAAATCTAGATGAAATGGGTAATTTTTTTAAATTATACTTTAAGTTCTAGGGTACATGTGCACAATGGGCAGGTTTGTTACATATGTATACATGCGCCATGTTGGTGTGCTGCACCCATTACCTCGTCATTTACATTAGGTATATCTCCTAATGCTATCCCTCCTCCCTCCCCCCACCCCATGACAGGCCCCGGTGTGTGATGTTCCCCTTCCTGTGTCCAAGTGTTCTCACTGTTCAATTCCCACCTATGAGTGAGAATATGCAGTGTTTGGTTTTTGGTCCTTGTGATAGTTTGTTGAGAATGATGGTTTCCAGCTTCATCCATGTCCCTACAAAGGACATGAACTTATCATTTTTTATGGCTGCATAGTATTCCATGGTGTATATGTGCCACATTTCCTTAATCCAGTCTATAATTGATGGACATCTGGGTTGGTTCCAAGTCTTTGCTATTGTGAATAGTGCCACAATAAACATACATGTGCATGTGTCTTTATAGCAGCATGATTTATAATCCTTTGGGTATATACCCAGTAATGGGATGGCTAGGTCAAACGGTATTTCTAGTTCTAGTTCCTTGAGGAATAGCCACACTGTCTTCCATAATGGTTGAACTAGTTTACAGTCCCACCAACAGTGTAAAAATGTTCCTATTTCTCCACATCTTCTCCAGCACCTGTTGTGTCCTGACTTTTTAATGATTGCCATTCTAACTGGTGTGAGATGATATCTCATTCTGGTTTTGATTTGCATTTCTCTGATGGCCAGTGATGATGAGCATTTTGTCATGTGTCCGTTGGCTGCAAAAATGTCTTCTTTTGAGAAGTATCTGTTCACATCCTTCGCCTACTTTGTGATGGGGTTGCTTGTTTTTTTCTTGTAAATTTGTTGGAGTTCTTTGTAGACTCTGGATATTAGCCCTTTGTCAGATGAGTAGGTTGCAAAAATTTTCTCCCATTCTGTAGGTTGCCTGTTCACTCTGATGGTAGTTTCTTTGGCTGTGCAGAAGCTCTTTAGTATAATTAGATCCCATTTGGCAATTTTGGCTTTTGTTGCCATTGCTTTTGGTGTTTTAGACATGAAGTCCTTGCCCATGCCTATGTCCTGAATGGTATTGCCTAGGTTTTCTTCTAGGGTTTTTATGGTTTTAGGTCTAACATTTAAGTCTTTAATCTGTCTTGAATTAATTTTTGTATAAGGTGTAAGGAAGGGATCCAGTTTCAGCTTTCTACATATGGCTAGCCAGTTTTCCCAGCACCATTTATTAAATAGGGAATCCTTTCCCCATTTCTTGTTTTTGTCAGGTTTGTCAAAGATCAGATGGTTATAGATGTGTGGTTTTATTTCTGAGGGCTCTGCTTTGTTCCATTTGTCTATAGCTCTGTTTTGGTACCAGTACCATGCTGTTTTGGTTACTATAGCCGTGTAGTATAGTTTGAAGTCAGGTAGCATGATGCCTCCAGCTTTGTTCTTTTGGCTTAGGATTGTCTTGGCAATGTGAGCCCTTTTTTGATTCCATATGAACTTCAAAGTAGTTTTCTCCAATTCTGTGAAGAAAGTCATTGGTAGCTTGATGGGGATGGCATTGAATCTATAAATTATCTTGGGCAGTATGGCCATTTTCACAATATTGATTCTTCCTATCTATGAGCATGGAATGTTCTTCCATTTGTTTGTGCCCTCTTTTATTTTGTTGAATAGTGGTTTGGTGTGTATCTCAAAATGATAAGAGCTATTTATGACAAACCCACTGCCAATATCATAGTGAATGGGCAAATACGGGAAGCATTCCCTTCAAAAACTCGTACAAGACAGGGATGCCCGCTCTCAGCACTCCTTTTCAACATAGTGTTGGAAGTTCTGGCCAGGGCAATCAGGCAGGAGAAAGAAATAAAGGGTATTCAATTAGGAAAAGAGGAAATGAAATTGTCCCTGTTTGAGATGACATGATTGAATATTTAGAAAACCCCATTGTCTCAGCCCAAAGTCTCCTTAAGCTGATAAGCAACTTCAGCAAAGTCTCAGGATAAAAAATCAATGTGCAAAAATCACAAGCATTCTTATACACCAATAACAGACAGAGAGCCAAATCATGAGTGAACTGCCATTCACTATTGCTTCAAAGAGAATAAAATACCTAGGAATCCAACTTACAAGGGATGTGAAGGACCTCTTCAAGGTGAAATGGGTAATTTTTAAGAAGAGTACAACTTATCATAATTGACCTTAATAAATATAGAAAGTCTAAAGTGATAAGTAATATATAGATGAAATAGAAAAAATTGTTGAAGATCTCAGCCAAAAAAGCATCAGAAAAAAACTGACAAATGGGATCTAAACTAAACAGCTTCCTCACAGCAAAAGAAACTGTCAACAGAATAAACAGAAAACCTACAGAATGTACAAAAGTACTTGCAAAGTATGCGTCCAACAAAGGTCTAATAATGTTTAAGAATCTATAAGAAACTTAAAGAAATCAACAAGCAAGAAACAAACAACTCCATTAACAATAGGCAAAGGACATGATCAGACACTTTTCAAAAGAAGATGTTAATTGTGGCCAACAAACATGGAAACATGTCAATATCACTAATTGTTAGAGAAATGCAAATCAAAACCACAATGTGATACCATCTCAACCAGTCAGAATGACAATTATTAAAAAGTCAAAAAATAATAGATGCTGGCCAGGTTGAGGAGAAAAGGGAACATTTACATACTGCTGGTGGGAATGTAAATTAGTTCTGCCACTGTGGAAAGCAGTTTTGAGATTTCTCAAATAACTTAAAACTGAACTACCATTTGACCTAGCAATCCCATTACTGGGTATAAACCAAAGAAATATAAATTGTTCTACCATAAAGACACATGCATGTATATGTTCATTGTAACACTATTCACAGTAGGAAAGATGTGGAATTAACCAAGGTGCCCATCAACAGTGGACTAAATAAAGAAAATATGGTACATATACATCATGGAATACTATGCAGCCATAAAAAAGGAGATTATATCCTTTGCAGCAAGATAGATGAAGTTGGAGGCCATTATCTTAAGCAAATTAACACAGGAACAGAAAACCAAATGTTGCATGTTTCCACTTATAATTGGGAGCTAACATTGAGTACACACGGACACAAGGGAACAACAGACACTGGGGTCTAATTGAGGTGGAGGGTGGTAGGAGGGTGAGGATTTAAAAAAAAAAACTACCTATCAGGTACTATGATATAGGTGATGAAATAATCTGTACACCAAATCCGTGTGACACACAATTTATCTGTATGCCAAACCTGCACATGCACCCCTTGAACCTAAAACAAAAGTTGAAAGAGAAAAAAGAAAGCATCGTGCTTAGCTTGTTTTGTTACAGTTAATACAAAAAACAAAAACAAACAAACAAACAAGAAACTTAAGCCAATTTGAAGAGGCTCTCACTGGCCAAATATAAGATATCAAAACTGTCCAAATCTATGATGATACCAAAAACAAACAAACTTTGACCTATCACCATTGGAGGATGCTACTAAATCAATATTTTGAAAACTGGTAAATAGTCGGGAAGAATCAGGCATTTATATTGTTTTTCCTATATGAATCATAGCACTTGGTACACAAATGGGAAAGGTAAATTTTTCTTCATAGAAGTATATTGGCTAATAAGTGAGTATCATCATTTTGCAATCTCTAATGAGTTAATAGATCAATATATGTATCATAAAAAGTTTCCTAACACCACAAAAAAGGCAACCAGAACTTACATGCTTCTTGACAGAAGAATATAATATTATTTATGAATTCATCTTGCTAAAAAAAAAATTCAGCCCTCAATCTGATCAAGCTTTTAGGTCTGACCACTTTGCAAGATACCCAGGGATATAAGCTGCAAAATCTAGATTTCAGGAGCCTCTACAGGACAAATGTTTTGGGTTCCTTATTAAATGAAGTGAAAGCAAAAAAGAGAGACAGATAGAGAGGAACTTGTAGATATAAACAGATTTAAGGCACACATCAACAAACGTATAGATTTTATTTGGATCCTTATTGAAATAGTAAAAAGAGAAAATGAAATAATTGGAAAGTGGAACATTGAGTATATATTTGCTAACATTTAAGAATTGTGTTAACTTTTGATTTAGGTGTGATAATGATACTGTGATTTTCTTCAAAAAAAAAAAAGGATTACCTGTCTGAGATAAATACTGAAATATTTTCAGATAAAATAATACGATGTCTGGGAGTTGCTTCAAATCAGGACCAAGCAGGAGAAATAGGCAAAACAAGATTGGCTGTGAGCTGATAATTGTTAAAGCTGGCTGGCTGATAGTTATGTGGGAGTTCATTATACCATCTATTTTTTGTATACATTTAAAATATTTCATAATATAAATATTAATAAAATTATATTACTAAAATTAGGGCACAACCCTCGTGGTTATCACATGATTATTGTTAACAAAACTGGGAGAAGTTGCTCCATCATCTGTGGTTTAACTTGTTTGAGATTGTCCCAACACCAGTAACAAAGGAAATATACTAACAGGAGCAATAGATTCTCTTTCTTTGCTTTTTAAATTCTTTCTGTATTTCCAGACATTCATTCAGCTTGCAGTTATAGAGCTGCTGATATTGTAAAAATGTTGCTTAGCAACATGTTAATTGGAAAAAACACTCCTTAAAACATTAGGGTTTTTGTCTTTTTAAATGTACTAGTTCAGCATATGATACCTCCCACAGCTCAATTTAACAGGAGGAAAAATATCAACTCTCTGAATATAGTGTTTTTTTTTTCCATTTTCTTAGCTGGGTCTGAATTTAATAAGCATATCTAAGAAATGGACTGTGATGATGACCATGAACTGCATACAGTTCCATTGATCTCTGGCAAAAGTGGTTGGAAGTCAAGAATTGTAGCTCTCTGCTACTACCAAGTATTTGGGGTGGGATTGTGGGTAGGGAGGCTAAGAGGGGATGCAGAAAAAATATCCTATTTTTATCATCCACTCGGTATTGTTGTCCCAAAAAATGCATTAGATGTCAAGGATCTAGAAGTTGGGCCCAGTGAACACTCTTTAAGGCTCCTTTTCTATTTCAAGAAACCAGGATTTTTGACTAAATGCTCTTGAAAAGCATTTCATTATGTTTCCTTGTGGAAGACCCCGTAGGCCAATGATTCTCAAACTTGAAATGTGTTGACTTTGCCTCTTCTGGGCATCTTATAAAAAAATGCAGATTCTGATTTGTAGGCCTGGGGTGGAGGCTTGGGTTTTTGCATTTCTAACAAGTTCCCACATGATGCTGATTCCGCTGGTCAGAAGAACCATGCTTTTACGGCAAGGCTCTCAGCCAACATGAATTATTAGAGGGATTAGAAAATGGCACTTATCAGCCTTGGCATGACATACGGTTAAGAGGACAGCTTGAGAGTCAGAGTCCTAGATTCAAACTTTGGCCCTATCATTATTCTCTGCACACCACTAAATATGTTACTGAGCTACACTGAGCTTCAGATTCCTCATTTGCAAAACAGAAGCATGGGCATTTTCAGAGAAGATTGAATGAGATGACGATATTACTTGTAAGGTTCTTAGCTAAGGGCCTGGCACATAGTAAGTGCTCTATAAATATTAATTAATGTTGGCATAAAGGCAAACAAATAGAGCATTTATGAAGGATCATGCTGGAGTATAAGCCTTTGCCTCTTTCCAAGGGTGGATATTTACAGAATGTCGTCTAGAAGCAGTGCAAAACGTTGGAAAGGGCACTGGGCTCTGATTCAGGGCGTAGATTCTTCCTCTCATGCTGTCAAGTCATACTGTTTCCTGGGCCTCAGTTTACATGCCTGTCCAGTGGGAAGGTTGAACCCATTTCTTCCTGGTCCGAACATCCTTGGGATATGTTTTAGCTCCCCTGGTGACTCAGTGCTGCGAGCTGCACCAATGAGCTTCAAGGAATCCGTTCCCTGTTAAATGAACATAGAGGAGAGGAGAGCCACGGGTGGCAGAAAGCTTATCAGAATTGGATGAAAAGCCCAGACTCACAAGAATCAGCTAAGCAGGTGATCTATTTTAAAACCTAATTTTTTTTAGCAACAGAGAGCCGGGGCAGTGATTTAATTACTGATGGCCTAAATCAGAGGCAAAATTAGATCTAGCAGGTCCAAATCAGGGCAAAGTGCAGATGAGCCAGCCATCTTGAGGAGGATGGGTCCAATAAACCTTCCTGTTACCTTTCCTGGTCATACATTTCCTTGGGTCTCCACTGTACAGAGCTTTACATTTTTAAAAATAGAGCATTTTTAATGCTTTATGGTTTTGTCCATTTTCTAAAGGATTCTCTAAGCATCTGTCAGCTTCTGTCTGAATCATACATAAATGTGTATATGAATCACTTCCTTCCCATTTCACACTATGTTCCCCAACCCCACTCTTTCACAGATACCCCCCCACCCCACCATTTAAAGAGTAAGTAAAGGAACTGGAGATTTTGTGGTGATTATCATACTAAAAAAATGTTATTTCTTTGAAACTGTAAGTGCTCATAATTATTCGGGGGGACCTCGCCACAAGAGGAATTCTAGGGGATCCCTGAAGAGTTGGGAGAGAACTGAAACAGCAGGCCATTCTAAAGAGGGTTTGACCCCTAATGTGACCACTCTGAACTAGAAAAGAACTCGAGGATCTCATGAGCTTCAATGAAGATTAAGAAAATCCTGGATTCTTAGGGACAGAAGGCATCCTAAAAATTGCTTAATGCCACCTAAGTAATCTGGTCAAAGGTGCAGGTTTTTGGGTAAGATAACTCAGATTCCTGCCCCATCACTAGCTACATTTGCTCAACTAAATGAGTCGCCATTTATTTGGACAAATTACTAATCCCCTTTAATCCTCTTTTATCCTCCAGTGTAAAAAGGGTAACTACTTTTATCTTAGAGTTTTTGTAAAAATAAAATGAGATTTCACATTTAAAATACTTGGAATGATGCCTGGAACAGCATCTTAGCTGTAATAATAAGGATAACAATAATAATATTCTAAGTCTTCCCTAATGAGTAGCTTTGTAGGCATTTCTCTAAGTCCTCCAGTGTGAGGTTTAAAGCAGAGGTGTCAAACAGACAGCCTATGGACTGGATTCTCTGCAGACTTATTTTGTTTGCCCTTTATAGTGGTGGTAAAAGTGCTTTTTATTTATTTATGTTTGTTACTTTCTTATGTTTTAGAATGGGCTAAGTTCCCTTTGCCTTTCTATTCATACTCACTCCTTAGACTCTCTCAGTTTAAAACTAGTTATATGCTGACAAATCTTTAGGTTTTTAATATATATTTATGTTAAAAATTATTACTTATTAGAATGTGGGGTTGGTCATCTTAGGAAAACTTCATCTGTCTGGGTAGCAATTTTGCATCATAATTTTATAATTCTGCATCGCAATCTACATTTCTTGACACCTCTGCTCTAAACTTCTTGTAAAATCAGAAGATCAGGCAAATACGGAGCTCACATTCCTGCGTGACGGTTACCAGCTAATGGTGTGCAGGGGCTGTCCCCTTTGTATAATCATTTTTGTTTGCTTTGCCACAGTCTACACCATTCTCTACTGTATTACTGTAGTGCTACTTTACTCCATGAACATTATCTTCTGTATTTGAGTCAGTACTTGAATCTGCCATCTCTTGATATGTTGCCTGTAACATAACACCACACTTTACTATGGTTTGACTGGCATTGGTAATCATGATCATGTTATTAGACACAGAAGCATCCACTGATGATTTGAGAGAATACCATGTAACAGGATTCAGTAGCCCATTTGGGGCACCTGCCCAGATCATGCTCAATTCTTTAAAATTGTATGCCCTTCTCACCCGCAGCCCTGCTGAAGGGAGAGGAGTTACCTAAACAGCACCAGGTACTACATGGGACTGACTTCACCTTGGTCACAGGTGCATGGACCAACCTGGGATAAGGTGTAATGGTCAACACCTTATCCCAGGCAAATCAATCAGAATCTCTTTTCTAGTAGTTCTGAACTGGGATAATGGGAAGCTGAGTCTGGCTGATGGTGACAGTCCTGGAGCTAACAGCTCAGGTAGAGTTGAGGTTGGAAGGAGGTGGCAGGAGACAAAGCCAAAGGCCATGCAAACCAAAGTTCTGGAGGAGCATATGGTGGCAGGAGTCACCAGAAGTCAATCTGCAAAGAGAAATAGGAAAGCAGAGCAGATGGAGAGATGAGCAGCGGAAATGCCTCTGTGGCCTCCGAGAAAGACAAATAGTATCCATTTCTGACCTTCCAGTCCCTGGAATTGAACAGACAGGTTGAGCCCACTTTGCCATCTTCACTCTCTCATTCCCTGACATTTTTTAGTTTTTTTTTTTTTTTTTTTTTTTTTTTTCACTTTAAGTTCTGGAATACAAGTACAGAACATGCAGGTTTGTTACATAGGTATACATGTTCCATGGCGGTTTGCTGCACCTAACAACCCGTCATGTAGGTTTTAAGCCCCACATGCATTAGCTATTTGTCCTAATGCTCTCCCTCCCCTTGCCCCGTAACCCTCTGACTGGCCCTGGTGTTTATTTTTCCCTTCCCTGTGTCCATGTGTTCTCATTGTTCAACTCCCACATGTGAGGGAGAATATGCTGTGTTTTGTTTTCTGTTACCCTGTTAGTTTGCTGAGGATGATGGCTTCCAGCTTCATCCATGTACCTGCAAAGGACATGATCTCATTCCTTTTTATGGCTGCATAGAATTCCATGGTGTGTATGTACCACATTGCCTTTACCCAGTCTATCATTGATGGGCATTTGATTTGGTTCCATGTCTTTGCTATTGTAAAAAGTGCTGCAATAAACATACATGTGCATGTGTCTTAATAGTAGAATGATTTGTGTTCCTTTGGGTTTATACCCAGTAAGGGGATTTCTGGGTCAAATGGTATTTCTGGTTCTAGATCCTTGAGGAATTGTCACACTGTCTTCCACAATGGTTGAACTAATTTACATTTCCACCAACAGTGTAAAAGTGTTTCTGTTTCTCCACAGCCTCCATAGCATCTATTGTTTCTTGACTTTTTAATAATTGCTATTCTGACTGGCGTGAGATGGTATCTCATTGTGGTTTTGATTTTCATTTCTCTAATGATCAGTGATGTTGAGCTTTTTTTCATGTTTGTTGTCCATGTAAATATCTTCTTTTAAGTGTCTATTCATACACTTTGCCCACTTTTTGATGTTTTTTTTTCCTTGTAAATTTGTTTAAGTTCCTTGTAAATTCTGGATATAGACCTTTGTCAGATGGGTAGATTGCAAAAATTTTCTCCCATTCTGGAGGTTGCCTGTTTACTCTGATCGTAGTTTCTTTTGCTGTGCAGAAGCTCTTTAGTTTAATTCCAGCCAATTTGTCAATTTTTGCTTTTGTTGCAATTGCTTTTGGCATATTAGTCATGAAGTCTTTGCCCATGCCTATGTCCTAAATGGTATTGCCTAGGTTTTTTTTTCTATTGTTTTTATGGTTTTGGGTTCTACATTTAAGTCTTTAATCCATCTTGAGTTGATTTTTGTATAAGGTGTAAAGAAGGACTCCAGTTTCAGTTTTCTGCATATGGCTAGCCAGTTTTCCCAGCACCATTTATTGAATAGGAGATACTTTCCCCATTGCTTGTTTTTGTCAGGTCTGTTGAAGACCAGATGGTTGTAGATGTATGGTGTTATTTCTTGGGTCTCTGTTCTGTTCCCTTGGTCTATATATCTGTTTTAGTACCAGCACCATGCTGTTTTGGTTACTGTAGCCTTGTAGTATAGTTTGAAGTCAGGTAGCGTGATGCCTCCAGCTTTGTTCTTTTTGCTTGGGATTCTCTTGGCTATACAGGCTTTTCTTTGGTTCCATATGAAACTTAAAGTAGTTTTTTTTCTAATTCTGTGAAGAATGTCAATGGTAGTTTGATGGGAAGAGCATTGAATCTGTAAATTACTTTGGACAGTATAGCCATTTTCACATTATTGATTCTTCCTATCCATGAACATGGAATGCTTTTCCATTTGTTTGTGCCCTCTCTTATTTCCTTGAGCAGTGGTTTGTAGTTCTCCTTGAAATGGTCCTTCACATCCCTTGTTAGCTGTATTGCTAGGTATTTTATTCTCTTTGAAGCAATTGTGAATGGGAGTTCACTCATAATTTGGCTCTCTGCTTGTCTATAGTTGGTATATAGGAATGCTTGTGATTTTTGCACATTGATTTTGTATCCTGAGACTTTGCTAAAGTTGCTTATCAGCTTAAGGAGACTTGGGGCTGAGATGATAGGGTTTTCTAAATATAGGATCATGTCATCTGCAAACAGAGACAATTTGACTCTCTCTCTTCCTATTTGAATACCCCTATTTGTTTCTCTTGCCTGATTGCCCTGGCCAGAACTTCTAATACTATGTTGAATAGGAGTGGTGAGAGAGGGCATCCTTGTCTTGTTCCAGTTTTCAAAGGGAATGCTTCCAGCTTTTGCCCATTCAGTATGATTTTGGCTGTGGGTTTATCATAAATAGCTCTTACTATTTAGAGATATGTTTCATAAATATCTAGTTTATTGAGTGTTTTTAGCATGAATGGTGTGGCCTTTTCTGCATCTATTGAGATAATCATGTGGTTTTTGTCATTGGTTCTGTTTATGTGATGGATTATGTTTATTGATTTGCATATGTTGAACCAGCATTGCATACCAGGGATGAAGTTGACTTGATCGTGGTGGATTAGATTTTAGATGTGCTGCTGAATTAGATTTGCCAGTATTTTATTGAGGATTTTCGCATCAATGTTCGTCAGGGATATTGGCTTGAAGTTTTATTTTTTGTTGTGGCTCTGCCAGGTTTTGGTATCAGGATGGATGATGCTGCCCTCATAAAATGAGTTACGAAGGAGTCCTTTCTTTTCAATTGTTTGGAATAATTTCAGATGGAATGGTACCAGCTCCTCTTTGCATCTCTGGTAGAATTTTGCTGTAAAGTTGTGAATCCACCTGGTCCTGGTTTTTTTTTGGGGGGGTTGGTAAACTATTAATTACTGCCTGGATTTCAGAACTACAGAACTTGTCATTGGTCTATTCAGGATCTGTCTTCTTCTTGATTCAGTCTTGGGAGGGTGCATTTGTTGAGAAATTTATCAATTTCTTCTCGCTTTTCTAGTTTATTTGTGTAGAGGTGTTTATAGTATTCTCTGGTGGTAGTTTGTATTTCTGTGGGGTCAGTGGTGATATCCCGTTTTTCATTTTTTATTATGTCTATTTGATTCTTCTCTCTTTTCATCTTTATTAGTCTAGCTAGTGGTCTATTTTCTTAATTCTTTGAAAAAACAGCTACTAAATTTATTGATTTTTTTTTTTTTTTTTTTTTTTTTTTTGAGACGGAGTCTCGCTCTGTCGCCCAGGCTGGAGTGCAGTGGCGCAGTCTCGGCTCACTGCAAGCTCCGCCTCCCGGGTTCACGCCATTCTCCTGCCTCAGCCTCTCCAAGTAGCTGGGACTACAGGCGCCCGCCACCACGCCCGGCTAATTTTTTGTATTTTTAGTAGAGACGGGGTTTCACTGTGGTCTCGATCTCCTGACCTCGTGATCCGCCCGCCTCGGCCTCCCAAAGTGCTGGGATTACAAGCGTGAGCCACCGCGCCCGGCCGATTTTTTTGAAGTGTTTTTCATGTCTCTATCTCCTTCCATTCTGCTCTGATCTTAGCTATTTCTTGTCTTCTGGTAGCTTTTGGATTTGTTTGCTTTTGCTTCTCTAGCTCTTTTAATTGTGATGTTAGTGTGCTGATTTGAGATCTTTCTAGCTTTCAGATGTGGGCATTTAGTGCTATAAATTTGCCTCCCAACACTGCTTTAGCTGTGTCTCAAAGATTCTGGATTCTGGATTCTGTTCTTATTGATTTCAAAGAATTTCCTGATTTCTGTCTTAATTTCATTATTTACTTAGGAGTCATTCAGGAGCAGGTTGTTCAATTTCCATGTAGTTGTGTGGTTTTGAGTGAGTTTCTTAATCCTGAGTTCTAATTTGATTGCACTGTGGTCTGAGACTGTTTGTTATGATTTCAGTTCTTTTGCATTTGTTGTGGAGTGTTTTACTTCCAATTATGTGGTTGATTTTAGAATAAGTGCCATGTGGCACTGTGAAGAATGTATATTGTGTTGATTTGTGGTGGAGAGTTCTGTAAATGTCTGTTAGGTCTACTTGATCCAGAGCTGAGTCCAAATCCTGAATATCCTTGTTAATTTTCTGTCTCGTTGATCTATTTAATGTTGACAATGGGGTGTTAAAGCTGCCCACTATTATTGTGTGGGAGTCTAAACCTTTTTGTAGATCTCTAAGAATTTGTTTTATGAATCTGGGTGCTTCTGTATTGGGTGCATATTTATTTAGGATAGTTAGCTCTTCTTGTTGCATTGATCCCTTTACCATTATGTAATACCCTTCTTTGTCTTTTTTTATCTTTGTTGGTTTAAAGTCTGTTTTGTCAGAGAGTAGGATTGCAACCCCTGCTCTTTTTTTGCCTTCCATTTGCTTGGTAAATATACCTCCATCCATTTGCTTTTGGCCTATGTGTGTCTTTGCACGTGAGATGGGTCTCCTGAATACAGCACCGCGATGGGTCTTGACTCTTTTTTTTTTTTTTTTTTTTTTTTTTTTGAGACCGAATCTCACTCTATTGCCGAGACTGGAGTCTCAGCTCACTGCAACCTCTGCCTCCCAGATTCAAGCAATTCTCCTGCTTTAGCCTCCTGAGTAGCTGGGACTACAGGCATCTGCCACCACACATGGCTAATTTTTTTTGTATTTTTAGTAGAGACAGGGTTTCACCATGTTGGCCAGGCTGGTCTTGAAGTCTTGATCTCAGGTGATCCGCTCACCTCCCAAAGTGCTGGGATTACAGGCGTGAGACAATGCACCCAGGCTTGACTCTTTATCCAATTTGTCAGTCTGTGTCTTTTAATTGGGGCATTTAGTCAATTTACATTTAAGGTTAATATTGTTAT
Organism: Hylobates moloch; assembly: GCF_009828535.3. Lineage (NCBI taxonomy): Eukaryota > Metazoa > Chordata > Mammalia > Primates > Hylobatidae > Hylobates > Hylobates moloch. The sequence continues at coordinate 130,258,302 of NW_026652281.1, read as the reverse complement.
GTGTGAAATTGATCCTGTCATCATGATGCTATCTCATTATTTTACACACTAGTTGATGCAGTTTCTTCATAGTGTCATTGGTCTTTATATTTTGGTGTGTTTCTGCAGTGACTGGTACCAATTTTTCCTTTCCATAGTTAGTGCTTCCTTCAAGACCTCTTTCAAGGCAGGCCTGGTGGCAATGAAATTCCTCAGCATTTGCTTGTCTAGAAAAGATTTTATGTCTTCTTCACTTATGAAGCTTAGTTTGGCTGGATCTGAAATTCTGGGTTGAAAAATATTTTCTTTTAAAATGTTGAATATTGGTCCCCACTGTCTTCTGGCTTGTAGAATTTCTGCTTAGAGGTCTACTGTTAGTCTCATGGGCTTCCCTTTGCAGGTGACCTTGCCTTTCTCTCTGGCTGCCATTGACTTTTTTCCTTCATTTCACTTTTGGAGAATCTGATAATTATGTGTCTTGGGATGGATCTTCTCACGTAGTATCTTAGTGGTGTTCTCTGTATTTCCTGAATTTGAACGTTGGCTTCTCTTGCTAGGTTGGGGAAGTTCTCCTGGATCATATCCTGAAATGTGTTTCCCAACTTGGTTCCTTTCTCCCCGTCACTTTCAGGTACTTCAATCAATTGTAGGTTTGGTCTTTTTACATAGTCCCATATTTCTCAGACATTTCATTCCTTCTCTTTCTTTTTTCTTTAATCTTATCTGCCTGCCTTATTTCAACAAGATCGTCTTCCAACTCTGATATCCTTTCTTCTTCTTGGTTGATTCAACTACTGATACTTGTGTATGCTTCACAAAGTTCTCATGCTCTGTTTTTCAGCTCCATCAGGTCATTTATGTTTCTCTATAAACTTTTTATTCTAGTTAGCAGCTCTTGTAATCTTTTATCAAGGTTTCCTTGCATTGAGTTAGGACATGCTCCTTTAGTTCAGCAGAGCTTGTTGTTACTCACCTTCTGAAGCCTGCTTCTGTCACTTTGTCCATCTCACCCTCCATCCAGTTCTGCACCCTTGCTGGAGAGGCAATGTGATCGTTTGGAGGAGAAGAGGCACTCTGGCCTTTTGGATTTTCAGTGTTTTTTCATTGAATCTTTCTCATCTTCATAAGTTTGTCTAGTATTGATCTTTGAGACTGCTGACCCTTGGATGAGGTTTTTTATGGGGACATTTTTGTTGTTGATGCTGATATTATTGCTTTCTGTTTGTTTGTTTTTCTTGCAATGGTTGGGTCCCTCTTCTGTAGGGCTACTGCTGTTTGCTGGGGTTCACTTCAGGCCCTATTCATCTGATTTGCTCCTGTGCCTAGAGATGTCACTTGAGGAGGATAGAGAACAGCAAAGATGGGAGCCAGCTCCTTCCTCTGGGATCTCTGACCTCAAGGGGCAGTGACTTGATGCCAGTAGAACACTCTTGTACAGGGTATCTGATAACCCCTGTTGGAGGGTCTCACCAAGTTAGGTGGCATGGGGAGCAGGACCCATTTAATGAAGCACTTTGACTGTCCCTTGGTGGAGGGTGTGTGCTTCGCTGGGGAAAAACTCACTTATGTAGTCGGCCTGGATTCCTCTGAACTAGCAGGAGGAAAGACTAAGTCTGCTGGTCCACGGAGAGTAGTCACCCCAGCACTTAGGGGCTCAGACCCAGGGAGATCAGAGTTCTGTCCTTGAGCCTCTGGCTAGAGTTGTGGAAGTTCAGCTTCTGACTGGAGTTTCGGGAGGTCCCACCCAGTGAAGAAGGATGGGTCAGGGTCAGGCCTGAAGAGGCATTCTGTCCGCAGTCTGCCACAGCCGGTGTGTTGGGCTGTGGGGGATACCTCTTGGAACAAAGTCTTCCAGCCTCTCTGGCTCCAGCAGGTGAAAAGCACTGCCTGGAGCTATAAAGATGGCTGCCACCCTTCCCCCACTCTGGGTACTTAGCATGTTAGGCAGCTATCAGTCCCACTGTTGGCTGTCGCCCCTCTCCCAAGGAGCTCAAAGGGCTTAGACAGTAGACAGCCACAGCTGTGGTGCTGGTCACCCCTCCTCCCAGGAACTCAGCAGGCTTAAGCAGATTCTAGCTTAGTGGCTATTGAGAATCTGCGCAGCTCCATGGTTGGGACCCTAGGCCCTGGTGGTGTGGGATCACAAGTGGTAGCTTCCGATCCATGGGATGCACAGTTCCATGGAAAAAGTATGTTTTTCTAGGCTGGGTAGCATGCTTACTTACTGTCTCCCTTGGCTGAGCGTGGGGGCTTCCCTACCCTATGTGGCTCTCAGGTGGGCTGTTGCACCACACTTCTCTTCTTTCCTTTCCATGGGTCACGCCAGCTTCCTGGTCAGTTCTGGTGACAGAACCTGGATACCTCAGTTGCCAGTGCAGGATTCACATGCTGTTATGGTTCTTTTTGATGGGAGCCTCCCATTACTGCTGCTTCTAGAATGCCATCTTGGTCCCACCCCAACCTTTTTTATTTATGTGATATCATCCTCTCCTATTATTCTCCTACCTCTCAGAATATTCCTCTCAGTCTCCTTTGTTGACTTCTTCTCCTATACTTGTTCCCTGGACTCTAAGTTCCCTTTTCCTCTCTATTCACACTTACTCCTTAGACTATTTCAGTTTAAAACTAATTATATGCTGACATACCTTTAGGGTTTTAATATATTTTTATTGTTAAAAATTATCTCATTACTTATTAGAATGTAGGGTTGGGGGTTGGTCATTTTGGGAAAACTTCATCTTTCTGGCTAACAGCTGTGCCTGACACAGAGTAGGCATTCGATAAATATGTTGAATGAATGAATGAATGAATTAACTGAATTTGTGTCTCCTGCCCAGATGTGAGCCACTCCCCATGGTCTGCTACAAGCTCCTGCCACACTGGATGCCTTTCAGTTTCTCTGATTTGCCAACCACTTTCCTGTCTTAGAGACTTGAAAATAGGCACTCCCCCTTCCTGCAAAGCTTTCTCAGGACCCAAAACTTTCTCTTTTGTGATACCCCACATTTCCCAGGTACTCTCTGTAATGGTATTCTATTTATTACATGCATAGCCTCAGTTTATTTTCTTATTTTGTAGATATGCATGAACCTCTTTGTTTACCATATACCTGTGCCCTATCATGATTTTCAGTTTCTTCTCTCCAATATGCTATTAACTTCTTAAGTAAATGATTTGACTCATTTTGACATATTGAGCACTTAGCACAGTTTCTAGAGCTAGAATAGTGTTCAGTAACTACATATTTAATGAATGAATGGTTTCCCACAACTTATTTTATCTTATTCTCTCCGCAAACCTCACTTTTATGTGATCAACTTGATTTGATTTTTGTTTCTTGAAATCAAAGAACTTTGACTCTGACAATTACAGTGCCAAGCAAAAATTTTTACTTTGTAAATGCCTTTGCAATCACCTTATTGGGAAACTTGAAAAAAAATGACCTTCAACAGTGACTTCATAATGACATTAATCATTTACATCCCTATAGTTTACAAGTACATTTACATCGATTATCACAGTTAATTCTCACAATAATCTTGCACAGTCAAGGACACTTGAGACAAAGAGGTCAAACAGCTAATAGGAGCCAGGACCAGTGCCCAGGTTTTCTGTTTACAGCCAGGGCTCCATGTGGCCTCTGTTGTTACAATTGCAGTGCTGCTACTGCTACTACCACTGTCACTGATTGAGCATTTACTACAAACCAGGCACTGTACTATGTGCCTCCCCTAATTATATACATTAATCTTCACAACAACCCCATGGGATTGGGACTTTTACTGTTTTCTTCTGACAGTTGAAGAAACCAAGGCATGAAGGTGTCATAGAGCTAATAAGTAGGTAATCTGAAATATGAGCTGAGGATTTTCTGATCTCTGAAATCAAACTACAAACTACTATCATGTAGTTTCTCTTAATGCAAAAAGAAGTGGAAGAACATTGGGGATACTGGAAGTTATTCATGCAGAATAATCCAGGGTCATGTTTTGGTAATAATCCCAAACCCTTTGAGGTATAATGAAGATTAGACAAAACCTTATGTGAACAGGAAGCACAGAAGGATGTGACTACATGTGAGCCATTTCAGCAACATCCCTTCTGATACAGGGACATAGTTAATGCACTTAATCGTTGAGAGATATGTAATGAGATTATTCAGAGCCTTGGCTGCACACTTCTTTCCTGTTGTGAATAGTGTTAATTTGCAACGATGCATAAGATGCCGGCTGAATGAAAATAAGCTAAATGAAAACTCTATTTTTTTTCAGAGTGGGAGAAAAGATAATCACAGTGAGTAATTTGATTTTGATGCACTGCCTTTCTCCTCTCTTTTTAAACACCCATATTCTTTATAAATAGGTAAAGGTATATGATCACTGGGTAGGCATAGAGAGGCTGATCACCACAAATATGGCAAAAGGAACTTCTTCCATGTGGGTGCTTCTTGGTCTGTCTTCCATTGGGTAAGAAAGAAAGGAAGGCGGGAGGGATATAGGAAACATATTCAATGAGTGTGACTCTGTAAGACATGGTTTCTGTCTCTCTCTTGCTCATTCTTTAACTGGGTCTTCAGAAAACTCCTGAGGGCAGCCATGGGTACTCCCATTTTCATGACAAGAGACCTTGACTTGATTCCTCCTGTTACTGGAACTGAGAGAATAGTTAAAAGACTCAATTCTCACAGCTAGGAATATACCAAGGGAACATAAAAATATATAAAAAGAATAGAAAACAGAAATGGGGATAGTGATGGAGGATGTGGAGATGGGATTATGTCATATTAGCATCAAAGAACCCAAGTACCTATGTTCTTAAACTAGATTTGATAATGAGTAAGCAAGATAATCAAGCAAATACTTATACAATTTAAAATATATTTGATTACCTAATTCAAACTTTCAATCATAATGGCAACAATGACAATAGAAAGTTGTATTTTCAAATTCAAAGTTTTAAAAATTTCCCAATTGGTCTCATTACATTTGAGGACTTTTTTTTTTTGCCCTTTTCGACCTTCCAAATCTGCAGCTTGGTTTAAGTGTTAATTGTCTGTATAAAGAGCCCAACCCCCTTTTCTGTGGACATCACAGGGAACAGCTTTCCAAATCCTTTTTCACTTAGTTCACACTCTGAAAGATCAAAGCACTATGCTATGTGCTCATTCCAGGAGCCCCTCTGGGTTTAGTCCATCATGAATATAAATCATTGTGTTTGCTGTGTTTCCAAAATACCCATTCATCATCCATCTTAGCATTGTTCAAAGAAAGGTGAGGGTCAGCTCAGCTCTCACCTTTACCAGGCTGTGTGCTTCTGTTTGTGCAGCCAAATGAGCACAGGAGACAATTAGCTACTCACTGCTGTGGCTGCAGCCAAAGTTCTCCCTATGGGGATAAGAAGAGGCATCCTCAAGATGAAGCTCCATTCAGGTAACCAGTGTGGCTCTTGGCCAAGAAGGCAGTGCCTCTTTCTTCCCTCCAATACTGGTCTGGCTTTTGTGTAGCAAGACAAAAGCAAACAATGGCCACCCTTTCTCTCCTGGAGTTGACAAATAGGAGGAAAGTATAAAGCTAGCTTTTGAAAACTCAGCCATTGAACTCTCTGCCACCCCAGGAAACTGACCTGTGTCCACTTTCTAATAACGACAGGAGGCAATTGTCCTTTTCTTTAAGAAGCTGTCAGCTTGGAAAGGGACCACCAAGAAGGAGAGGAATTGCCTTCCCAAAGGGTCTTAATATCAAAGCTGGAAGTTCTCTTAATAATTATTGAGTCCAACCTCCTTAATTTATAAGTAAGCCCCAAAGACAGGAAAGATTTAATCTAAGCCATATAGCTCATTGCCGGCTGCCTCAAATATTAGAACAACTTGTTAAAAAGTAAAGGCTGAATTTATCACTTACTGTTGTTATAGCACATTATCTTGACAGTTTTGATTGCATCTCAGAATGGGAAGAGCAAATTCATAATTTTTATTGAGACTCTGAAGTCTGGTTTAAAGTGTGTCCTTCAATGGGTTAGGGTTTTTTTTATTAGGATTGGGTAAGGATCACGATGTAATAGTTTAGAATTGGTAGACACAGCAAGGGGAGGATTTTATGGCAAGGGATTAGAAGCATCTTGGGATATAAAGAGTTGGCTTATGTTTTCTACTGAAGAGTTCATGGGTCTTTCAGAAAATTCTTACAGTGAAAAAGTTATTTGTGTTTTTTTTTTCTTTCTGGGCAAAATTTCCTGGAATAGTGAAGCTATGCTGATGAAGACAGGGGGCTGGTGAAGGCATATCACTATAGTCAGTAAGCTGTGTAAAGGTAGATAGTTTAGATTCTCAGAGTCCATCTCCCCATCCCCACCTCCAAACATATAAATCAAACCTCACTGCAAGCCACACAGACCTTGAACTGCAGAAGATAAACTGGGAGCCAGGTCCTGAATTCACCACCCTCTGGCATTTCATGACCCAAGAATGTATTACCCAAGCCAAATGAATAAAGACCATCCTTGGCCTTGAAAACAAAAACTTCCCTAGTAGTCTTATTTTAATCTTTTTTTGAAAGATTAGGGGAAGAAAATAAGAGATAGAAATGTGATAGAGAATATGTGTGTGGGAGAAGTCTGGTACCTCAGAGTGGGGTCCTGGAAGGTCTCTCTGAGGAGATGACATTTAAGATGTGACCAGAACATGCAAAGAACCTGGAAAGAAGCTCTCTAAGCTGAAGAAAGTGATAACAAAGGAGACAGCTTGGGGTCAGAGGAAAAGAAAGACTGTGCCTGGCTGGAACCCAGTGGACAGGAGAGGAGGTAGGAGCTGAGGTGAGGCTGGAAGATAAGGCCAGACCATTGAGGGTCTTGCCTGCTTGGGATGGGTGTTCCTGCTGCTGCTTGTGCAGAGTGCCGCTGGCTTGCCTCATGGAACCTCATGGTCAGAGCTACTTTTCAGTGGGTAGTGAAGAGGACTGTCTCCATATTCTCCCAGCAAGGGGGCTGGGGAATATGCAGATGATCGGTTATTTATTTTCCCCTGAGTAAAGTGAAAAAAATGCCTCAACTAAGTCAGCCGTGGGGCTTCATGGAGCAGTACATTATTACTATTTTTTTTTTTTACTTTTGTTTTTTTGTGAGAAACATCTGTGACTTCTGGATAGTCTCTTTTTGTTCTTAGCCATTATCACACTCTAACATCCGTTTTTCATTTCCAGTGTTGAGCTGGATGGTTTTATGGCATCTCAGCTAAAGAAAAAGTAAATGAATGTACAAAATAAAAGATAAAATTTATTTATTTATTTTTGAGTATAAAGAGTATTCCTATCATTTTTTTCTAAAGAAAAAAAAACCTTTTAGAAGGATTCAATTGGACACACCATTTTTTCTTTTTAATATACACACAGGTACTAATTGGACAACTCGCAGTATGTATGCCACTATTACTAACATATGATGATTAAAAAATTTCAAGAGTGTTGTCTGATGCTTACATGAAGCTACTCAATAGTATATATGCAGGCTTACCGAAGTTGTGTAACAGAGCTGAAAAGTCAGAAATTCAGTGACTAATCAAAAATAGCAAGGCATTCAATTCAACCAGAATACTCGTTCATATTGTATAAATTCAAACACAGGAAAGTGTTTGTGTGCTGACATTTGGGTGCATGTGAGCTGTCTTAAACTCCTTCTATTTTCATTTTTATAGATCAAGAAATGAGCAACACCACTGTAGATAAAATCATTAGGCAGAATCTGGAGAGGTTCAAGTGATATTTGCTTCAAAGAAGGCCTTTCCTGAGGACAGGGTAGGACAACTTTAATGATCTGGAAGCCAGTATTGCTCAGCACTTAAGGTATGAATTTTCAGTTTGAATCTCATTTCTATCCTAAACAACTAGCTTCATGACCTTGAAAAGGTTATTTAACCTTTATGAGCCTCAGTCTCCCAGCCTTTAATGTAAGAATAATAATAGTAACTAATGCATAGTGTATCTCTGAGGATTAAGTCAGACTATCTGTGTAAAGCTTTTAATTCAGGACCTAATACTCAAAATCTCAACTATTATTTTTGCATAGACTGATTAAGAGATGTACTGCAGTCACTTCCACAAGAAATGGCTGCTGGCTGCTGCCTCTGTGTGTGTGTGTGTGTGTGTGTGTGTATACATAGGGGTATGTGTGTAAGGCAAATAATCAAATAATATACAGGAGTTAATAATGAAAAGCTGCAGTCCTCTGCTTGCCTTTTTCTATTTGTTATTGAACTCCTCAAAGGAAACCTCTCTTAACTATTTCTATTTTCTTTTTTCCAGTGGTTCCTCATATATCTAAATAATATGCCAGTACAACATTTCTTGATTCAACAACTTTAGGCAATTTTTTTTTTTACTCCATTATATACAAATTGAAGGTTAGTTATGAACTATGCCCAAGCTGCAAAGGAGACTGAGAAATTAGGAACTTGGCATTTATAACTTTGTGTGTGTGTATGTTTGTGTGTAGGGGTTTTCTGACAGCAAGAAAAGAGTAGGAATGGTTTTGGAATAGGCTACCAACAATCTTTCTCTCCAGCACCTCTTGCCATCATTAGCACACACACACAAACAAACAGATTAGGTAGATAGAGAGAGAGAGATAGAGGCGAATGATTAATTTAGCTTACTTTCCTTTTATATATAACTGGTTGGCTTCCTATTAGTGAAAGGAACCAGCCAGTTAATGAGGTATTTTTTTTTGTAATCTCGAGATTGTACTAGTAGAGAACAAAGTGAACTGGCAGTAAATTTGTAATTTCATTCAATGAAGCAGAGTATAAAATGCTAGTCTGAAATCTGCCCTACTGTAACACATTGCCCATATGTGGTCTGTGAATTTGTTCTTCCATGGGAAACACATCAACTATTGCAATTGCTTTGTGTGGATCATTGTCCTTCGGGAATTAAGGGATATACCTGTGTGCGCATTTGGAGCAGAATTATGGAGATAGGGCAACTGGGAATAGACATTTTCTTCTGATAGGGTGAGATCTGGTACACACGATCCTGAAACAACTATAGGCAAAAATAAAGTTCATCAATAGAAGGGGAAAGTGCTCAGAACGTATTCTTCAGAGATTGGCAGAAATCACTTGGGAGAAGGAAGATTCTGGTAGAAAAATAAAATGGTGGCTTGGTTGCAAGTATAAGAAAACACAACCAGCCGTTGATTGTAGTAAAAGAGCATTTATTGGCTTAAATAAATAAAAATAACTGAACATAGGGGTATAAATGTTATTAGACTTTGTTGGAGTTAAAGGCTCACACACTTTCATCAGGACCTGTATTCCTCGTCTTCCCTATACCGGCAATTTTTGCAGATCTGTATGATGGCAAGATGGTGGCAGCAGCTCTGGTGTTACATACATGTAAGTTCAAGTAGGGTAGGGAGGAGGAGCCTGTTGTTTTACTAGCTTCTTCAAAAGGCCCTCTTTGGCCAGTTTAGGTAGACCTAGAGAAAAGAATACTTTGATTACCTTACACCTGAGTCACTTTCACCTTATGATGGTGTTCCACCCAAACCATGTAGATAGAAATGGGGTTGAAGGTGACTTGCTAAAAGAAATATGAAGATGTAGGAGGAATAAGCAATGGGCTTCAGCACAACAGATGTCTGCTATAGTGCTTAAAAGAAAAGAGTGACCTCAAAGTCCAGAAAACTTATGATCAGCCAAGTTATTCTTCTGTGAAAAGGAATTTTACCAGCAGAAGAAAAATTCTCAGCCAGGCTCTGTGGCCCATGCTTGTAATCCCAACACTTTGAAAGGCTGAGGCAGGTGGATTGCTTGAGCCCAGCCTGGCCAACATGGCAAAATCCCCTATCTACCAAAAAAGAAAAAGAAAAAGAAAAAGAAAAAATAGCCTGTAGTCCCAGCTTCTTGGGAAGCTGAGGTGGGAGGATAGCTTGAGCCCAGGAGGCGGAGGTTGCAATGAGCTGAGATCATACCACTGTACTCCAGCCTGGAAAAAAAAAAAAAAGAAACAAAGAAACATTCTCACGTGCTACTTTGGATGAATCTGTAAATGTACTTTTTGTATTGAGATTCATACAAGCCAAATAGTTTTTTTCTCATGAGCATTATAGCATGGCAAATAAAAGATTGGAGTGCATTTTCATATTGTAGCCCACGTGACATGAGAAAGTGAATCTAAGCTCCCTTAAACCCATCTCCCTGCCAGAACAAGTGGTAAATAAAACATAAACCACTTTTGTACATGCTTCAAATTTTGGTATAGATGAAAGGCAATTTAATCTGGGCTGAAAACGAAATTCCTGGCAAAAAACAATGCCTATTAACAAATGGAACAGTCCCCTGGTGACAACATGGAGGTGTGCAACCGGGTACATTTATCATTTTAACTCCAGGGGCAGACATGGGTATTTTAATCATGTAAAGTAGAATTACAGGTAGAAACGGCATTATATTTGATTAAAAAAAAGAATGTCAGCAAAATTTCTCTGAATAGATTACTTTCTACATGTGAATAATTTGATAAGAGAAGTTAATATTCTCTATTTACTTGATTCTTATATATCTCCATGGCAATCTCTTTTTACATTAACTTTTCATTCATATGCCTGCAAATCATTCCCTTAAACGCACTGTTCCAACCAAACTGTCTCTCTACTCAAATACCTTCAAAGTCTCTCATTTCCCACAAAAAAGCTCTGGCTCACTAGGTGGGCATTTAAGGCCTCCTGAAAAAAAGATCTGGAATACTTTTCTAGACTTAATTCCCATCTTTTTTGTCTGAATCAGGAGAGGCCAGGTTATGTTATGTCCCTTAGCTTTCTATTGCTATGTAACAAATGATCATCAACTTATCCGCTCAAAATAACATATATTTATTATCTTGCAGTTTCTGTGGGTTGAGATTATGGGCATAATTTAATTGGGTCCTCTGTTCAGGGTCTCACAGACTAGGATCTAAATGTGGGGAACTGCCTTCCTTTCTGAAATTCAAGGCTATCTTCCAAACTTACATAATGGCTGTGAGCAAAATTCAATTGCTTGCCATTGTAGGTGAGGGACATTCTTTCTTTCCTGTGGCTATCAGCCACAGGTTGCTTTTAGCTCCCAATGGACCCCTGCAATTCCTCTACCTCTGGCTCACTCACAGGCCTATCATAACATGGAAGCCTACTTTTTCAAAGCCAGTAGGAGAATCTCTTACTTTAGTCTGTTAAGATGGAATCTTGTATTCTATAATATAATCAGAGTAGTGATTTCAGCTTTGACATATTCAGTTGGTTACAAGTAGGTTGTTACTCAAGGGGAGGAAATTATACAACAGTATGGACGCCACGGGGCAAGAATGATGGATGCCATCTTAGAATTCTAACTACCATCTTATGGTAGCAAACAACCCTAAATTTCACGCCTTAAAACAAGCTTGTCTAACACTTGGCCCAGGATGGCTTTGAATGCAGCCTAGCACAAATTTGTAAACTTTCTTAAAATATTATGAGGTTTTTGCAATTTTCTTCTTTAGCTCATCAGCTTTCGTTAGTGTTAGTGTTAGTGTATTTTATGTGTGGCCCAAGACAATTCTTCTTTCAATGTGGCCCAGGGAAGCCAAAAGGTTGGACACACCTCTAAAACAACAACGGTTTATATCTGTTATGGGTTAGCTGAGGAAGGGCTTTAGCTCTGCATCATCAGGCAGAGAGCCAATTTGAGGAAGGCTCCAACACCACACTTCACTATTGCCAAGGTAAGAAAAATGCAATCTCGCTTCCACTCAAATCTCTGTGGTGAAAACAAATGACATAATCATCTCTGAGAGTCAAGGAAGCATGATTCTGCCTTATGCTTTAACAGAAAATTGGACATATTTGGTAAAGAATAGAAATGAGAGATGAATTTCTTAATGAATGCCTTTCTGCTGTGTTCTGAATAGAGCACTCTCCTCAGATCATTGATTCACTGTATTTCCTCAACCTGAATGCCCTTTCCTCTATGACCCTATTTCCAAATTATAACACTTCCGTGCTGCAAGGTCAAGCTCAAAAGCCAGTTTCTCAGTATTTTGTGATTTTTTTTCTCTCAAAAAATTAATTGCCCCTTCTCAGATCTCACATACCACTCTTCTGTACATTCTCTATCTTGTAGAGCATTCATAATTTTCTAATTATGTCTCAGTTATTTGAGATGCATTTTCTCTCATATTAGATTGGGAGCATCTTGAGGCAGAAACAGTGGTTGAGTCACAAAAGTGACTCAGGGCTATGCTCAAGGTGGTCCTAATGTTTGGTGGCTAAGCAAAATTGATCTTGTTACCCCAGAATATATATTTACAAAGGTAGCTTTTGGGCAATCTTTGAATTATTTAAGGGAAATAATTGCCTAATTTTCTTATTTTATAGTAAGTTATAATTTTTCCAGTTAAATTCTTTTCTGAATATAATCTAAATTCCTCACAAAGTGGTTTTTTGCTCATTTTCTCTTGTTTATCCATAATGAAGACCATAGATCACATAATACAGTTGGAAAAACTTTAAAGATTATCTAGGCCAGTGATATGAAACTTTTTATTTTGAGAAGTTGATTCCTTTATTTAAACAAAACCTTAAACAGAGCATAAAATCATAAAACAGCAATGACAACAAAAAAATCTGCTTCTCTAATTGAAGTCCAGAGTCCTGGTCACTTAACATCTCTTAACCAGTTTCTAGTCCCAAGAGTTGGCCTCCAGATACCTCTATGAAGTGCTAGATATTTGGTTTAAAACTTCTGGTTATTGAATCAACTTTTCATATTACAGATAGGAAAACTAAATCTAGAAAGATTGTGTCATATCCAAAGCCACACAGACATATAGTTGGAGAATCTATTTCAGTAAATATTTATTGAGCATCTATTATGTGTGAGTTTGGCTAACAAAAAAGTTATAGCAAGCCTCTTAATATAGGTAGCAATAAAAGTCACATTTTTTGTTTACAATAGTCAAGTCTTCCATTTCATTCATGTCCATTTCTAAATAGTAATAAATGGTTAAAGTCTCGGTTTCCACAGTGGATCTAAAAGTTGAATTTAACTGAGTTCAAAGCCATGTTAGGTCCTAGTTCACAGTCAGAGCCACTTGTGAAGGTGTGTGACAGCTCTATTTGTGTACCTTGAATTCCTATAACTCTCACTCTCATCAAACACAGGAGAAAATGTCCGTTTCTTAGATGAGCTCACTCTCTCACTCTTTCTGCTGGAAATTGATTTCTATTTTATGCAAATTGGGATTCATTGCTTAAAAAAAATTACAAAGGATAAGGTAATCTTATTAATCCAGCTGCCCCAGCATTGGGCGGTCATGTGGCTGCTTAGATGTAATAAGTTCACTTTCCCCACACATGTGGATGACTTCAATCCATGGGCATCCACTCAGCATCTATTGTTGCCCACAACAATATAATATCATCACCATATCACTGAGAAATGCGTATGCTGTTAGGGGGTTAGGAAATGTTCACAGACAAAATAAGTGGAAGATGCTATTACTATGTAACAAAGTATTTTTTTCTTTTTTCTTTTCTTTTTTTTTTTTTTAAGGCAGAGTCTCATTCTGTCCTCCAGGCTGGAGTGCAGTGGTGCGATATTGGTTTGCTGCAACCTCCACCTCCTGGGCTTAAGTGATTCTCCTGCCTCAGCCTCTCGAGTAGCTGGGACTACAGGTGTCCACCACCACGCCTGGCTCATTTTTTGTTTGTTTGTTTGTTTGTATTTTTAGTACAGACGGGGTTTCACCATGTTGGCTAGTCTGGTCTTGGATTCCTGATCTCAGGTAACCTAGCCTCCTCAGCCTCCCAAAGTGCTGGGATTACAAGTATGAGCCACTGCACCTGGCCTATGTAATTTAATTACGTTAAATTATGTAATGTGAGCTCTAACTGTTAATGGAGCTTGAAAATGGCATTAATCAGTATATATTAGAGTAAGTGGTAGAAGTCTTCCATGGGGAGCAAATGTCAATGAGCGTCTTGAAAGGTAAAGTCAAATTTGAATTGTATGTGTGGATGGTGGTCAAGGGAAGTAGGTGTCATTTCTGAATGTGGGTATGATACAAGCAAAGACATGACATATGTAACAAGCATATTTTCATAGTAACTAAAATGAATTGAGCACCTAAAGTGGGTTAGGCTTTGTATTTATCACTTGAGAGTGTGACCTTACGAGGAGGAACTGATATTATCCATATTTCACAAGTGAAGAACCATAAGTAGTTAAGTAACTTGTGTGAGACCATATAATTGATGAATTATGGAACTCACATTTAAACATAGGTCTCTATGATACCAAAGCCAATGTTATTAAACAAAGCTCCCTAATCTGTTTAGAAACATATAGGAAATAATGAGAAGAATATGATGGTCTAGGGGAAGAGTGATAAGAGGGTGGATGGGTAAGATGGAGTTAGCATAGGTTAGTGGTTCTCAACCAGGGGTAATTTTGTCCCCCAGAAATATGGCAATTTCTGGAGATATTTCTGGTTGTTACAACTTGGAGCAGGGGCTGTTTCTGGCATTTGTGGATAAAGACCAGGGATTCTGCTCTTCATTATATAATGCACAGAGCACACCACCCACAACAAAAAATTATTTGCCCCTAAATATCAATAGTGCTGAGAAACAGCATAGATAGCTTGAAGAGTCTGGACTTATTTCTTTGGGTAGTGGGTCCTTGACTATAGGACTCAAAAGACCCAAGTGGCCTTCCAGGTGTGACATCTCACATGAACCATCACCTAGTTCCTCAAAGCAGATTCATCATTCCCCCCAAACTGACCCATTTCCAGTGTTTCCTTAAAAATCTCTCATCTTCCTGCCCATCTCCAGATCTAACTTCAGCACTCCACGAAGCTGCCTTTGTCTTCTACCTGGAGTATGGCAATGATCTCTCATTAGGCCTGTCTTCTTCCACTTTGAGTCCCCATTAGGAAGCTCTAGAGAACTTCTGGAGAACAGCTGGAGAAGTTCTCACAAAAAAAGTAAATCTGATCAAATCACTTGATGCATAAAGCTCCCCAAAGGCTTTCCACTGTCCAAGCTAGAGGAGCTGGCATGATGTTTTGTGCCTCGAATCTTTTCCCTCTGTCTTCCTCTCTGTCTTTCAGTTCCTTTAAAGTGCTCCTCTTCTTTTCCTCTAGGTTATAGAGCACCTATTTCTTTGCCTGTAAACTTAGCTTTGGCCTCATCCCACATTTCTCATTCTTTTCATCCGAATAATGCCTCTTGATCCTTCAGATTCCGGCTTAAACATCACTTCCTCAGAGAGGACTAAGTCTTAACATACTACTCTGTATTTTCTCCTTCCTAAAGCTTCTCACACATGTAATTATTAGATTAGTATCTATCTTCCTTGATGGACTGTCAACTTTATGTAGATGGCGACTGTTTCTGTCTAGGTCAGTGCCATCCTCAGGAATTAGTAGGAGCTCAATAAATATTTGTTGAATTAACCAAAAAATAAACACAGTCCTGGACTGTGTAAGACACAGAGTAGGACAAGAAATATTCAATAAATGTTTGTTGAATTAACCAAAAAATAAACACAGTCCTGGACTGTATAGGACACAGAGTAGTACAAGAAATATGCTTAATTCCCTACCCATGGCATGGTCCTACGTCTCAAAATGTGTGTGGCATGGGTAGGAATGAGAGTAACAACAGAAGTTTCTCATCCAAGGACAAGGAATACTAGGTAAATGAAGAATTCAGGCAGACAAAGGATTTGGATTATTAATGGCAAACATCTCTGAAGGACCATACTACAAGCTATAATATCCTGAACAAAGCTTTTCTTCTCCCTTCAGCATGGCTTGTTAAAATAAGCACTATTTTCTGATTAGGAACTTGCCAGCCATGTAGAATATAGACAGTATCATACAATTCTTTATACCTGAACAGGAGAAGATACAGACAAGGTACAGAACATTCTCCTGCAAAGCAGCAAACCACTAAAATACCATTTTTAATGAAAGAACAAGCACTTCCCACATTTTCTCTATGAGAATGTCAAATCTCCTTTAAACTTTTTCTTTTTTACTGCTACTAATTCCTAGACTTTCTTTTGAATAAGGTTCTTATTTCAAGACTAAATTTGCTACCACTTAACAAAGATAAATTGGTAACAGCCTTACCTGAAATTTGCTGACACCCCACATACCAAATCCCCTGGGTAGTATGCAGAAAATATATGTATGTATGTGTTCATGTGTCTATTTATTTACTGGGAAGCAAAGAAGTAGTCCACTATAGTTTCACTTGTGTGTGTTTGTAATTGTCTCTACTGATCTTTAATTTCACTCTTGTGAAAATTCAAGTCTCATTACTAGTTACTTGATTAATTAGACTTTAGCTCTAAATGACAAATTACATCTGAAAAATACGTTATTTGAAGGTAACTTTTGTTCAGTTCTATAAAAGATAACAAATAGCTCAATTCTCTATTCTCTGTTTTGAAGAATGGGTGTACCTTTACAATTGTAAGTTTTACATTATAGAATTATTATTCTTATGGAACTAGGCGTAGGGCCAGTTCTAAAGACATTCTATACAGGCAGTTTCATTTTTCCTTTCCTTCCTCCCTCTCTCTCTTTTTACTTTCTTCCATCCTTCCTACAAATACACATTTGACTCTCTACTCTGGACCAGACACTGTTCTATCCAGACCCTGGAGATTCAGGAGAGAATTACATGCAAATTCCTAGAACTCATAGAACTTAAGTTCTTTTTTTTTAATTTCCAACTTTTATTTTAAGTTGTAGGATACATGTGCAGGATGTGCAGATTTGTTACATAGGCAAACATGTGCTATGGTGGTTTTCTATGCAGATCATTCCATCACCTAGGTATTAAGCCCAGCATCCATTAGCTAGATCTTTTAGGCTGAAACGTCCCAGGCTAGAGCTGATGGTGACCTAGACCAGGTGATAACAGTGTAGACAGAGAGATATGGATTAATTTGGCATATTAAAGGGCTGCTGTGCTACACAATTGGGGTACGATAGCACCTCCTGAAACATAACTCTTTTGTATATGAGGAGGCTCATTCCCCTTTAGAGTCAAACAATAGTATTTCAAGGTTTGAAATGCATCTGAGTAACTATTTAGCCAATTCCCCAGGACTCTATATTTATTCCTAGTAAATTTCAACTTTTAAAATTATTTCCATTATTGCAACACACTGAGAATGTTTAGGATTCTAAAATAATCATACAAAATGTTGATTGCTTATCCCAGCTTTGCTGCATCTGCAAATTTGATTCAAATACAATCAATGCCCATATCCAACTCAAACATAAAAATATTTACTGGGACTCAATTGAGGACAAGGCTGTGTGACCAGATACTAGAAAATGCTTTCCTGTTTGACATCAGTGCGCTAATCCACACTCTAATTATGATGATTTACCCGGTTAAAAATCCACCCAAACATACCATCATTAGTTTTTCTTAATTATAGACATTTCAAACATTAGAATTCATTTATGAGAGAATATAGTTGGCCATGTAGGCCTTTTATGCTCATCACTTTAAACTTAGGCATCCCTTTCAATCTTATGCAATAATATTAAGTAACTTCTAGTCTAGGGACTGGTTGAGCCAACAGGGAGTAAAGAGTTTAGGAAGTGAAGAGGCTAAAGTAAGGGATTACTAACTTTTCTTTTTTCTATTCTGTAAGAATGTTATGTGTTCCTTTCTGCTTTGGCTGCTAGGAAGCTCAAAAACTATATTAATTATGATTTTTGAAATGTATCTTTATATATAAGGTCTTTACCAATTTATTTTCCATTTTATAAGTATCTTTTATTAGTACCTTTTATTATAATCCACTTTAAAGTATTTTATGTGTATCTCATACTTTTAAGTAGACTTCTACTTTAATAACTATTTAAAATATGTGTACCTAAATATCAAATAATGCACACAAATGGTATATGCATAATTTCATTCTTCAGAGCTAAAATTAATAAAATTTCAATTTTCCTGCAATTTTAAAGTTGATGTAATTTCAACATCTCCTCTACATCTCTAATGAATGAATTTAATGGCACATGTATACACATGTAACAAACCTGCACGTTGTGCATATGTAACCTAAAACTTAAAGTATAATAATAATAATAAAAAAAAGTCTCGATTCCCAATCAACTAGAATAAAGGGCAAGGTGGCTTTCCAAACGGTGAATGGCAGATTTGTTTACAAATGTATATATGTGTGTGCACACGGTATGTTTGTAAGAAGCTTCACCAAAGACCGCATTAGCTTGAAATGTTATTCATTGTAGAGCAACTGCTGTCTGAAATATGTAGTCTAGATTTGGCACTCCAAGGCTAGCTTAGAGCTGCCAATATATGTCTTCAAACTGTGGATGGTTGGAAAGTTGGGTTAATAAAAGGCAGCCTGTAAATTATGAATAAAATATACTCATAGTGAGTGACAGTGCTTTAAACATTGGAAGAGAATGATCATTTTCCTTTGGGTCTTCTTCATTTTAAATAGCTCCAGTATAGCAGAGAGGTTAACAGCTTCAGAGAGTCAAATATGTAAATAATCCCAAGTTTGACGCCACTTTATTTTGACGCCACTTTATTTTTGCTCTACTTTGAGCATCTACTTAATAACTCTAGGTCCTGAAAGCCCAGGCTTTTTGCTATTGGGAGGATTTTGGTGGGATGATGCAAACAAAGCACTTAAACAGCTGAATGGCACATTGTGAGTGTTTAATATGTAATGGCCGTGATTGTTCTTATGATATTCCCTTCTCCATTGTTCATATGATGTGGTTTTGAGAGTGCCTTCATCAATCTGGCTTGCTCTCCTCTGAAGGAAATCTGTTTGTTGAATTGGACACCTCTGGTGGACATCTTACATCCTCTCTGACTTACCTCTGATACCAGTCCTACCACAAACAGTTCTATGCATCTTTGATTCACTTTCAGCTGAAGCACCTCTCCTTAAGTTTGTGCTGTGTCTCTCACATCTTGTGCTGGGGCTTCTCTGGTGCTGCTGAATCCCTAGGCCCCTACTTGCCCCACACACATGTGCAACCCAGAAGTACAGGGCTGATAACCATAAGATGTCACCTCTGATTGATGGGAGTACAGGAACAATGTGTAGATATAAATGCTTTCCCTTTTATTTATCAGGCAAATGGTTGTGGGAACGGCTCATAAGGTCTGATCCCATAACCAGTCTCTTTCACTGGTGGCCTGCTCAATAACTTTCTCTTACTAGTTTATCCTTTCCCTGTTCATGGTCTTGTCTCTCAGTGAACAGTTTGCTTTTAAGCTTTTGTTTTAGATGCTCCTTTCAGAAAACACCAGGATAATATAAATATTTGCAACACATTTTTAGGCAGATTATCCCACAAACATAAACGGCTATTCTATGACTCAAATTAAGACAAATACAATCTTTACATCTTCTGACCTTCTGCAGCACTTACAATCAAAGTCACCATTTAGAAGATCCTACCTATCTGTTGCTAGTTTATATGTGTCAGTTAAGTAATAATAGAAATAATAGTTAATTTATTGAAAACTGATGAGGTCAGATTGCCTTCCGTGTATTATCTTGTTTAATGCTGACACTCGCTCTTTTAAGTAGCTTCTATCATCTCAATATTAGAGAAGATAAAATGGAGGATAAAGAGGTTAAATCATAGGCTCTAGGTCAAATCTCTAGCAAATTGCTGGCCTAGGACAAAATAAACACTTTTAACTACTACTTTGTTTTGTACCCAGCCACTATTTTTCTCTCTGTCACACATATGCATATTTATTTAATACTTGTCTGATTGAAGGGATGTCCATGCAAGAATCCCAGAATATGTACTATGAAAGAAATCTTAGTGGTCACCTCATCATTTCTTCTAACTTTATGGATGAAAAAACTGATGCTAAAAACATGTTACAACTTGGCCAGATATACAATAGTGGACAGGGAAAAATTTGAGATGTGACCTTGGAGCCCTTGATTCTCAAATACATTTTCTTTCAAAAGAGGTGTTTAACTCCAATCAAGAACTAATAATGCAAATATAGCAGGGTGTTTTTCTAGAGGCAAGAGTTTGGCTAGGGAATGAGTTAGTCTCCAGTACCTTTGGGTATGTATTGAAGATGTTCTTATATATGGAGACTCTGCTTTTCTGTGTAAAACAAGTATTGTGTATAAATCTATCTATAGATCCAAGGAGCAAGAAATATGGAAATAATAGCGTATGAGATGCTGCATACTGGCCTCTTAGACCAGGTGTAAACTTCTCAGCAAGGATGGTGAATTGAGGAAATCGAGAATTGTTTTAAAATTGAACTTTGTGAGACTCTGAGTTCAAATGGTGTTGCTGAGGGGACCTGGAACAATCTCTAGGTTAAAGGGATATTGTTTCCATTCAAGCTGCATGAGCTCCTCTACGGCAGGTGGTTTGAGGAACAGCAGGGGATAGTACCCTTCATGTGGACATCCTTAGATGAGGAATCACCAGAATACATCTAAACCTGAACAAGGAGGTGATGGGTCAAGAGAGAGGAAAGGAGAAGAGAACATGGCATCTACACTGTCAGTTCAACAGGAGAGATGAATACTATGGAGGTTCCCACAAGCAAATGGGTTTGAAAGAGCCTGAAAATCAGTTTATTAATGTAGTGTCACCTCATTTGTACACATGGAATGGCAAGACCTGAAGCAACATGAATTCTATCATAAGGAATAAGAACACCTTGAGTTGCCTGACTGACAAAAAGATCTGAGGCCATTAAAAGAAATGGGCACTTTTTTTTTTTATTTTTTCATTCTGGTAATTAAAAAGAAGCACACACATATCATCAGCAGATCTTTTCAAACCATTTCTTCTTCCTATCTTCTGAATTTCTGAAAAATATACTAGGAATATAAAACAAATGTAAGATTTTACTTTTAGCTGGTTTATAAAATATCGAGTGGGAATGACTCAAGCCAGTGCTCTCCAATCTCTTCCATGTTGTAACACATAAAATATGAACATATTTATATACATAGTGAGGTAATTAGAAAAAGTTAATTGGCCCAAGGCGATAGTTTCTACCCTAGGGCTAAGGGATCAAGACCTAGGCATACTGGTTGGAAAATTTGACTTGAGAAACAAGTGATGAAAGATAGGACAGCTTGTGAGTTACTGATGAAAGAATAAATTCAGTCCCCAGTTTCAGGACAAACTGACTATTTTAGCACCAACTAATTTGAATGTGTGATCATTTGATTTTAAGCTATATGAAATTTATTATTATACTAGCAAAAGTATTAAAATATCTGATGGTGATGTGCCAGATGAATTGGTATGGAGGGAGATCAGAGGTGAAATTAATTAAAAGACTATTGTGGGAATTCAGGTGAAAGGGAATAAAATGAAGGATTAGGAGCACATCTGGTTCAACATCTCTCCTAGCATCTTGCACTTACAATCGTGATAAGTGTTTGTTTAGAAGATGAAGAATGGAGGTGTTGTTAAATACAGATTCTCTACTAAATTAATAGCAATAATGAGTAACAAGATAGTTATAGTAAAAATAGGCTTGGCATGGTGGCTCATACCTGTAATGCCAGCACTTTGGGAGGCCAAGGCTGGAGGATCACCTAAGGTCGAGAGTTCGAGACCAGCCTGTCCAATATGGTGAAACCCCATCTCTACTAAAAATACAAAAATTAGCCGGATGTGATGGCCAGTGCCTGTAATCCCAGCTACTCAGGAGGCTGAGGCAGGAGAATTGCTTTAATCCAGGAGGCGGAGGTTGCAGTGAGCTGAGATCGCACCACTGCACTCCAGCCTCAGCTACAGAGTGAGACCCTGTCTCAAACACAAAAAACAAAAAGATAGTTATAATAAAAATGCTAATACCTTTTTATTGACCCTTCAGTATTATTTTACAATAAACTATATCCTGAGTTCTAGAAGGGAGTCTGAGTGTTTGAAAGTATTACCAGCAGTAACATTTGTGATATGTTAAAGTGTTGGTGAATATACACATAGGGAAATGAACAGCCATTTACATTGCTAGTGGGAGTGAAAATTGGGAAATCACCTGAAAAGCAAATTGGTGGACTTTTGCCCCCAAAATTTCATTTATTGAAATCTATATTAAATTTACTAGGGCTACCATAACAAAGTACCACAAACTGGGTGGCTTAAACAGCAGAAATTAATTTTTTCGTGGTAAAATAAATATGTTTTATTTCATTAGAGGCTAGAAGTTCAAGATCCAAGTGTCTATAAGGTTGGCTTCCTCTGAGGTCGCTTTCCTTGGCTTGTGTTTGGCTACCTTCTCCCTGTCTTCATATGGTCTTCCTTATGAGCATGTGTACAGTCTAATTTCCTCTTCTTATAAAGACACCATTATTGTTGTATTAGAGCCTATTCTAATAACCTCATTTCAACTTAATGACGTCTTTAAAATCTTCAAATATAGTCACTTTCTGAGTTAATAAGGGTTTGGGCTTCAACATACAAATTTAAAGGAGACAGAATTCAACCCGTAAAAGACTGTATCTTAAATAGTGAATGCTAAAAGTAAGTTCTTCATCACACTGTATATATTAGAGAAAGAAATAATCTGAAGTTTCATCAATAGGTACTTGATTAAAGGAATCGCGTTTCATTCATATTGTGAAATACAAGGCAACAATTTAAGATAAAAAAATCAAAACACTATATGTTAATATTAAACTATCTCTAAACATACTACTAAATAGGAACGAAAGCACAAGACTCAATATGTAGGATATGTTTTTTGTAAATAAATACACATAGACTTCTATATACACCTATAAGCATGTAAGAAAAGAGTATTAGAAGGACATGCATAAAAGAGTTGACTGAATTACCTGTGGGCACAGGTGAATAGTGGGGGTGGACAGTACAGCTTTCTTGTTTTGCACTGTAGTTTTTGAGTAGAGGGATGTATTAGTCAGGGTTCTCTAGAGGGACAGAACTAATAGGAGAGATGTATATATGAAGGGGAGTTTATTAGGAGAATTGACTCACATGACACAAGGTGAAGTCCTACAATAGGCCATCTGCAAGCTGAAGAGCAAGGAAACCAGTCTGAGTCCCAAAACCTCAAAAGTAGGGAAGCTGACAGTGCAGGCTTCAGTCTGTTGTTGAAGGCCTGAGAGCCCCTGGCAAACCACTGGTGTAAGTCCAAGAGTCCAAAAGCTGAAGAACTTGGAGTCTGATGTTCAAGGGCATGAAGCATCCAGCACAGCAGAAAGATGATGACTGGAAGACTCAGCAAGTCAGCTTCTCCCACCTTCTTCTTCATGCTTTATTCTAGCCACCCTGACAGTTGATTAGATGGTGCCCACCCACGTTGAGGATGGGTCTGCCTCTCTTAGTTCACTAATTCAATGTTAATCTCTTTGGCAACACCCTCAGAGACACACCCAGGAACAATACTTTGCATCCTTCAATCCAATCAAGTTGACACTTAATGTTAGCCATCACAAGAGATAAAAAACAAACAAACAAACATTTGTTTAGCATGTGCTATGGGCTAAACACTCTTCTGAACACCTTAGATGTATCAAGTCATGATTCTCACAACCACCCTGAACTATGTGCTATTATCATCCTCAAATTATCATGAAGAAACCAAGGCAGACAGATGATCCACCTGCCAAGGTCATGCAGCCTGTCAATGGCAGAGCTGACTGGAGCCCAGGCAGTCTGGCTTTCGAGCCTGTATCCTTAACTACCATAAATACAGCCTGCTGATGCCAATGTACTACTTCTCTAAAATTTGTGCGAAAATTAATAAACTCATGTGTCTTTATATATTCTCTCATTTGGGTTTTGATGATCTGACCTTCTACACATTGAGACTGGAGGAATACGAGGTGATATACACTTTTATTTTCCCCCTAGATTCAGTGTAGTTTAATAGAAAGAGCCCATCTATGTGTCTCAGTACCAGGAAACCAGCTTCGAGGCTTGATTCCACCATCATGTAGGAGCCGCACACTATACATCTCTCTAGAACTCCCTCTCCCTATCGGGTCAATGCAATAGTGATAGCTACTGGACTGGTCTCTTCAGCACTACTGTGAGGATCAAGTAGAGTCTTGCATCTGAAACTCATTCATGGAACACTCTCTGTGTATGCTCAGCCTTTTTTTTTTTTTTTTTTTTTTTAATACTTTAAGTTCTGGGATACATGTGCCAAACATGCAGATTTGTTACATAAGTATACACGTGCCATGGTGGTTTGCTGCACCCATCAACCCAGCATCTACATTAGGTATTTCTCCTAATGCTATCCCTCCCTTAGCCCCACCCCATGACAGGCCCCGGTGTGTGATGCTCCCTTCCCTTTGTCCATGTGTTCTTATTGTTCAACTCCCACTTATGAGTGAGATCATGCGGTGTTTGGTTTTCTGTTTCTGTGTTATTATTCTGTGGTGAATGCATCTCAAATTTCCAGAAGTCCACTGCAGGAAAATGAATGTTTGAATACAATATAAACACATGGAGGTTTGTAGGTGAAAATAAAATCTTGTGAAGTAACTTGATAGATGCCTTAGATTTTGAAATAATTTGATGAGTGCATTAGATGAGACCATCACAAAATGAGGGGCTTGCAGGCACTGTCCCAGATTTTGTCATCTAGCTTATATTCTTAGCTTATTATTCACCCCCACTATAGTGCTTGAGTAAGAGTAGGGAGGGGATGTCAGAAAATGTTTGTTGAATGAATGTGGGAGATTAAAAAATAAGAGATATTGTCTCTGCTCTGAAAATGTTTTCCAAATAAACAGTGAGATAAACACAACTGAGAGATGAATTATTACGTTGGTAAGGACGATGCATCTTGTCAAGTTTAAGAAGAGTGAGAAGGGCAGAGCAATGTAATAGGACCATAAAATCAAAAACGCTGGACCTGGGAAGAAATCTACAAATCATAAGCCAGTGGTGTTTTGTGTTCTAAGGAATCTTAAAAGTCTGCGG
Organism: Hylobates moloch; assembly: GCF_009828535.3. NCBI lineage: Eukaryota > Metazoa > Chordata > Mammalia > Primates > Hylobatidae > Hylobates > Hylobates moloch. The sequence goes on along the minus strand of NW_026652281.1, from coordinate 130,233,334 downwards.
ACCATCATATAGGTAGGAAAGGCTCTCCAGGTGACACACGTTGTTCAGTAAGACCAGCTATGTGTTTTTTCTATTGAATATTAGTCTGCCTGGAAATATTTTTTGAATAAAGTTCTCTTGGCTAAAAGAAAATTTGAAATCCACCTAATGACAATTCAAATTTATTTTATTAACAGATGAGTAAATTGAGGGAAAATCACTGTATATGAGGTCCTGCAGAGAGTTCAAACTGTTTCCCTATAGATACAGAAAGGGAACTGAGTCATGTATGTAAAATACAATTTTTAATAAAGGAAACAAAAAGCAAGCTAAAACCCCATAACAGAAAATGCATTGCAGTGTGTGAAGTGTGAAATAATGAGATAAGAAGAACAAACAAATTTGTAAGTCTTTTCTTTTAAATAACTAGTTATATTTTGGACCACATTTTAACCAAAATCTCTAATATATGATAGTATATGGAGAAATGTTGGATTGGGCCAAAAGAGGAAGGATTCTGACTGCCCAAAAAGAGGTGAAATAGTCTGCCCAGGAAGAAGCAGCACATTTTGATCTTTTTCTTGCCTGCTGATGAAGGGTATGTTATGATTACAGTAAAAACTTCTTACATAGTTATACCTTGTCTTGTTTGCTTTCAATTTAGAAAGATATTTTCCCTTGTCCTCTATACCTATCAAAAATATGGAAATTTTTCTGTATGCAAATCCTTGCCTCTGTTGTCTTGAAACTTTTATATCCATTTTTTGGGGGGGCTAAGAAACTTAACGAAGATTAAAATGTTTACCTTTTATGCCTCTCAACATTTCCCAAGTATCATTTAGGTAAAATCCTGAACCAAAACAGAAAAGTCAATAGATCGCTTTTAGAAAGGATTTTGCAATTTTACAGCATCACTTGCCAAGGAAAATGGCTGAGTAAATACTATGTCCCGTTGTAAATATAAACAGAGAATTGGTTTATCTCCTTCTAGGTCTTGGTTCATATGGCTGTGAGAGTTCCCAGAGGGCTCTCCTAAAATTGGAGCTGAAGACAGAACTTCGTAGTCATCTCTTTCCAAAACTGTAAGCCAATATTTCCAAGATTATGAATGATTTGTTAGCACCTAGCATGTAGGGGATATACCTTGGGTGTCGAAGGCCCCAGTTTCCTAGCATCCCTAAATGACCTTATATTTATTTGGAAATTCTGTCACATAGGAGTATATTCAGTTGCAGGAAATAGAAAGCGCTATTTCAATGGCTTGAAAAAATAGAAGTTTAATGATCTCATTCTACAAGAAGTTAGAAGGTAGGCAATCCAGGGCTACTACAGCAGTATTATAACTTTTTGTCTTCATGTATGTTGTCTCTTGGTTACAAAATTGCTGTACTACCAAGCCTCATTTCCACCCTGCAAGCAGAAAAAAGGAATTAAATATCTATGTCTAGTAAGATTTATCTTTGTATCCAGAAAAAAAAGCCCTGTCAAAGGACTTTTTCCTAATCTCATTGTCTATTCATGTATAACAGGGCTAACTGTGTGTGTAAGAGCAAGTAATCAGGAATTTTAGCATTCCATATTCTGTAGTATAGAAAGGTGAGAGAGAAGTTTGTTGCAGATAATGTGGGATAGCCAATTCATAGTGCATTCCACAGGAAGCTCAACTTGGAAACCAAAGTTGCATAAAGTTTTAGGTACAGACCACCAATGCATGTCAATCTAAACATTCTTGTTTTTTTCTGTGCATAAGTGCTAGGTGGTTTTGCCAACTATCCCCTCAAAATTAACCTGTATCAAAGTCTGCAAAATAACTAAGTGACTAATATCTGTGAGATTATTTTATACTAGGTCAATAGTCATTAATATAGACTTTATATTTTGCCCCTCCATAGTAAACATCTATCTATTTTGCTACCAGAATACATTCCTGCTTCTTCTGGCAAGAGAAAATCAAATTTTTATTTGGGGAGCCAAACCACTCACACCTTATTCCACATGGTTGGGGTGGGGCTGAATCCATTTCTGCAGGAACCAGTGAGTCATGAATAAATCAGTCAGCACATGGCTTTCTCTTGGATTGATTGATTTCTCACATTATCTGGCATGTGACCTAATTTGGGCCAATGGGAGATGAACCTTAGACTCTGGTTGGTACTGCTGAGGAAGGGAAACTACCTTTTCTATTATCCTAGAGCTGTACTTATCTAAAGTCAAAAATACTGGGGAACATTACATAGAGAGAGTCTTCCTAAACATGGCACCAACATGTAGGATAGCAGAACAGAAAGATGTGGAAAGAAAGACTACACTCTGATGGTATATTTTTGAGTCCCTGGATCCAGCCATGTTTGATACCAGTGTATCTCTAAACTTCACAGTTATGTAAACCAATAAATAAACTGTACAGTTATGTCAACCAACCTCATCTTTTTTATTTTTACTTAATCCAGTTTAAGTTTCTATCTCTTTGATGTGCTTGGCTCTGTGTCGCCACCCAAATCTCATCTTGTATCTCCCATAATTCCAACCTGTTATGGAAGAGACCCAGTAGGAGATGACTGAATCATGGGAGTGGGTCTTTCCTGTGCTATTCTTGTGATAGTGAATGGGTCTTATGAGATCTGATGGTTTTTAAAATGGGAGTTTCTCTGCACAAGCTCTCTCTTTGCCTGCTACCATCCACATAAGATGTGACTTAATCCTCCTTGCCTTCCTCCACGATTGTGAGGCCTCCCCAGCCATGTGGAACTGTAAGTCCCATAAACCTCTTTCTTTTGTAAATTGCCCAGTTTTGGGTATGTCTTTATCAGCAGCGTGAAAATGGACTAATACACTCCTTCTACTAACAATACCTGAATAATAAACTATCTCAAGGACATGTTCTCTGTCAAAGTAGACTGTGTCCTTACTCAGAAAAATAAACCTCTATTGGTGAAAATCTAAGCACCAGGTCATACCAGCATGAGAAGTATATTTAAGTCCTTTAAATCACATTATATATGTGACCAAATACATGTCCATAAGTAGATATGAAAAAAAATAAGGTATTGTGGCTTACTAACTGGTGGAAAGGATGTTCAGGGACAAGAGTTCTAGTGCTGATTCTACAAATAACTTGATCTTGTGAGCCTGTTTAAGTAGCTTCACCTTTCTGAAACTTGGCACTTTCATTTCTGAAATTGGGTTCATAACACCTCTTATGTCAAACTGCCAACTGAGGCTCAAAGGAGACAATAAATGCCATATCCCTATGTAAAGATATAATACCATATAAGCAAAACACATTGTCAATGACAGGGGTCATCAAACTACAGCCCAGAAGCCAAATCTGGTCTGCCACTTGTTGTTGTAAATAAAATATTATTGAAATAAAGCCATGCTCAATTTTATAAGTATTTTCAATGGCTGCTTCTGTGCTAAAATGAGGAGTTTCAGCATAAACCATATAGTCTACAATTCCTAAATATTTACTATCTGGGTCTTTACATTAAAGGTTTACTGATCCTCAGTCTAGAATTGAGACAACACTTCCAGTAACACTTAAGAGAAAAGCTCTCACATCCAATCAGTATCCACTGAAAGATTAGTGAGTATTCACTTTGCTCCTTTCTTTTTCATTTTCACTCCTTTCAACTATGGTTTTAATAGCATCAACACTGAAAAACTGAGTAGCACAGAAAAATGGAAATGGGGAGAAATTTTAAAAAATATTCTTTTTAAATATGCATTGCACACAGCTGTGAACTAAAAATTGACCATTATTCTATTGGAACAAAAGCATTTTGGACAGCTAGATTGGTGCTTCAAAATGTACGCAAAAAAAAAAAATGTCTCAAGTTGGAATCCAAAGAATAACTTCTGCTGTGTCAGCTTGTGTATCACATCAGCTGTTTGCATGTGGTTGAGTGAGTTGGATTAGTTGCTCAAATAGTCTTGTCCTCAGGATTTCATGAAGAGAAAGATAGAATTAGAGTATTTGCCCTTTAGAATGGGTCACTTAGTACAACTCTGCATTATATGATTATTTTTTGATACAAAAGTATATACTGAGGACTCTAATATGGGCCTGACATTGTGCCAGGGAGTGGAGTTAAGATTTTTGACAAGACAGAATGGTTGCTCATGATCCTTGACCTAATGGTTCTTACATTCTATTGGGGGACACAGCTTTTGTTTAATTTCTGCTTGGTCTTGACATGCCATTAATTAGCTTTTTCTTTAATACAGCTAGCAATGGGGAGGACATTTCTGGGTTGAATAGATGTAATCATTAGAGGAGTTATTATTAATCTGAAATAAGCTTTCTTACAGCATCCCTCTCTTTGTCCTGGTGGTATACTCAGTCATACCAGGTCATGTATACTGCCTTTTTCACTTAACAGTCTTTCAGATAGTGAGAGTTCTCATGGTCCATCGTTTATGTCCAAGCTAAAAAATTCATAATTCTTCTGACTATGTCAGGATTTTAATTGATAGTCTAGTAATATTAACCCATGTTGTTTCCATTCTGAATTATGCTAAGTGTATGCAAGAGTGAAAATTTGTAGCAAAAGGCCCGTGAGGTCGAAATTAATTTATTTTCCCTCTAACTATGAGAGGAATAATACATAACAATTTCTTATTAGGTCTCCTTCTAACTCTAAGAAACTCATCTGATTATTCACATAAACCCTAAAAATTGGCAAAAATTCCTAGCTTGAAAATTTGAATTGGGGGAATATAAGAAGTTTTGGTTTTCAGAAATTTCTAATTAATAAAATGTCAGATAACATGGCTTTTTATACTTTAATGTTTTGCCTGAAGGAGTTTTGAGTTGCTTTGTAAATGATCCCTTGTGACAGCAAATGAATTTATTTTAGGTAATATTATCTCACAGAAAAAAAAGACACGGGATCACAATATGCTACAAGTATACTGAAATTCTTCTAATCGTCTCAGCGTTTGCCTTATTTTAAATGAATTATTGATTTTTAAAATAATACACATCTTTAAAACCATGCCTCTGCATTCAGGAACAGGTCAAGTAATTTCTTTACTCCCACAGTGCCTGACAGGATTACTTTCTCCTCTGTTTAATTTTTGCCTCATAGGGCCAGTTTGAATCACCAATTTCAACAGCGTTTCAAAAGCACTTAAGATACAATGTTTTGACCTTGTAATATATTTTATTCCATGGTCTTGATGGTGAGTAGGAGATGTCACAATGGCTATCCAATCATCCTGATTATCACTCCTACACCCAAAAGATCCTTGAGGTTTTCTTTTTTTTTTTTTTTTTGAGGTTTTCTATAGCTATTTTCCCAAACAAAAAACAAGTACAATAGTGTTGCAGTTACTTAACAAACCAACATAAAACTTAGTGGTTTAAAACGACATTTATTCACCCCCAAACCATTATTATGGGCTGTCCTTGGAGACTGCTCTGGGAGTCAGCTGGGAAAGTTCAAACTTTAGAAGGTGGAAGGAACCGAAAGCTTGTTTACTCTAATATCTGGTGCCTAAGCTAAGAAGAGTCAAGATTTCTGGGGCTGTAACACTTGGGGCTTCTCTATCACTGTGTAGTATTATGTAGTCTTACCACATGATCACTCTATCATGGAAGCTTCAGGACACTAAGATTTCTTACCTGTAGTCTCAGTGACCCCAAGGTACATATCCTAAGAGAATGAGCTAGGTGGATGCTCTAATCCCCTTTATGGGATAACCTCAGAAGACATGCAGCATCACTTTCACTCGTACCACAATCCCCTCAGATTTAAGAGGAGAGAACAGTTTCCAACTCTTGGTGAAGAAATCTCAAGACCACATTTTAAGAACATGTGGGATGGTAGATATAGGTGTGGACTACTTTAGAAATGCAATCTCTTACAGACAGGACAGGAGCTCTATACCAGCTCTTGCTGTTGAGAACATTTTGCATTTTGGAAACTCATTTAAACTAGAATGTAGAATTGAGAGAAGTTTTAAGGTCACTTCTCATAGTCATTTCTTCTCTCTTGGTCTATAGATTTATAACGTGAGGGGACAGCACCCTTCTCAGCCTCTACTCATCTCTCATTCTGTAACTTTCTTATCCCCCTTTCTCTTCACTTCCCAATGCTCCCTCTGAACTAGAACTTCTACTTAGACCATCCCTACCATCCTACTGCTCCTATCTTTTCAGTGCCACGTTTCCTTATTCTCAGTTTCAGCCCTGTCCTTCCTCCAGCTTTAGAGTCCCTTGGCTACCCTCATACTGCTCCTGTTCAAGCTCCACTGTTACTCCACCCCTAGCAGAACTTGCAGTGGTAGCCTCAGTTTCAACCAGATACTTCAAGTCCACCATTCCCTTCACTGCTCACATTATCTTTTTTCCAGATATATTTTTAATACTGTTAGGACCTTGATAAAAAAAAATAGACCCATATCTCTCTACTTGGCTCCGGCATTTCTAGTCTCAGCCCTCTAACTAGGGTGGGGGTGCAGGGGCCTGTCTTTCTCACTATGACTATGATCCTTGTTTACATGTTTACATTTTTTTTTTCATTTTTCTGTCTTCTTTATCTGGTATTTTTCTTTCAACAATTTTTTTTTTTTTTTTTTTTTGAGATGGAGTCTCGCTCTCTCGCCCAGGCTGGAGTGCAGTGGCGCAATCTCGGCTCACTGCAAGCTCCGCCTCCCGGGTTCACGCCATTCTCCTGCCTCAGCCTCTCCGAGTAGCTGGGACTACAGGCGCCTGCCACCACGCCCGGCTAATTTTTTTTTGTATTTTTAGTAGAGACGGGGTTTCACCGTGGTCTCTATCTCCTGACCTCGTGATCCGCCCGCCTCGGCCTCCCAAAGTGCTGGGATTACAAGCGTGAGCCACCGCGCCCGGCCTTCTTTCAACAATTTTAATTTCAAAAAGTCCATCACTGTCATGTCCTAAAGGTTGCATAACATTTTATTTAACTAGTTAATCATTATTGGGTTTGGGTTGCTTTCAATTTAGTGCAATTGTAAACAATATTGCAATAAAAACTTGTGTATGTAGATCTTTGCATATTTGTCTTGGGTTCTATTTCTGGGAGACAAACCAAGAGAGATTTTTATTCAGATGTTTTATTGGGAGTACTCTTGGGAATAATACCTGTAAGGAAGGGAGAAACATAATGCAGTCACTACAGAAGCTTCAGCCAATTGCAAAAACCTATGAACCTTGGATGGCCAAGAGTGTGTATTCCCCCATGCACTAGTCACTGGCATGGGATGCCCCTGGGGGAAGAACATAACTTGGGTGATGCAGCTCCTGTTTGTTGAGGGCAGTTCCTGGGGAAGAGCACAGCATAATTCACTAGCAGGAAACACTATTAACATAAGAGAAAATGAGTGCCTTTAAAGGGTGATATGGCAAAGTAACACAGTATGTATGTGTTAGACATGTTCCATTATCTTAGGATAAATTCAGAGAGGTAGATTTCCTAAGTCAACTGATAAATTCATTTTAAAGCACAATTTGATAAAACAACATAATTTGAATAAATGGAATTCTTTTAAATTTATTGAGACTTGTTTTATGCCCAAAAATAAAGTCAACCTCAATAAATACTTGTGTATACTTGAAAATAATTATATTTGGCTGATGTTGAATAGAATGTTCTACAAACGTCAATTAGGTCAAGTTATTTGAGAGTGTTGTTCAGACTTTTACATCTTGACTAATTTTTCTGACTTGTTGATCTTTCAGTTATTGGAAGAGAGTATTAAAATCTTCAACTGTAATTATAAATTTATCGATTTGTCTTGAAATTATCAGTTTTTGCTTTATCAATTTTGAAACTCTGTTACTGGTATATAAATTTTCAGAATTGCTATGTATTCTTGATGAATTGACCTGTTTATCTCCATAAAATGACTTTCTTTATCTTTGAAAATATTATTTGCTCTGAAATTTCATTTGACATTACTATAGCCACTCTAGCTTCCTTTTGGAAAAAATTAGTATTAGCATGGTATATCTTTCTGCATCCTTTTACTTTTGGCCAAATGTGTCTTTATATCTAAAGTGTGTTTCTTATGGCTAGCATATATTTGGATGTTACATTTTTATTATCCAGTTGGACAATCTCTAATACTTAATAGGAGTGTTCAGTACATTTCCATTTAATATGATTATTGATGTGGTTAGGTTAAATCTATTGTCTTACTATTTGTTTTCTAGTAATCCCATTAGCTCTTTTCTTTTCCTCTTTTTCTCCTTTTTTTCTGGAATTGAGTAGGTATTACTTTATTGCATGTCCCTTATTGACTATACTTTTTGTTTAGGTATACCTATAGCTATCTTTTTTTGTTTGATTATTTATTTGTTGCTTTAGGGTTTATCATCTACATTTTTAATTTATCAGTTCAGAGAGTAACAACATCCAGATGGCAGAGTAGTAGATACAAACCTTTATCCACCCACAAAAACCAAAAATTATTCAGCTATCCATATACAAAAGTAGACTTGGGCAGTCTCTAGAGTCCAGTTCGGAACCTACAGCAACACAGTGGAGGGAAAATAACTGCACAAAAAGAATTTCTGGGGTGATTGGTGTACCACAGACGTATAGATATAACTAAGAACAAAGAACAGTGGTGGCTACAAGCAATCTGCCATGCAGCAGGTACCACTGTGGTCCCCAGTGGCCTGCTTGGCAGATGACTCTGGCAGCCTTTGCCACTGAGAACTTCAATGGTCCCAGTAGCAGCAATATAATAGTAATGGGAGATTTAATAAACTACTCTTAAAAACAGATACATCATCCAGAAAAAAATCAATAAAAACCATTAAATTTGAACTACATTTTATACCCAGTGGACCTCACAGACATATACAGAACATCCCATCTCACAGCAACAGAGAATATACATTTTCTCAAGTGCACATAGAACATTTTACAAAATAGGTCATATGTTAGGCCACAAAAAAAAACTTAACAAAATTAAGAAGATTAAAATAATATCAAATATATTTTCTGGACACAATGGCATGAAACTAGAAATCAATAATAGGAGAAAAACTAAAAACTTTACAAATATATAGAAATTAAACACCATATTCCTGAACGACAGATGGGTCAAAGGAGAAATCTCTAAGAAAACTGGAAAAGAAATACTTTTAAACAAAAATGGAAACACAATATGCCAAAACTTACAGGATGAAGCAAAACCAGTTCTAAAGCAGAAATTATACATTAAGTAAAAAGAAAGATCTCAAATAAACAACCAAAGAACAAACTAAGCTCGAAGTCCACAAAAGGATGGAAATAAAGAAGAACAGAAATAAATGAAATATAGAAAAATAAAAAGACCAATTAAACTAATAGTTGAAATTTTCAAAGGATAAGCAAAATCAATAAATTTTTTTTTCTATTTTAGGTTCGGGGTACACATGCAGGTTTGTTACATGGGTAAATGGCATGCTGTGGGGGTTTGGTGTACAGATTATTTTGTCAGTTAGGTAATGAGTACAGTACTTGATAGGTAATTTTTCAATTCTCACCCTCCTCCTACCCTCTACCCTCAAGTAGGCCCCAGTGTCTATTGTTCCCTTCTTTGTGCCCATGTATACTCAATGTTTAGCTCCCACTTGTAAGTGAGAAGATGCAGTATTTGGTTTTGTGCTCCTGTGTTAATTCACTTAGGATAATGGCCTCCAGCTCCATCCATGTTGCTGCAAAGGACATTATTTAATTCTTTTTTATGGCTGCATAGTATTCCATAGCATATGTGTACCACATTTTCTTTATCCAGTCCACCATTGATGGTTATGTAGGTTGATTCCATGCCTTTGCTATTGTGAATAGTGCTACAGTGATGAGCATATGCATGCATGTGTCTTTATGATAGAACAATTTATATTTCTTTGGGTATATACCCAGTAATGGGATTGCTGGGTCAAATGATGGTTCTGTTTTAATTTCTTTGAGAAATCTCTAAACTGCTTTCCATAGTGGCTGAATTAATTTACATTCCCACCAACAGTGTATAAGCATTTTATTTTCTCTAAAACATTACCAGGGTCTGTTATTTCTTCACTTTTTAATAACAGTTATTCTGACAGTCTTGAAATGGTATCTCATCATGGTTTTGATTTACATTTCTATAATGACTGACTACTGATGTGGAGCATTTTTTCATTCTTGTTGGATGTCAGTATGTTTCGAGAAATGTCTGTTCATGTCCTTTGCCTATTCTTAATGCTTTTTTCTTGTTGACTTGTTAAAGTTTCTTATAGATCCTAGATATTAAACCTTTGTCAGATTCATAGTTTTCAAATATTTTCTTCCATTTTGTAGATTGTTTAATCTGTTGATAATTTCCTTTGCTGTGTTGTTTGTTTACTCTGTTGATAATTTCCTTTGCTGTGTAGAGGCTCTTTAGTTTAATTAGGTCTGACTTGTCAAATTTTTGTTGTTGTTGCAGTTGCTTTGGGGGTCTTCATCATGAAATGTTTTCAAAAGCTAATGTCTAGAATGGTGTTACTAAGTCTTCTTCTAGTGTTTTTAGCATTAGGTTTTACATTTAAATATTTAATCCCTTGAATTGATTTTTGTATATGGTGAGAGAAAGAGGTCCAGTTTCAATCTTCTGCATGTGGCTAGCCAGTGATCACAGTACTAATTATTGAACAGGGTGTCCTTTCTCCATTGCTTGTTTTTGTGGATTTTGTTGAAGATCATATGATTGTAGGTGTGCAGCTTTATTTCTGGATTATCTAACCTGTTTCATTGGTCTATGTCAAAATCAATAAACCTTTACCTAGACTAAGATAAACAGAAAGATGACCAAAATAAAATTAGAAAGAAAAGAGGAGATATTACATCAGATACCACAGAAATGCAAAAAACCACAAGAGACTATTATGAACAATTATGCACCAAAAAGTTTGATTACCTTAGAGAAATGGATGAATTCCTGAACACTTTCAATACACCAAGACTGAATCATGAAGAAATGCAAAATCTAAGCACACCAATAAAAAATAGGGAGATTGAATCAGTTATTAAAAACCTCTCAAGAAAGAAAAGCCCAGAGCCTAATGGCTTCACTGCTGAATTTTACTAAACTTTTTTTTTAAATTTCATAGCAATCCTTCTCAGTCTCAGGAAGGAAGGTTTCCAAACTCATGAGGCTAACATTACCTTTACATGAAAGTCAGGAAAAGTCAGTACTAAAAAAGGAAACAGGCCAATATCTCTGATAAATATCCAGGCAAAAACACTCAACAAAATATTAGCAAACTGAGTTCAACAACACATTGAAAAGATCACACACCATAATTAAATGAGATTTATCCCTGGGATGCAAGGATGGTTCAATATATGCACATCAATGAATGTGATACATGACGTTAACACAATGAAAGATATAAATCATGGAATCATCTAAATAAATGCATAAAAAGCATTTGACAAAATTCAATATCCTTTCATGATAAAAACTCTCAATAAATTAGGTATAGAAAGGATGTACTTCAACAGAGTAAAGAATATATGACAATCCTTTGGCTAACATCATATACAATGATGAAAGGCTGAATGCTTTTTCTCTAAGATCCAGAACAAGACAAAAATGCCCGCTTTTACCACTCCTATTCAACAGAGTACTGGAAGTCCTAGCCAGAACAATTAGGCAAGAGAAGGAAATAAAAGGCACCCAGATCAGAAAGAAAAATAAAATTGTCTCTCTTTGTGTATGATATGATCTTACATAGAAAAAATCTTAAAGATTCCACCCAAAAAAACTGTTAGGATTAAAAAATGAATTCAGTAAAGTTGCAGGATAGAGAATCTCTATATAAAAATCAGATGTTTTTTCTATAAAGTAACAACAAATTATCTGTAAAATTTCTTTTTATTTTTAAAAAATTTTATTTATTTATTTATTTATTTATTTATTTATTTATTTATTTATTTATTTTTGAGACAGGATCTTGCTCTGTTGCCTAGGCTGGAGTGCAATCGTGCAACCTCGGCTCACTGCAACCTCCACCTCCTGGGTTCAAGCAATTCTCCTACCTCAGCTTCCCAAGTAGCTGAGATTACAGGCTTGAGACACTGCACCCAGCTAAATTTTTTTTGTATTTTTAGTAGAGACAAAGTTTTGCCATGTTGTCCAGGCTGGTCTCGAACCCCTGGTCTGAAGCGATCCGCCTGCCTTGGCCTCCTAAAGTGCTAGGATTACAGGTTTGAACCACTGAGCCTGGCCATAAAAATTAATGTTAAAAAATCTTTTTACAGTAGTATTGAAAAGAATAAAAATTTTTGGAATAAATATAACCAAGGAGGTGAAATATCTGTTCAATTAAAACTATAAAACATTAATAACAGAAACTGAAGACACAAATAAATATGAAAATACTCTGTGTTCAAGGATTGGAAAAAAATATATTGTCAAGGTGTCCATGCTACCTAGTGCTAGCTACATATTCAATAAAACTTCTATTAAAATGTCAATGGTATTTTCCACAGAAATAGAAAAACAATTCTACAATTCATATGAAACCTCAAAAGACCCCAAATAGCCACAACAATCTTGAGCAGAAATATATACACTTTCTGGTCTTATTTTACAAAACTATACTAGTGAAAATAGTATGACATTGGTATAACAACAGATACATAGACCAATGGAATGGAATAGAAATCCATGAAATAAACCTGTGCATATATGGTCAACCAACCTGACAAAGATGCCAATAATACATAAGAGGGAAAAGTTCATCTTTTCAGTATATGGTGTTGGGAAGCTGGATATTTACATGCAAAAAATAAAAAATAAAAGAAGAGAAAAGAAAGAAATTGGACAAGCAAAAAGAGAAAAAAAATAAATGACTATAACTACATCAAACGGAAAAAGCTTCTGCACAGCTAAGGAAACAATCAACAAGATGAAAAGACGACTCACACAATGGGAGAAAATATTTGTAAACCATACATTCAGTAAGGGGCTAATATTCAAAACATATAAGGAATATCTACAATTTAATAGCAAAAAAAAAATAACACAATTTTTTATTTTTTATTTTTATTTTGTTGAGACAGAGTCTCGCTCTGTCGCCCAGGCTGGAGTGCAGTGGTACAATCTCGGCTCACTGCAGCTCCGCCTCCCGGGTTCACGCCATTCTCCTGCCTCAGCCTCCTGAGTAGCTGGGACTACAGGCGCCCGCCACCATGCCCGGCTAATTTTTTTTTTTGTATTTTTAGTAGAGACGGGGTTTCACCGTGGTCTCTATCTCCTGACCTCGTGATCTGCCCGCCTCGGCCTCCCAAAGCACTGGGATTACAAGTGTGAGCCACCGTGCCCGGCCCATACACAATTTTTTTTTTAAAGGGTAAAGAACCTAAATAGACATTTTTCCAAATAAGACATACAAATGGCCAACAGGTGTACGAAAAGGTGCTCAACACCACTAACCATGAAGGAAGGGCAAATCAAGCCTGTGATGAGATCTCTCCTCATACCTTTTAGGGTGGCTATTACCAAATGTCAGAAGATAACAAGTGTTAGTAAGAATGTGGAAAAAAGAGAACCCTTGAACATTGGTGGGAATGTAAATTGGTACTGCCATTTTGGAAAATACTATTAAGATTCCTCAAAAAGTTAAAAATAAAACTACAATATGATCAATCAATGCCACTTCTGAATATATATCCAAAGAAAATCAAGCCAGTAATCTATACTCCCATGTTTATTGCTGTATCATTTACAGCAGCCAAGATATGGAAAAAACTAGTATCCATTGACAGATGAGTGATAAAGAAAATGTAGTACACATACATATACATATATGGGATATTGGGATGTTATATTTCATGTATAAATATTATTTCACCACACAATGAAATATTATTCAGCATTATAAAAGAAGGCAATACTACCATTTTATGACAACATAAAACTTGGAGGACATTATGCTAGGTAAAATAAACCAGACACAAAGAAAATACTGCATAATCTCACTTATGTGTAGAATCTTAAAAAATACGACTTGTAGAAACAAAAAGTAGAATAGTAGTCACCAGAGGATGGGGATTGGGGGAAATGAGATATGTCAGTCAAAGGGTATAGAATTTTAGTTAAAGATGAATAAGTTCTGGAGACCTAATTAGTTAATGATAATATATTGTGTACTTGATATTTCCTAAGAAAGTAGATCTTAAGTATTCTGAACACACACATATACACACACACACACACTCACACACATGACAACTATATGAAGTGATAGACATAATAATTAGCTTGACTTCAGTAATCATTTCACAATCCATACATATATAAAAACCTCATGTTGGCCAGGCACGGTGGCTTACTCCTGTAATCCCAGCACTTTGGGAGGCTGAGGTGGGCGGATCACGAGGTCAAGAGATCGAGACCATCCTGGCCAATATGGTGAAGCCCTGTCTCTACTAAAAATACAAAAATTAGCTGGGTGTGGTGACATGCACCTGTAGTCCCAGCTACTTGGGAGGCTGAGGCAGAAGAATCACTTGAACCCGGGAGGTGGAGGTTGCAGTGAGCCGAGATCACACCACTACACTCCAGCCTGGTGACAGAGGGAGATTCTGTCTCAAAAAACAAACAAACGAACAAGCAAGCAAAAAACCTCATGTTGTATATACCTTGAACAGGACGAATTATTCTCCACTACGGAGGCAAAGTCTTCCTTAGTATTCAACCCAGTGCCCCGTGAAGTTTTCCTTTCTGACTTGTAGGAACCAGATCTATTCCAAGCCTAGCGTGATAGTCAGGTAATGTTCCCCCTAATTCCTTTAGAGGTTTCTTCTGTAGCCATAAGTAGTTCTTGTTTCTCTCTCTCTCCCTCTCTCTCTTTCCTCCTTAATTATCTGCTAAATATTCAAGGGGGTTCTCTGTAGATCTCTCTGTGCAGTTCTCTCCATTCTGATAGTCCTATGAACTCTGATTGCTTTGTTTCCCGAATTCTTCTCAGTTCTGTCTCCTCAATTCAGAATGTCGGTCATCAACAAACACACGTTAAAAAAAAAAAAAAAAAACTCATGCCGGGCGCAGTGGCTCACGCCTGTAATCCCAGCACTTTGGGAGGCCGAGGCGAGCGGATCATGAGGTCAGGAGATCGAGACCATCCTGGCTAACACGGTGAAACCCCGTCTCTACTAAAAATACAAAAAATTAGCCGGGTGAGGTGGCAGGTGCCTGTAGTCCCAGCTGCGCGAGAGGCTGAGGCAGGAGAATGGTGTGAACCCGGGAGGCGGAGATTGCAGTGAGCCGAGATTGCGCCACTGCACTCCAGCCTGGGTGAAAGAGCGAGACTCCATCTCAAAAAAAAAAAAAACAAACAACAAAAACTCAACATCACTAATTATCAGGGAAATGCATATCAAAACCACAATGTAACACCACCTTACTCCTGCAAGAATGGCCATAATAAAAAAAATCAAAAGTAATAGATGTTGGCATGGATGTGGTGAAAAGGGAACACTTTTACACTGTTGGTGGGAATGTAAACTAGGACAACCACTATAGAAAACAGTGTGGAGAGTCCTTAAATAACTAAAAGTAGATCTAACATTTGATCCAGCAATCTCACTCCTAAGTATCCACCCAGAGGAAAAGAAGCCATATGAAAAAGACACTTGCACATGTATATTCATAGCAGTACAATTGCAACTGCAAAAATATGGAACCAGCCCAAATGCCTATCAATCAATGAATAGATAAAATGTGGTGTTATGTATACACCATGGAATACTATTCAGCCATAAAATGGAACAAAATAATGGCATTCACAGCAACCTGGATGGAATTGGAGACCATTATTCTAAGTGAAGTAACTTAGGAATGGAAAACCAAACATCATTTGTTCTCACTCATAAGTGGGAGCTAATCTATGAGGATGAGGATGTAAAGGCATAAGAATGATACAATGGACTTTGAGGACTCAGGGAAAGAGTGGGAGGGGATGAAGGATAAAAGACTACACATTGGATACAGTATACACTGCTCAGGTGATGGGTGCACCACAATCTCAGAAATCATCACTAGAGAATGTATTCATGTAAATAATTAATTAATTAATTAACTAAATAATTTTTTAAAAAAGAAAGAAAATTGGCCACCCTTCATTTCAGTTCCCTGTTCCTGTGCCAGTGGCTGAAAGTTCCTCAGTAAACTAACATAGGGAAATCATATGGTTTACTTTCTTTATTTATTTTCTCACCACCTGATGTTCAAGTCTTAAAACCATTCTTTCATATGTATTTTGTTTATTTGTTTCCTTGTATTTTTGTATTTGGTAGTTTCATGCAGGTGAGTACATATAGCTCCTCTTGCTTCATCTTGGTAGGATATAGAAGTCTGAATTTAGTTTTTAAAAGTGATATCCAGTGAAAAGTTTTTGAGTGGTCCTGCCCTAATGCAGGTGAATGCATGAATGGACCTGCTCAAGTCTGTCTTCCTCTATCAGCTCTGAGTCCTGTTTTCTACTGCTGGGAAGCTGTTCTGATGGGGAAAGAAAGAGAGAAAGATAGATTTCCTCAACTATTTTGAGTTTCCTCTTGGGGTCCTATCATTTGCACTTTCTGAATCTTACCAGGCCATAACCACAGTTCTCTCTTGAGAAACATTTTCTAAATATTGTCACTCTCCTTCAGACTGCAAGTCTTCACAAGCTGCCTTTGACATTATTACCTTTGTCTGATTCAGTGTCATGGAAACACGAGTCTTAGACAAATCATCAATGCAGTGTTTAAAAAGGCTAGCATCTGATAAATAATCCCCCACCTCCCTCACCAACACACATTTTTATGAAGACAACATTGTTTCTGCAGTTTCCTGACACAAATGATGGTACTGCAAAAATTATACTTAAGCAAGTAGTGAAGATAGAGCCAGAGTTTCACCTCCCCTTGTGCTTCATTTTAAGTTCATTTTTTCTAGTCTAATGTGTTCAGGATCAATATATGGTACAGGCTTGGACAATTACACCTTGATGGAAATATTGAATGGGCTTCTGTGGGTGGGGGCAAAATTTGATTCACAAAGCCAGGGTATTATCCATGAAAGTCCATGGTGTTTTTTAACAGTGGTGGCTACCTGCTGTTCTTTCTCTCTTTGTTTTTGATCTACTGTCTACCCAGCTCAGGCCTCAGCTCTGTGGGAACTCATTCTAGCATATTGGCTCCTTGATTCTGCAATGAGTCTGTTTATTGCTCACTCAGCTTTCAATTGTGAAATATGAGATTCAAGCTACAAAGATCTAATCCAACCCTCTATTTAGAGATGGGGAAGTAGAGGTTTAGGAAGTGGAAGGAACTTGCCTATGTCCCACCACAAGGTTATAACTAAAGAAGAGATAAAACACAACATGGCCCACTCCTAACAAAGTTAAATATCATAGTCACCAAGCCAAGCTCTCTAGAAAATATCAAAGAGGACAGGTAATACCCGCATTCCTTCATAGTCTTTTCAGAAGGTTATAGCATGTGGAAGCAATTCTCTGGATGACCTCATTACCAGGAAAGTTAATCTGGCCGCCAATTCAACACTTTTTTTTCAGTTTCCCTGCTTATGCTTTTTCGTTAAGACTCTTAGATTCAATAATTAGTAATTACTGTAAGCTGGGTCTGGTGGCGCACACCTCTAATCCTAGCATTTTAGGAGGCTGAGGCAGGAGCATCGCTTGAAACTAGAGGTTTGAGACGAACAGGGGCAAGAAAGTGAGACCTCCTTATCTCTACCAAAACTGTAAAAATTAGATGATCATGAAAATGCATGGCGGTAGTCTGAGCAACTCAGAAGGCTGAGAGCGGAAGATCACTTGAGCCCAGGAGTTCAAGGTTGCAGTGAGCTATGATCATACCACTGTACTGTAGCCTGGGTGGCAGAGTGAGAACCTGTCTTTAAAACTTTTAAAAGTACAAGTGCTTTTCGTTTCCTCATTTGATTCTATAATGAAGACTGGTCATTTGGGAGCTATCCAGCACCAAACACCAAGTCCCTTTTTCTAATTACATCCCTCTTTCTAATTTCTAATTGCAGGGTATGTGAGTGTGTGTTTTGGGTGGGGGCGAGGTGGGTATAAGAAGTTACTTTTTGCCTGTCATGTGATGTCTTGGTGACTATACGTTAAGTTACTCTGCCTTTCTACTGCAGAGACCAAAATGTTACAGGAGATTTATTACTTCAGATCCTTCCTTTTGATGCCTTTGCACAGCCAAAGTCATGTAACTCAAGCTTTTCCAATCAGAATCTATTCTAAGACTATAAACCTTAAACATGGTGTCACCCAGCATGAGGACAAGTTTACAGGTCACTCATTAGGGTTGCAATAAATATAAAAATGATGTTTTGACAGATTGCATCATGATCAGATGTGACACATGTATCATTAAAAAATAACATTTTACTTTTCTTCAAGTACGTGGGTCCTGTGATACATAAGATAGTGGTGAACAATATTTAACAGCTATCATCTGCATGGTGCATTTCTACTTCTCCTGGTTTTCTTCATTAAGTGGACACAAATGTCAGAAGATTGCTTGAAATTGAGCTCCCCCAAATCTGAAGTATACATGCAAAAGTGAAAGTCCCCCTAGCCTGATTGATGATAGATCTTACCGAATTAAACGGTATCTAACTCAATAGTACAGTCAGCACACTATATCTGGAACATATTAAATTTATTGACACCCTTGGTTGATGTTCTTTGTGGGTTTATAGTCCTGATATTGCCTTCTCATGACCCTCTGCTACATCAGCACTATTTCCAGGTGAGAGGGTCAAGTAGTGTCTGCTTATATAGAACATTATTGTTCCTACCAGTTTCTAATTCTGCAAGTTACCTGAAAACCTTCTAATAAAGACCCTTCTGTTGCTTAAGCTAGCTAAAACAGCTTTCTGTTACTTATGACCAAAGAATTGTAAGTGATACATGTCTTCATGCTGTCTATAGAAGTTAGTCAAGGCTGAGATTAATATGTGCATTTACTATTTGATTAAAATTGAAGCTTAGAGAGATTCACTTAGTGTTCAAAGATTACACAATGAGTGAGCAACAAAGTTGAAATTGTAATTTATCTCTTGACATCTAAGTCTATGCATTATCTATACAGATTTAAGTATTATGTAATTTTTTTTTTTTTTTTTGAGACGGAGTCTTGCTCTGTCGCCCAGGCTGGAGTGCAGTGGCGCAATCTCGGCTCACTGCAAGCTCCGCCTCCCGGGTTCACGCCATTCTCCTGCCTCAGCCTCTCCGGGTAGCTGGGACTACAGGCGCCCGCCACCACGCCCGGCTAATTTTTTGTATTTTTAGTAGAGACGGGGTTTCACCGTGGTCTCGATCTCCTGACCTCGTGATCCGCCCGCCTCGGCCTCTCAAAGTGCTGGGATTACAAGCGTGAGCCACCGCGCCCGGCCAAGTATTACGTAATTTTTTAAAGTAAGGATTTGATAGATGAACACTGATTGTTTTAGTTTGGGATGTCACAGAAGCTTGCCCTGAGACAAGGAATTAAGCACATGTGGTTTATTTAGAACATAATTCTGGGAAACAACTGAGGCAAAGAGGAGAAGACAGACCAAGGATGCACTATTAGACAAGTTATCACTGTGCATCTCTACAGCTTAATTGCCTGAAGAATTCTAAAAGCCAGTGTTATGAACTGACTTGTGTCCCACCAAAATTCAAATGTGGAAGCCTAAATTCCAATGTGACTATATTTGAAGACAGGGCCTTTACAGAGGTAATTAACATTAAATGAGATCATAAGGGTGGGCTGCAATCCAATCTGACTCATGTCTTTACAGAAAGAGGAAATTTGGACACACATGAGAAATACCAGGGATATGCCTACACAGAGAAAAGTCCATGTAAGGACACAGCAAGAAGGCGGACACCTGCAAGCCAAGGAGAGAGGAGTGTGGTCTCTGGAGAAATCTAACCTGCCGACACCTTGATCTTGGACTTCTAGTCTCCAGAACTGTGAGAAAATAATTTCTGTTGTTTAAGCCACCCAGTGTGCAGTATTTTGTTATGGCAGCCCTAACACATTAATGCTGCCGGTGTAGAACATGCACCACCTGAGAAAAGATGGTATCCCACTGATTCTCAAAGTGCTGTATTTGGACCAGCAGGATCAGCATCGCTTGGAAACTTACTAGAAATGCAAATTCTCAAGCCCACCCCAGAGCTACTAAATTAGAAACTCTGGGGGTGGAACCAGCAGTGGTGATTTAACAAGGCCTCTTCAGGTGATTTTGATGCTCACTCAAATTTGAGAACAACTTACCCATCAATTCTTGTCAATGATTGGTTGAGGGATGCTGCTGAAGACATTAATCCCCTGCATGTCTAACTTGCCAGTTCGGTAAGCAGAGTGGGCTCCAAAGGCAAGAGAACATTGCAGCCAAAGAGATGCAGACTCACATTTGGAAGACAAGCTGGTAAGCAATGAAATGATAAAGCCCTAAGGGATACAGGTGAGGTAGCACCTGCTAAACTAACCATGATGACAACGATGATGATGATGATAATGTACAAGAATTTATCATGTAGTACTTGTAGTTGGCAGCACTACTCTTCAACTCCTTTATGGTCTTCCTTTTGTACTGAAATTTCCAAGTGACTGAAGTTTGTCTCTCCAAATATGTGGTAATATTGTTGAGTGTAGCAGGACAAGAGAGGGAAACCTGTGACTGTCTATTATGTGTCAGAGATTGTAATCAGAATCTTATTTTTTTTTTTTTTGAGATGGAGTCTTGCTCTGTTGCCCAGACTAGAGTGCAATGGCATGACCTCGGCCCACTGTAACTTCTGCCTCCTGGGTTCAAGTGATTCTCCTACCTCAGTCTCCCGAGTAGCTGGGATTATAGGCACGCACCACCATGCCCCGCTGATTTTTTTGTACTCTTAGTGGAGACGGGGTTTCACCATGTTGGCCAGGCTGGTCTCGAACTCCTGACCGTGTGGTCCACCTGCCTCGGCCTCCCAAAGTGCTGGGGTTACAGGTGTGAGCCACCGCGCCTGGCCTGTAATCAGAATCTTAAATGTGCTCGATCTTTACGATAATCCTGGAAAATAAACACCATTATCCTAATTTTACAGTTCAGAAGGTTGAGATATAAAGGAAATGGCCCTAGAAGGCTAATTGGCAACACTAAGATCTGAAATTGCATATATCTGACTACAAAATCTATACCCTATCCACTATCTGAACTTTTAGGAATTCATAGTAATTTCTCTAGTGCAATATATTAAGATGTTTTGTTTTGAGAATGTCTAGAAGAATCAAAATCTTAGCCTTCATTTGGAAACTTCACTTAATTAACATGAGTATTAGGGGAGGGAGCTGAGACTTACAAAGTAACTATTTTGACCACTCAGAGTTTCTCAAAAGGCCAATAAAAGGGGGGAGGGTGCTATTATAAATGGTGGTTCCTAGAAGATTCCTAGTCTTCCCTAATAAAACTCTTCTTGATACAGCTTTTTTAAGGAGCCTGGGCAACAGGCCAACACTCTTAGCTGTGGTCTTGTATTTCTCACCTGTTGAGTTTAATTGTGTACATAATATACGTTTAATAAGAAAAGCTGGGACAAGTCTGTTTCCCGCTCTAGCAATGTGGGGAGTCCGGATAAATATTCTAGTGCATAAATAAATATAAAGAGTGCTTAGAATAACAAATAGTCATTGATACAAAGCTATGGATTGGTAGGAAACTGTAAGATTTTTGAGTGAAGAGAGCTCCTCCAATGTCATCCAATCTAAACTCACTCAAGGGTAAAATCCTCTCCAGAATAGATGGTGGGCAAAAACCTGCTTGGAACTCCAAGCCCATGAACATGAGATAGCCCATTTCAATAGGAAAGTAATGGGAAAACAAAATAAAAATCAGACTTTTAATGAGATTTATGACCTAAATGTGGCCTTCAAAAATGTGAATAAAGAATGGCTTTTCTTCATACTAGAGTACATACAGTGACATTAAACTACATCTTCCATATTTCTTCAGGTTAGTAGTAGGGGAAATCCTAAAGCAGGTGAAATTATGATCTAGGTCCCCATCCCTTCACATTTTGACTTTGCTTCTATTGTGGGAGATCAAGACATTAGACACTCAGGACTTACATGTTTACTCCTCATTAATTGTGGAGATACTGGCCACACTCCACACTGGGGGCTAGAAGATCTTCAATCATTGCTAAGTAAAGCACTTCTTGCCAAATCTTTTTTTTGGGGGCACTTTCCTTGTGAAAAGCAGCTCAGTGGCAAATAAATCCCTGAAATTTGGGCCTCTGGTTTTATGATGAGTTGGATTCTTATTTAAAATTATGGTGTGTTTTCTTTGTGGTATCTTAATGAGTACGGATTACCTCTAAGAGTAAGAGTCACTTGGCTTCTCATTGAATCTTCTTTTTAGCCCCTCTTGAAGAGATCTGCTTTTTTCTGTGGGATCCTCCCCAGGACTCCAAGTAGCCCATATTTTAAAGTCATACTCTCTTAAGCACATCCTTCAGAATTAATGAATATCTATTCATCTTATTGCATGATGTGGTATCATACAAATACATACATTGAAATGTATTCGTATAGCTATGAACATACATTATATACATCTACGCTTATGGTTGTATCCTTTTGGCACATGATTCTAAAGTCATTATTATGTTAGTTAGGGCTTCTGGAATCTTCCTTTGATGAATCTGGGAAAGTTATTGTCAGGAGCCAAATTTCTTACTCTCGTTCTATTAAATTTCAATTCCATCTCCAAGGATTTTTTGTGAATAATTGGGGGCTTTTCCTGTCTGTTTTTCTATCTATCTGTCTATCTATAAACTATAAGAAACACAAACCTTTGTAGCTCCCTTTAATCATTTTCCAATTATGTTAAACATTCAACCACATTATTCTTTAATGAAATGATGTTAATTTCTGCACAATATTCTAATATGTGGATGTGCCATAATTTACATAACTTATCCTTCACTTTAGTAATTTAGTTTATTTCCAACTAATGAATATTATTCTTGTATAGTCTTCCTCATTCACATTTTTTATGATTTCTGTAGAATAAATTCCTAGTGGAAAAATTGCTGGGTCAAAGATGATGCTCATTTGAAAGCTTCTAATATATGCTGCTGATTGTAAGAGGCACCAAATTATATTCTCAGTAGCAGAGCATGGGAGATTTTGATTCCCTACATCCTACGCATTATCCTTTTTTCTACTCCTTCGCTCCTTAGACAAAATTATACCCTTGTCCTGACTGAGCCTTTGGCACAAAATGAGGATTCTAGAGAAGGAAATAACTAAAATTGGAAGAAGAAACAAATGAACACACATAGACACATACACACAAACTAGTGCATTTTTCTTCATTAACCTTGTAAATGAAATTCTTCAGCATTGATGAAAATATATTTTCTTCTGTCTGACTCAATTTAGCCTGTAAAGCATTAGCTAATCCTTCAGACTAATGCTGCCATTAGCCTCTTTTGAGCTTAAGTTGTACCTTATATGACACATGTAATATACATGTTCAGTAAGATTTAACATTATTCATCAAGTCCATGCTAAATGTCAGGCTATCCCCCTGGCACTGGGCAGTACTAGAGAGAGAAATGAATATGACATTGCCCCTTACCATTGTGGGCTTACAACTTAGTGAAAGATTGTGGCTATAACCAAAGGCACTCTGAGTATATCAAGGCTAAAATAGAGGTATAAAATTCGGAGACAGAACAGAAAAGTAGCAGTACAAAGTCCTAGTCTGTTTTCTGCTGTGATAACAGAATACCAAAGACTTGCTACTTAATAAAGAAAGGAAGTGTATTTGGCTCATGGATCTGGAGGCTGCTAAGTCTAAGAGCATGGCACTGGCATCTGGTGAGGACCTTCTTACAGCATCATTATATGGTGGAAGGCATCATATGACAAGCAAGAGCGAGAGAGAGGGCAGGTGAAACAGAGAAAAGAGAAAAACCAGGGGCTGAATTTATTCTTTTTTATCAGGAATCCACATCCATGATAATAACATCAATCCATTCTTGAGGGCAGAGCCCTTGTGACCAAATCACTTCTTAAATGTCCCATCTCATTTTTTTTTCCTTTTTTCTTTCTTTTTTTTAATTTTTATTTATTTTTTTTTTTATTGAGACTGAGTCTTGCTCTGTTGCCAGGCTGGAGTGCAGTGGCGCCATCTCAGCTCACTGCAACCTCCTACTCCTGGGTTCAAGTGATTCTCCTGCCTCAGCCTCCCAAGTGGCTGGGACTACAGGCACGTGCCAGCTAAAGGTTCCATCTCTTAATACCTTCACAATATCAATTAAATTTCAACATGAGTTTTGTAGATAATATTCAAACTATAGCATATTAATAAAATAATAATAAATAACAAAAATAATATCATCATTACTCTTAAAACTAATCCTTTTAAATGCCCATTATGTACCATGCTGTGTTTTGAGTGCTTTACATGTTTTATTTCATTCCATCATCACCATATCACTATGAAGTAGATACTATTATTATTCATTTTTATATATGAAGAAACTATAAAACAGAGAGATTAAATAAATTGCCTAAAAATATTAAGGTGTAATTACTGGAAACTACTGTAAGCATTGGGGAAGTCTTTTGAAGAAGATAAGGTATGAGGTCTAGGGGAAGGATTAAGCCTTCCACATATAGAGAATTGAGTGAGGAGTACTCCAGGTGGGAAATACAGCCTGAGCAAAAGTATTGCAACAGGAAAGGGCAGGCCACGTATAAGGAGGCAGGATTGAGGAACTGAAATAAGGATATGGTAGAAGATAAAGAAGGTTGGGGTTTGGTATAGGAAGCCTAAAATGCCAGATTTGGGCATTTTTGCTTTGTTTTATTTTATTTTGTGGATTTTTTTTCCTGGTTGTTGTTTTTATTCTTTATCGTTTCTTCCTGTTGGAAGACAAAGGGATACATTTTAAAGCCTTTGCAGAAGTTGAGTGATATAATTAGAGCATTAGAAGGTAAGTCTGGTAACATTTTATTGGATGAGACTATTAAAATAGTCGAGAAGGTGCTTTTTTTATAGAAAGATAAATTCAAGATATCTTTATCTGTTGGACGTTTGTATTTGACATCTTGTGGGTAGAGATGGGACCATAGACACAATAATAACTCACATTTCACTGGCATTTGCTCCTGAAATTAAATTGTCCCTAGAGACCCCAAACTTTTCTCCTCCTGACTTGCAGAACAATTTCATCTCTTATCAGTTCTTAGGACCTAATGTACATAATTATGCCCCACCCAGAAGAAAAAATGGAGTTAAATTTTTATCATCCCCCTTCTGTTATTTGTATATATTTTATTTTACCCCTAAATAGACTTTTTGAGGTGCCTTTTGAGGATTGGGTTGATCTTTGACCTTGATACATGTAGATTTATTTTGATCTTTGACCTTTCTTTTTCCTCCTAACTACACAATATTTAGCCCAGTATTTGTTTGTCTTTCATAGTCAGCATTAAACATTGAATTAATAAACCACAAATGGAACTCAGGTCAGTGGCACACCCTTTGTTGCCTATGCTTGGATGCATATCTATGACTATGTCTGGTTCTCTATCAAACTCAAGCCAATGTCCATTAACAGGGATAACATTTAGCACACTTAGAAATGAGAAATATATTTACATACATATTGGTGTCTATAGTCATCTGATGGGACTCAGATTATCTTAATTTATTGTGACCTTTATTGCCTACCAGGAAACAAAGATGTGCTCAAATTTCACTTGCGTTTCTTAGCAGGAATCCAACCTCAATCGATATTTGGGAAGAATGACAATTCTTGAGAAAGCTCAGAATCCGAGTCTAGCTAATCCATTATGATTATTTGTAATAGAAGCTTTATAGGGACTCTGATGAAAGAATTTGCTAACAGTAGTTCTCCGTAGTTAGACCTGTTTTTGTGTCATGGCTCATCAATAGGCAGATTTCTCTGAGGATAGATCTTGATCTCCAGAAGTCAATATGAAAAGGTCACTGGATTGGGAATATGAAGCTCTGCTTTTTCTTAAGGCTTCATCTGCTAGTGAACCATATGAGGCTAATAGTGGGTCTTCTGGAAGATGGGGATGAGAGTCCAGTGTATTAGGACCTTGAAGTCATCTTTAGGCTAACTTGCTATGGGCCAATGAAGCTATCTCAGTCAAATGAGACACAAGTTAAGAGAACCTACACTGGAACAACCTGATAAAAGTTCATTCAATTCAAGAGCTTGGGGGTAAGATGAACCTTCTAAACCATCACATTGAAATTTACCCATTTACTTTAAACCATCAGCCTTTAGAGCATTTTTATAAGTTCTTGTCTTTCTTTGAAGTCATAGTTTGCTTTAAATCTCTCCTTTATAATGTTCCTCCCATTCCCTTTTGGTCTTTACATGCCTTCATGCTCTGCAGAAAAAAACTGGGAGATGAATAAGTGGGGCTTTATCTTAGCTAAATGGAAAAAAAGGAAGTTATCTTGAGTGAATTTTCTGCACTTCTTTTTTGCTCTCTAATACCTTAGCATATTCCTTAAAATATCAAACATGGATGTTCAGATATTCAGCAAGGCAGACAGGGGAGGAGAATTGGTCCTGACCTGTGCATTAAAAATAGCTTGTAGTCACTATTTCTCTTTCATCCATCCATTCAACAAAAACTGATTAAAGATGTTGTCCATAAAAAAAGGCTGTCAAGTCAGAGAGACATGAGTTTGTATATAAGTTCTACTGTAAGACTGGGTAAACTTGAGCCACTTTAAAAATTCCCCCCAGCCTTTATGCCTCACCTGTAAAGTAGAAATAATAATAGAATCTATTTTATGGGGTTACTAGGAGATTAAATGAATACTGGGAGATTAAAGTGCTCTGTGCAGGCCTATGTGAATAAACAGAAGCTCCTATTGTTACAGGGACTTTCTCTACTGTACACTTTAGAGAACACAAAGATGAATTAGATGCGGCTATTGTCTAAACAGAAGGAAGCCCATAGTCTAATGGAAGACATGTATCACTCAGGTTGTATATCACAGAAATTCAGAGAAAGCATACATTATAGCTGGGAAGCTAGAAATCATAGATCTGGTGATATTGGATCTGAGTCTTGAAATATGTCAGGAATTTAGATAGGATTTGGGGGTAGAGTGACAGTAAATACAATACATGTACATGTAATGTAGATACTACCATCCTATCCATCTTTCTCTAAGGTCATCCGTCAACAAATTACATGGTTCCTCTTTGTGACTCTCTTTCTCCTAGAAAACATAAATGGCATTCATTTTTAATATTATTTGACTCAGATAAATGTGTCACAGAATCCTTTGCATGATACCCTGAGAACTTCATCTCTCCCAATCCATACAAATAGCCTGCACTGGTATTCTTTCTCATTATTTCTCATTCCCTCCCCACCAGTTTCTTTCTATACTGTTACTCTTTGAAGACTTATTTTCAACCATCTAAAGGAAGTGGGTAGAAGAGTTACTGAGCTCCTTCTGTGAACCAGGCATTATATTGAGCATGTTATATGTTCTATCACTTAATCTTCATAAACAGCCTTCTGAGTAGGTAGCATTATCCCATTTATAGATCAGAAAATTGAAGCAGATAGGTAAAGTACTTTGTCCATACAAATCAGAATGGGCAACAAAAAGCAGGTAACACAAATGACTCTGAACTTCAGTTACTTTAAATAATCATGGTGTATTTCTTGCTCATTTTCCTGTCCATCTTGGGTTCTCTGTAAGATACATTTTATCTGTACTCATCCCAGCACCAACAGAGAGGAGTCTCCAAAACAGAGGAGTCTCCAAATTATTGTCAGTTGGTGAGGCAGAGGGAAAGAGATGGTGTGGTCAAAATATGCACTGGCTCTTTAATGTTTCACCCAGAAATGACATGTGTTTCTTTTTTTCTAATCTCTCAATGAACAGAAGGCCACATCTCCTTTCCAGGGGCAGGAGAGTCCAATCTTGTAATACATCCCCATGAAGAATGTAAAATATTTAGTGAACTGATGGTGACTACTGTATTGACCAAGGTCACCCAGGGGTGCCTGGTTCAATCCAATTCCTAAGCTTATATTCTCAGACTCAGCACCTGCTCCCTCTTAGCTAGGAATCAAATTATCTCCCACTAAGGTAGAAATTGTCAAGCCTTTCAATCATTTCCTCTCTCAAGGGAATTTACCTCTAAAGACCAAATATTTGATTTCTAATGGTGAAACTTTAGGCCCCGCATGAGACGGAGATGAAAGACAAGGCAAGGGTGTCTCAGTGGCTCCTCAAATTACACAAGGTAGACTCTGTTTATGGGAGATAATGGATACTAGGCTTTAAAATGACAAAAAATTATTCTTTGGCCTTTGAGCTCTCATTTTTAAGTCTGTACAAATTCCTCCTGAGGATGAGTCAGACTCTGGGGATAGCAAAGCAGAGAGACAGACTGGGAAGTGACAAAAGCATTAGACATAGACGCAAGAACTAGGTTCTGCCCACAGTTTTGCCACCAACAGGCTGAACAAACCTGGACACGTCCATTCCTGTTTCTGGGCTTCAATTTTTTCTCTTTGCAAGATGGAGCTGTTTTAGATGCAGTACTTCTTAAACTTTAATGTGTATATTAATGCCCCTGGGGATTTTGTTAAAATGCAGATTCTGAATCACTAGGTCTGGGATAGGGGATGAGAGTCTGCATTTCTAAATAGCTTCTAGATGGTGCTAAAACTGTGAGTCTCTAGATCATATTTTGGGTAACGAGACTTAGAGGACTCCTAAGGACAACTCATGGAAATCAACACATATTTATTTGGTACTACCTATTATATGACAGGCACGCTTCTAGGGGCTGTTGATATTAAGACAAAGAAGGCACAGTTTCTGCCCACACTGGAAATACATTCCAATAGGGAAGAAAGACAAATACATCATTTCAAAATAGTGTGATGACACAATTGAAGTTTGTACAAAAAAAAAGATGCCACAGAACAGAGAAGAAGTTATTTGGGGTGGGGAGTGGGGTACAGATGTCAGAAAATCACAGATCATGTGAAAAGTGCTGAGAACTATCAAATGATGTATGTATAAAGAAGATCTCTTAATCTCAGAGGGCACTTGAGAATTTCTTTGTCCAAGGAAGGCTCAGCTGTGAGGAGAGGAGATAAATTATTTTGATCAGTAATCTTGAATACTACATCTCACTCCATGATTGCTTTCTCCCTGCCTTCCCATCCCATAGCAGCCTGTTAGTACCACACTGATGAAACACTTGCTACTCTAGATAAAGCCAGGGTCTGTTTGGAAGCTCCAGCAAGCAGGAAGCCGGCAGAGGTGAGGCCACGGCAGCACTTCACCCTTGCTCAGCCCCCAATAGGACAGAAACAGTGAATCAGGAAAAGGAAAAGCAGGCGGGTGGAGATAGGATGCAATCTGCATCATCAATGGGCAGTGATTATGTTTTCTAAAAGAACACCTGAACACAGTGGCAGCACCCGGGAAGGGGCAGGGTGTGTCCCCACCCCCTGGAATAATAGGGAACTGAGCAGAAAGCAGCCTGATTCAGTGATGACAGGAAGGGGAGAGGAACAGTGAATGAAGGAACATCCAGAAGTGTGTTCTTCCTCTGGCTCATCATAGGTTTTATATTGAAATAGGTTTACTCTGATGCCTAAAGGTGATCACACCAAAAAGAGTCCTAGGTGGCAGCGTTATTTATAGATGATAGGTTCACGTGTGTGCTGAGAGATGGGAGGTGAGAAAAGACAGGCAGACCTGAAAGACAGTCTAAAGAAGGAATTCTCGACTCTGGCTGCATAACAGGGCCACTGGGAAGATTTTGTAAATGTCAATGTCCAGGCCTATGCCAAGTTTTGGACTCAGTTGGTCTGGGGGAAGCCTGGATATGGATATTTTTAAAGGCTCTCCAGATTATTATATTGTGGCCAAAGTGAAGACAACTAATCTAAAAAGTGGGTGCCAGGAAGATGTAGCTTGTTTTGAGGCATCCTCCTTTTATAATCTGGCATTTTGCAGTGGGATTTGCCAGGTAATACAAAATCACTGAAAGCCAACTACACATAAGGTGTGGGAACAGGAGCTGTGAGAGACAGAGACAGACATGTTTCTCAGACAGTCCTTTCACCATGAGGACCTTACAAAACAAACAAAGTAGGGGCTGCTGACATTATTGAAATGTGAAATAAATGATATATGTTTAGAGCAAGGTTCCTCAATCTCAGCATTACTGACATTTTGTGACAATTATTTCTTGTAGGAGGTAGTCCCGTGCGTTGTAAAGTGTTTAGCAGTATTCCTGGCCACTACCCACAGAATTCAGAAGTCCCCTCTCCCAGTTGTGACAATAAAAATGTTTCTAGACATTACCAGATGTCCTTTGATTGGGGGGTGGTAATATCCCCCCCTAGTTGAAGACATTGTGGTTGTAGGGATCATGCAAAACTCCTGTGGAGGTGGGTCAATTTGACTAGACATAGGATTGATTGGATTATCAGAGAAAAAGTAGGGTTTTGTGGGCTCCTGGGGCAGAAACCCACATTTCTCAATGCAGTGGCTTAAGGTAGTACTACCTCCTATAGGGGCTACCCGAATGGATGCTTGTCGGGGCTGAACACTCATCATCTCCATCTTGGCCGGTGGGCTGGTTTCCAAGACTGGGGAGATTGACAAGCCAAACTCAGTTCAAGGTTACTTACTTGTCAACTGGCTAGAGTGGAACTCAGGAGGACTCTAAAGTGGCTATGCCCAAATCAGGTGGATAACCAACCACTCATTTGACAGTATGTGTCAGGAGGAGTGGCAGTGACAATATCAAAGCACTGAGGGCCATAGAGGCCTTGCCCCACTTTTCTGGGATGCACTAAATTCAGGGAATTTATAACTGAAGGGAGTGGTAAAGAAATTGGCAGAATGATAAATATTGAAGCCAGTTGGGACTCAGGACTGGATTCGATTTGATCTAAGAAAATAAATATACAAGTTATCTCTTGCATGTGAGTAATATAATTAGTTCTTGTTATAATAATGATTCTGTTTTTAGAAATTTATCTTAATGAGGTAAACATAACTGTATGAAAAAGTTAGCTACAGTAATGTTCATTATACCCCTTTAATACAATAAAAAATTGAAAAAGTGTAGATATTTATCAATAAAATACTGCTTAAATGCATTTCAGTTCATTCACACAAAGTGGTGTGCAAACTATGAACTACATACTGTGGGAAAATCTTTAATTACTAGGAGAAAGTTAATGTATCTTTTAAGTGGCAAAGGCATTAAAAATGATATCCATTTTTGAAAAATAAAATGGAACCAGGTAAGTATATGTGCATTAAAAATAATTTGGAACATATATATCAAGGGGTGACAGTAGGAATTTTTAGGTGATGAAATAATGTCATTTTAAATAATTTTTTAATTGATATATAATATTAGTACATAGTTGTACAAATTTTGTTGCATGCATATGATTTGTAATGGTAAAGTCAGGGTATTTGTAGTATCCATCACCTCAAGAGCTTATTCATTCTATGTCTTAGCAACATTGCAAATCCTCCTTTCTAGCCAGTTTGAAATACGCAAAACATTGTTGTTAACTATAGCTACCCTACTCTGCTATCGTACATCAGAACTTATTCCTCTAAATATATGTTTGTACCTGTAAGCCAGCCTCTCTTTATGTCTGTACCTACCTGCTATTCACAAACCCTTCTTAGGCTCTGGTACTTATCATTCTACTCTCTAACTTGATGAGATTAATTTTTAGCTCCCACATATGAGTGAGAACATGTAATATTTGTCTTTCTGTGCCTGACTTATTTCTCTTAATATAATGACCTCCAGATCCGTCCATATTGCTGCCAATAACATTATTTCATTCTTTTTTATGGCTGCACAGTATTCCATTGTGCATATACCAAATTTTCTTTATTCATTCCTTCATTGACAGGGACTATAAATATGGAGGTGTAGGTATTACTTTGATATATTGATTTTTTTTCCTCTGGATAAATACCCAGTAAAGAAATTCCTGGATCATATGGTAGTTCTATTTGTATTTGTGTATGAGAATGCTTTACACTATTTTCCATAGTGACTGTACTAACTTACATTCCCTCCAACAGTGTGTAAGAGTCCCCTTTTTTTCACATCCTCACCAGCATCTGTAATTATGTTTTATAATAACCATTCTAACTTGGATAAGATGATATCTCATTGTGGTTTTGATTTATATTTATCTGATGGTTAGTTATATTGAGCATTTTTCATATTTTTGACTATTTCTGTGTCTTTCTTTTAAAAAATGTCTATTCATATCCTTTGCCTACTTTTCCTCTCTTTCTTAACTTTTAGTTTAGATTCAGGGAGTATATGTGCATGTTTGTTACCTGGAAATATTGCATGATGCTGCGGTTTGGAGTATGAGAAGTCTTATTACCCAGGTACTGAGCATAGTACCCAATAGTTTTCCAACCCATTCCCTCTCATTTTCTCCCTCCTCTAGTAGTCCCCAGTTTATATTGCCATATTTATGTTTATGAGTACCCAATATTTAGTTCCACTTATAAGTGAGAATATGCAGCATTTGGTTTTCTGTTCCTATATTAATTTGTTCAGATAATGGCTTCCAGATCCATCCATGTTGCTGCAAAGGACACAGTTTCATTCTTTTTTATGGCTGTGTAGTATTCCATGATGTATACATATCTGATGTATATCTGATCCAGCATTGATGGGCACCTAGACTGATTCCACATCTTTGCTATTGTGAATCATGCTATGATGAACATGTAAATACATGTGTCTTTTTGGTAGAGCAATTGATTTCCTTTTGGAAATATATCCAGTAATAGGATTGCTGGGTTGAATGGTAGTTTCATTTTAAGTTCTTTGAGAAATCGCTGAACTGCTTTCCATAGTGACTGAACTAATTTATATTCCCACCCACAGTGTATATGCATTCCCTTTTCTCTGCATCGTTGCCAACATCTGTTATTTCTTGACTTTTATTAATAGCCGTTCTGACTCATGTGAGATGTTATCTCATTGTGGTTTTGATTTGCATTTCTCTGATGATTAGGTGATGTGGAGCATTTTTTCGTATGCTTATTGGACACTTATGTCTTCTTTTGAGAAGTGTCCATTCACGTATTTTGCCCGTTTTGTAGTGGGGTTTTTGTTTTGGGATTGTTCAATTGTTTAAGTTCCTTATGTATTCTGGATATTAGACCTTCATTAGATGTTGGATATATAGTTTTCAAATATTTTCTCCCATTTCGTAGGTTGTCTGTTTACTCTGTTGATAATTTATTTTGTTGTACAGAAGCTGTTTCATTTAATTAGTCCCACTTGTCAATTTTTGTTTTTGTTGCAATTGCTTTTGAGGACTTAGTCATAAATTATTTTCCAAGGCCAATGTCCAGAATGGTGTTTCCTAGGTTTTATTCTAGAATTCTTATGGTTTGAGGTCTTATATTTAACTCTTTAATCCAACTTGAGTTAATTTTTCTATATGGTGAAGGGTAGGGGTCCATGTTCATTCTTCTGCAAATGACTAGCCAGCTATCCCAGCACCATTTATTGAATAGGGAATTTTTTCCCCATTGCTTGTTTCTGTTGACTTTACCAAAGATCAGATGGCTGTCAGTGTGTGATGTGCACCTTCTAGATTCTCTATTCTGTTTCTTTGGTTTATGTGTCTTTTTTTTTTCTGTTTTGGTTATTGTAGCCTTATTGGATACATTTAAGTCAGGTAATGTGATGCCTCCAGCTTTGTTCTTTTTGCTTAGGCTTGATTTGGCTATTGAGCTTATTTTTTTGGTTTTATATGCATTTTAGAATAGTTTTTTTTCCCAACTCCACGAAAAATAGCTTGGTAATTTGATAGAAATAGCATTGAATATGTAGATTGCTTTTGGAAGTATGGCCATTTTAATGATATTGTTTTAATCCATGAGCATGTAATGTTTTTCCATTTGTTTGTATCATCTGTGATTTCTCTCAGCAGTGTTTTAAAGTTATCCTTGTAAAGATCTTTTACTTCCTTGGTTAGATGTATTCCTAGGCTTTTTTATGGCTATTATAAATTAAATTGCATGCTTGATTTGACTTGATTCAAGCTCACAGCTTGAATGTTATTGGTGTATGGGAATGCTACAGACATTTGTACATTGATTTTTGTATCCTGAAACTTTACTAAAGTCATTTATCAATTCTAGGAGCTTTTTGGAAGATTCGTTAGGGTTTTCTCTGTATAGAATCATATCCTCCACAAACAGAAACAGTTCAACTGCTTCTTTTCCTATTTGGATGCCTTTTATTTATTTATCTTGCTTGTTTGCTCTGGCTAACACTTCCAGTACTATGTTGAATAGGAGTGGTGAGAGTAGGCATCTTTATTTTTTCTAGTTAACAAGATTTTTTTCTCATTCATTGTGATGTTGCTTGTGGGTTTTTCATAGATAGCTTTTATTAATTTGAGATATATTCTTTTGATGCCTAATATGTTGAGAGTTTTTATCATGAAGGGATGTTAGATTTCATCAAAAGTGTTTTCCACATTTATTGAGATGATTATATGGTTTTTGTTTTTAATTCAGTTTATGTGGTGAATCACATTTATTGATTTGTGTATGTTGAACCAAACTTGCAGCCCAGGAATGAAGCCTACTTGATCACAGCAAGTTAAAATTTTTATATGTTTTTAGATTCGCTTAACCAGTATCTTGCTGAGGATTTTTGAGTTTATGTTCATCACGGAAATAGGCCTATAGTTTTTCATTTTTCATTGTTTCTTTGCCAGGTTTAGGTATTAGGGTAATGATGGCCTCATAGAATGAGTGAAGGAGGAGTCTTTCCTCCTCAATTTTTTGGAATAGCTTCAGTAGAATAGGTACCAGCTCCTCTTTGCATGTCTGGTAGAATTTGTTTATAAATCCATCTGGTCTGGAGCTTTTTTGGATGTTAGGTTTTTTTATTCCAGATTCAGTTTCAGAACTTGATATTGGTCGTTCAGGGTTTCAATTTCCTCAATTCGATCTTGAGAGATTGTGTGTTTCCAGGAATTTATCCACTTCCTCTAGATTTTCTCGTTTGTGTGCATAGAGATGTTCATAACAGTCTCTGAGATCCCTTGTATTTCTGGGAGATTGGTTCTAATGTCACCTTTGTTGTTTTTTATTGTGCTTATTTGGATTTTCTGTATTTTTTTTCTTTGTAGCTAGAATTCTGTTGATCTTGTTTGTCCTTTTTATTGATTATTTGTATGAATTTTGGGGTCTCAATTTCTCTGCGTTCTGTTCTGATTTTAGTTATTCCTTTTTTTCTGCTGGTGTTAAGGTTAGTTTGTTCTTGTTTTTCTGGTTCTTCTAGATGTGATGTTAGATCGTTAACTTGAGATCTCTCTTTTTGAGGTAGGCACTTACCATGGCAAGCTTTCCTCAGCATTACTTTTGTTGCATCACAGAGATTTTTGGTATGTTGTGTCTCTGTTTGCATTTATTTCAAATAATTTTTTTGATTTATGCATTAATTTTTTTGTTTACCCAAAAGCCGTTCAGAAGCAAGTTATTTAATTTCCATGTAATTGTGTGGTTTTGAGAGATGTTCACGGTATTGACTTCTATTTCTATTCTACTGTGATCTGAGAGTATGGTTGGTATGATTTTGATTTTTTTGAATTTATTGCGGCTCACTTTATGGCTGAGAATGTGGTTGATCTTGGAGTATGTTTTTTGTACATATGATAAGCATTTATACTCTGTGGTTAATGGTTGGATGTCTGTTTGGTCCTGTTAGTCAAGTGTCAAATTTAATTCCAGATTTTTGTTGTTAGTTTTCACATGTCTAATGCTATCAGTCTAATGCTATTTTTCTAGTGCTGTCAGGGGAATGTTAAAGTCCCTCACTACTATTGTGTGACTGTCTAAGTCTTTTCATAGGTCTAAAAGTACTTGTTTTATAAATCTGAGGGCTACAGTTTAGGTAAATATATTTTTAGGATAGTTAAAAATACTGTGTTGAATTAACAGTTTATCTTTAGGTAATGCCGTTCTTTGTCCTTTTTTACTTTATTTGCTTGAAGTATGTTTTATCTGATATAAGAATATGGACCCCTGCTCTTTTTTTGTTTTCTGTTTGCATGGTAAATCTTTCTTCAATTCTTTACTTTGAGCCTATGGGCCCTGGTACGTATGAGATGAGTTTCTTAAAGGCAACAGAAAAATAGGTTTTGTATTCTTTATCCAACTTGCCATTCTGTGCCTATTGCGAGGTGCATTTAAATCATTTACATTCAAGATTAATATTGTTATGTGAGGTTTGATACTATTGTGAACTTGTCAGCTGATCGCTTTGTAGTTTCTATTGTGTGGTTGCTTTATAGGGTTTGTGGGCTATGTTCTTAAGTGTGTTTTTGTGGTAGTAGGTATTGTTCTTTCATTTCCATGTTTAGAACTCCCTTAAGGATATCTTGTGAGGCTAGGCTAGTGGTATTGATTCTCTTACTGTTTGCTTGTCTGGAAGATTTTATTTCTCCCTTGCTTATGAAGCTTAATTTAGTAGAATATAAAATTCTTGGTTAGATTTTTTAGTTCTTTAAGAATGCTGAACATAGAACCCCAATCTCTTCCGGCTTGTAAAGTTTCTGCTGAGAAGTATGTTGTTAGCCAGATGGGTTTCCCTTTGTACATGGTATGATCTTTTTGTCTAGCTGCCATTAAGATTTTTTTCTTAAGTATTGATCCTGTAAAGTCCAGTAAATATATGCCTAGGTGACATTCATTTTGTATAGTATATCGCAGGTGTTCTCTGGATTTCTTGTATCTAGTGTCTATCTCTCTAGCAATATTAGGAAATTTTTTTGAATTATTTCCTCATATATGTTTTTGATTTCATTTACTTTTTCTCTCTCTCTTTCAGAAATTCCAATAATGCATAAGTTTGGTCATGTTATATAATCTCATGTTTCTCAAAGCCTTTTTAAAAACTGTTTTTATTTTTATCGG
This sequence comes from Hylobates moloch, assembly GCF_009828535.3. NCBI lineage: Eukaryota > Metazoa > Chordata > Mammalia > Primates > Hylobatidae > Hylobates > Hylobates moloch. The sequence continues at coordinate 130,196,323 of NW_026652281.1, read as the reverse complement.
ACTGGGTTAGATCAAAGATGGATCTTTAAACTCTGAAATTCTTTCTTTTACTTGGTACAGCCTATTAATAAAGCCTTAAATTGTGTTTTGAAATTCCTTAAGTGATTTTTTCAATTCCAGAAGCTCTAGTTGATTTTATTAACGATGTTTATCTCTTCCTACACTTCCTCTATTGCTTTAGAAGTTTCTTGGTGTTGATTTTCCAGCTTCTCTTGGATCTCCTTGAGCTTCCCTTCAATCCATGCTTTGAATTCTTTATCTGTAATTTCTGAGTTTTCATTTTGGTGAGGGATCATTACTGGAGAGCTAGTGCAATCATTTGGTGGTATCACTACATTCAGATTCTTCATAGTGCCAGATTCTTAAACTGGTTCTTTCTCTTCTAGAGATGCTGGCATTTCTAGTTTTGTAATTATTTTCATGCGGGTAGAAGTTTTGCTTTTTCTTTCTTTCCTTATAGTACTCTTTCTTTCCTTTTTTATTTGTCTTCTTCCCTAGGGCATGTGTCTGTAGAGAATACTGGATAGGGTCTTTGGGCTTTGCTTCTATAGCCCTATGCACTTCTGTTGGCATTTTTCATGTTTGGCTGTGAAGTTTAACCTACAAGCCAGTAGATGGCGCTTATAGGTAACAGCAAGTTGCAGCCAATGTGGCTGGGTATATACCTGATCCTTGTCTACTAGGAGAAGCTCTCTGCTGTCTCAGGCACTGGACTAATTCATGGAGTGTACAGTAGTCTGAGCTCCCTGCTCAGCCGCGGGGAGGTAAGGGTAAAGATCGGTTGGATCAGACGAGGCAGGTCTGTCTACAGGTTCCCTGGTGGCAGGCACATGCTCCAGCCCTGAAAGAGAATTCAGTGGGAAGTCAGTAAGTGCCCAGAGATGTGACTAGGCATGGAGCTGGGAAACTTCCTCAGCCTCAAATTATATGCAGGGGTATGAGGGGCAGCCTAAACTCAATCCAGGAGAGGATGTGCTCCAGATGCCTGGAGATCTGCCTATGTGGACAAGAGAGAGCTCCCCTGCACCAGGATCATTGCATAGGTAGAGTGGAGCAGCTCAGGCTGATGTTCCATCTGGCACTCTCATGCTTCGAGATCTGCCTGGGCATTGAGTAAAGAGGGCCCCCCCATACCAAGATCTCTGCACAAGAAGAGTGTGAGATGACTCAGGTTGCTGAACCAGGCAAGCAAGTGCTCTGAATGCCTGGAGATATATATATTTTTACTGTGCATATATGTATATATATAGATATATATGATATATGTATATTTTTACTGTTGAGTTAATTGAGTTCTTTGTATATCTGGGATATTAGTCCCTTGTTGGATGAATAGTTTGCAAAGATTTCTCCCATTCTTCAGATTGTTTCTTTACTGTGTTTATTTGTTTATGTCCTCTCCAATTTCTTTCACCAGTGTTTTGTAGTTTTCCCTGTAGAGATCTTTTACCTTCTTGTTTAAATTTATTCCTACGTATCTTTAAATAGCTATTGTAAATAGGATTGCCTTATTTAACTTTTTTCTCAGCTAGTTCATTATTGGTATATGGAAATACTTCTGATTTTTGTATGATTTTCTATCCTGAATTACTAAATTTATTAATCAGATCTAAGAGTTTTTTTGGTTGAACCTTTTTTTTTTCCCCTAGATTTGAGATTATATTGTCTGCAAAGAGGGCCAATTTGACTTTCTCTTTTCTAATTTAGATGCCTTTTACTTTTTCCTCTTGCCTGATTGCTCTGGCTAGAACTTCCACTACTATGTTGATAGGAATGGTAAAAGTGGGCATCCATTACTTGTTCTAGTTCTTAGAAGGAAGGTTTTCAGCTTTTCCCCATTCAGTATGATTTTAGCTTTGCATTTCTCATATATGGCCTTTATCATGTTGAGGTAGGTTTTTACTATGCCTATGTTGTTGAGAATTTTTATCATAAGTAGATGTTGTATTTTATCAAATGATTTTTCTGTGCCTATTGATATAATCATATGGTTTTTGCCCTTTATTCTGTTGATGTGGTTTATCATGTTTTATAGATTTGTGTATGTTGAACAATCCTTGCATCCCTAGGATAAATCCTACATTGTCATGGTGTATTATCTTTTTGATGCGCTGTCAGATTCAGTTTGTGTATATTTTATTGGGAATTTTTCCATCTGTTTATCAGGGATATTGGCCTATAAGTTATTTTTGTCATTGTGTCCTCGCCTGGTTGTGGTAGCAGGGTAATGCTGGTCTTGTAGAATGAGTTGGAGAGAATTCCCTACTCTTTAAATTTTTGAAATAGTTTGAAGAGAATTGTTGTTAACTCTTTGTAAGTTTGGTGGAATTTTGCAGTGAAGCCATCTAGTCCTGGACATTTTTTTTTACTTATTTAATCACGTTACTCATTATTGGTCTGTTTGTATTTCTTCTTGATTTAATCTTGGTAGGTGATATCTGGAAATTTATCAGTTTCCTCTAGCTTTTTGAGTTTGTTAATGTATGGTTGCTCATAATAATCTCTCATAATATTTTATATTTCTATAGTGTAAGTTCTAACACCTCTTTTTTTGTTTCTGATTTCATTATTTTGGTGTTTTCTCTTCTTTTTTTGGTTAGTCTAGCTGTTTCTCCATTTTTCTATACCTTCACAAAACCAAGTTTTCATTTCATTGATTCTTCGTATGTTTTTGTTGTTTCTATTTTGTTTAGTTCTGCTGTGATCCTGATTTATTTTGTTCTACTAATTTTAAGTTTGGCATCTTTTAGCTTTTCTAGGTTTTTGAGGTGCATTGTTAGACTTTTTATTTGAAATCTTTCTAACTTTTAAATGCATGCATTTTTTGCTATAAATATCCCTCTTAGCACTGCTTTTGTTGTATCCCATAGATTTCACTATGTAATGTTTTTATTTTTGTTTGTTTCAATACATTTTTTGATTTTCCCTCTAATTTCTTCATTGTCCCAATGGTCATTCAGAATCAAATTGTTTAATGTTCATGTATTTTTACTTCTTCTAAAGCTCCTCTTGTTTTGACATCTAGTTTTATTCCACTGTGATATGAGAAGATACTTGATGTGACTTTAGATTCTTTTTTAATTTGCTGATAATTGTTTTGTGTCCAAACATACAGTCTGGCTTAAAGAATGTCCCATGTACTGATGAGAAGAGGGTATATTTTATAACTGTTGAATTAAATGTTCTACAAATTCCTGTTAGGTCTATTTGTTCCTAAGTGCAATTTAAATCCAATGTGTTTCATTGATTTTCCTTCTACATGATCAGTCCCATGCTGACAGTGGGGTGTTGAAGTCCACAACTGTGATTATATTGGAGTTTATCTCTCCCTTTAAATTTAAGAGAGGTTTTGTATTTGCTTTGTATATCTTGGGGGTCCAGTGTTTAGTGCGTATATGTTTATGGTTATTATATCTTCTTGCTGAATTGTTCCTTTTATCATTATGCAATGACCTTCTTTGTCTCTTCTTAGTTTTTTGACTTAAAATATGTTTCATTTTATATTAGTATAACTACTCCTGCTTGTTTTTGATTTCTCTTTGCATGCAATTTCTTTTTCCATCCATTTACTTTCAGTCTATATTTGACTTTATAGGTAAGATAATTTTGTTCTAAGCAGCATATGATTGAGTCACTTTTAAAATCCATTCTGCCAGTCTGTATCTTTTATATCAAAAGTCTATTTACATCCAAGATTATTATTGATATGTGAGGCCTTTTTCCTGTTATTGTTTATTAAATCAGTTACTAAAATCAATTTTATTAATTGATTTCTGGTTGTTTTGTGTATCTGTTGTTTCTCTCTCTCTCTCTCTCTCTCTCTCATCATTCTTCCTTGTGTATTGGTTTTCTCTAGTGACAACATTTGAATCCTTTCTTTTCATAATTTGTGTATTTGCTCTATCAGGAGGTTTTATACTTCTGTGTGTTTTCATGATGATAGATACTGTCCTTTCAAAGCATAGAACTCCTTTATGTATTTCTTGTAGGGCCCATCTTGTAGGGTTGAATTTCTTCAGCTTGTATTTGTCTTGGAAAGACTTTATTTATTTATTCTTTTTCATTTATGAAAGCTAACTTTGCTAGGTATAGCATCCATGTCTGACAGTTCCTTTCTTTTCTTCTCTTTACTTTTATTTTATTTAATTTTCTGTTCTGTTCTACTCTTCAAGCACTTTGACTATATAATCCCATTCTCTCCTGGCCTGTAAAGTTTCTGCTGAGAAATCCACTGTTAGTCTGATGAACATTCCTTTATAAGTGACAAAACATTTTTCTTTTCCTGTTTTTAGAATTCTCTCTTTGTCTTTTACTTTTGACTGCTTGACTATGATATATCACGTGGAACGCTTTTTGGAGTTGTATCTGTTTGGGATCTCTCAATTTTCCGTATTGAAGTATCTAAATCTTTTTCTAGACTTTGGAAGTTTTCCTCTGTTACTTTTGAAAAGGCTTTCCTTCCCTTTTGTATTCTATTCTTCTGTGACACCAGAAACTCAAATATGTGGTTACTCTATTGTGTACTGCATGTCATGTAAGTTTTGATTATTCTTTTTCTTTTATTTATTTATTTTTGCTGACTGGATCATTTCAAAAGACCTTTCTTCAAGGCTTGAAACTCTTCTATTTGATCTAATGTATTACTAAAGCTTTTGAGTGTATTTTATATTTCTTTCAATAAATTATTCAGTTCCAGAATTGCTGTTTGGTTCTTTTTTATGATATCTATCACTTTGGTAAATTTCTAATTCATATCAAATTTAAAAAATCTTCATATTATTATCTATGTTCTCTTGTGTTTTGTTGAACTTTTTAATGTCATTATTTTGAATTCTTTTTCTGGGATTTTATAAATTTATTTTTCATTGGAATTTGCTGCTAAATGAGTATTATGTTTCTTTTGAGGTCTCATAATTCTTTGCTTTTCCCTGTTTCTTTTATTGATATCTGGTGTAACAACCACTTTTTAAAGAAATTTTTCAATTTGCTTTTTTAGGGAAGAGCTTTTTCCTGAAGATGTATTTATATTGTTGGTTGGGTAGGACATTTCAGGTGGTCCATTCTTTAAGCCCCAGTGGTGGCAATGGCAGATGGGGCATGTCTGTCCTTGCACCCCAGAGCAGTGTACGCTAGCAGCAGTTCAGGTCCAGTCAGGTCAGTTCTTGGGTTTCCATGTAGCTTGCTCAAGTACCAGCAGTAGTAGTAGTAGATCAAGTTGGTGGGCAGGTCCTGAGGCACGTGTGAAGTACATAAGGCATGGGCAAGGGCAGTGGCAGTGGCAGGGCAACCATCTGACTTCCCAGTGATCCACTCTGGTGTTGATGATGGCTGTGATGGTCTGGGTGGGTCAGTTCCCAGGCCCACAGGTGACATGTGCAGGTTGGCTCCAGCTGTGGTGGTGGTGGCAAGTTGGGTGGACCTGTCATCAGGCCCCTAGGAGGAGTGCTCAGGTGCCAATGGTGGTGGATCATGCAGGGTGATCCCCAGGTCTGTGGGTAGTGTGCTCAGGCATGGAGGTTTGGGGCGGACCTTGGCCAGGAGGGCCTGTTCTCTTATACCCTAGTAGTAATGTGGTTGCTGGCTGTGATAGGCAGAGGTGGGGTGATCCCCAGGCGCCCAGTGGAATGCTTGGGCAAGACTAACAGCAGCTGCATTGCAACCCTGCTGCTGAGGAGGGTGGACATGGTTTCAGTTGTGTCTATTGTAAACAGGCAGCTGGGAGCACATTTTGGCCCTAGGTGGTGGCTGCAAGTGGGGTAGCCTCTCATCAGGGCTCTTGTAAATGTGTGGTGGCCCTACTACTGGGAGCAGCAGGGTCACTGCCAATGGCTCATGCTTCAGCTCTGGCAGCAGCAGCCAGCTGTGGCACACAGCTGCAGGCAGATGATATTCCTGGGGCTCTAGAAATGTATAAATGCAGGAATCCAGCCTAGGGCAAAATGCAATCTGATGGGGCTTGGGCTCTCAAAATGTTGCTTTGCTGTAGCTGCTTAGGATTGAGGGTATATGGGATCCAGCATGAGCTCCCTCTCTGAAGCAATGCCATCACGTGGTCTCTAGGCAGCTCCCTAACATTAGTCCCAGGATCCGCATGGGTCAATGGGCTCTACCATGACTAGGATTGCAGAAGTGGAGTCTACAGTGGGAATGTGGACCACAGGGTGTCAATCATTTACCCTTTCCCTGCACTGGAAAGCTTCTCCAGGCTCCCAGCCGATCCCAGCAGAGCAGGCTGCCTTGCTCCCTCCCCTTCCTTGTTGTAGGTGTTCCCTGTCACTTCTGTGTTGCACTCCAGCATTCTCTCTTAGGTGATCTATTCAAGGTGTGATTATCTGTTCTCTATTTTGGTTCTTTTTTGTGGAGGAGGTGAGTACCAGATGCCGTTTGTCAGTCATCTTGAAGTCCCCCTACCCGGGATAATATGTCATTTTTTTGCTTATATGTTTCTATTCTGATTTCTCTGCAATAAATGCGTTATTTAAAAAATAAGAAAATTCCAGTGTGAAAACATTAAAAATAAGAGAATAGGTGTTAAAGGAAAAAGAATAAATTTCTTCCCACTAAACCAGATATTATTGAAGAAATATGGATTTGAAGTAAATTTTATTCATGCTTTACAAATTCTCCATCTTTTACCTTTGTTTCCTTAACAAAACACAAAGTTGATAGATCGACAAAGGGTTATTTCACCTCCTCTAAAACTGTATCTTCTTTCAATTACCCAAACTTCCATCAAGGCCACTCTGAGCTGACTGAGGGAAAACATTTTTACAGGGAAGTTTGCCTGTGTTTCTCAAAGGGGAGTAAGAGTACAAAACACACCCTTCAAAATTCCAATTTACATTGTTCTCTTTGAAACTCCCAGAGTATTTATTTTTATGTTGTACAATTTAGGACTGGGTTGTGGAGTATTTAATATTCTGTAATGCTGTCTTTTCCTCAAGCTAAATTGAACCTCAAATCCAGGATCTCTTTTGTACACTAATTTTTTTCTTGCTATTATCATTACTATAGTTAAAATTATTTTTAGTTAGCTTAGGGAGAATTTCCTAGATAGGTGAATTTTATTTTATTCAACTCTATCTTTCAGTGTCATTTAGGAAACAATTCATTGTCAAACTCATTATCTCTGCCCAGTTTTTTTGCACAATAAAATATCTTAAAGAGAGTTAATATTTTCTTAAAGTGACCTACTTAGTTTGCTAATAGGAAGTGTGTTTCAGTCGGGATTTAAAGAAACAAGAAGAGTTTTATATTCTCTCCCGATTAGATATTTTGTAAATTGACTTTTTTACAAAATTTATATTCAATAAAATGTACTAGTAAAGAAACACATAAATTGGGCCAGGTGCGGTGGCTCACACCTGTAATCCCAGCACTTTGGGAGGTCAATGCAGGTGGATCACTTGAGCTCAAGAGTTCAAGACCAGACTGGCAACACGGCAAAACCCCTTCTCTACAACAAATACAAAAATTAACAGGCGTGGTGGTATGACTCTGTAGTCTCAGCTACTCAAGAGGCTGAGTTGGGAAGATGGCTTGTGCCCAAGAGGTGGAGGTTGCAGTGAGCTGAGATCATGCCACAGCATTCCAGCCTGGGTGACAGAGCAAGACTCTGTCTCAAAATAATTAATTAATTAATTAATTGAGAAAAGAAACACATAAGTAATTATTTATTTAATATTGGCTATAAGTAGGTAATAATCTAATGGAATTATTTAAACTGCTTTTAGGCTTAAGAATTGAATTATGTATTTTTTGAACTAGAAAGAAGGTAGAATATTGTTGTAGACAATGAAATATTATGCAGTTTGTAAATGGCTGTTCATTTATTTATTCTCTTATTCTTTCATTTTATAAGTTTTTACCGCATGTGTATTTTGTTCCAGATGACATGCCATGATTTATGAGTTCAGTGATAACTCGTGCTTCACGGACTCTGTAATCTAATGGTGTATCTCATGTGTGGCCCATGCATCATCTACTGAATCTCAGATAGAAGATAGAAGCTTGGAAAAGCATATTTTACAAAAATTCCCAAGGAGCTTTAATAACAAATAAGTGACCTCTGCTTCGAACAATTCAGTGTACTATAAAGTTGGTTTGTGAATGTCTACTGCAAAACCTATATAAAATAGAAGAAGAATTCTGCAAGTACACAGATGACCTTGTGAGATTTTGAGGAAAATCCACATGATCCATAAACATAGAGCAAGGCAGAAAGCCAGACTAAAAAAAAAAAAAAAAATTCTTTCTGAAACAGTAGCTGCCCTTGAGGATAGTAGGAAGCTCAGCTCTGGGTTCTAGCAGCTAGATAGTAGGCTGATCCCTGAATCTGCACTGGTAGGTATTTGGAAAAGAGACCCCCACCCCAATCATTACCTGGTTAAGTAATACTCTCAATGGGAGGTTGGCTAGAAGTCCTTGCTTTTCTAAGACAGTCCTAGTTTGTGCCTGCTGTCTGCATAATTACTAAGAGCACCTGCTTCCCTCTCAGAACTACCTAGATTTAGACAATGAATTACATTATCACTCTACTCAAGGGCTACTTAGTAAAAAGATAGCACCCAGAAGCTAAGAGAGGAAAAATGTGGCATGGCTATGTTAACTTTAGATATTGGTAAAAGAGATGTAAAAAATTGATTTAAAAAACATGTTCTCTAAAAATTAATAACTAAAGTTGTGCCCTTCCTCAGCACTGGGGTCAGAAAGTTGCATATATGCATTGCATTTAAAACTTGGGAAATTTGAAAGGAGAAGAAAAATCACTCATTCTTTCTTTCATCAAATAAAAGCAATATTCATATTTTTTTAATATCCTGTCTTTTTAAATAAACTATTTTTTATTCAGGAATACACTGAGTCAAATTTTACAAATAATTTTATGTACTAAGTTTTCATTGAACATATGAAGAGTTTATCTCCATATTGTAAACTTTGCAAACATTATTTAGAATGTCTGTTTTTATTCTAATTTAGTGACTGCAATTTAAGCAACTCCTATGTTGGGCAATTAAGATGTTACCAATGGTTGCTATTGAACAAATATTATGATGGAAATCTTTGAGTATAGAGTATAAATCTTTCTAGACATTTAGAATAGATTATCTAAAGAGAAATTACTGGGTCAAAGAATAAGGCCTCTTTTAAATTTCTTGACATTGTTACCAATTTGTTTCCAAAAGGGCACATCAATTTTCATTCTATTTCTCTTTGACAGGATTGGGCAATCATTTATTAAAACATCTTCCTGCACAGGTTATGCATATCCAAAGCTCCTTTGAATCAAGCACTCTCCTTCACCACTGAGAACCCTGCCCAAAAATTTTCCATAAATAACTGGCAGGTTCAGGACCATGAATGTGAGATGGGGAAAGGAGGAGGGAAAGAAACCAAATGAGCCACAGCCTGTCACTGTGAATCTTGGCAATAGGAATCCCATAACTCAGAGAGCCAAGATATAAAAGGAATATTAAAGCTCTAAATAATTTCCAATTAGCACTATTATCTATGGCTTGGGATGCTTAGCTCCCAGCTCTTTGTTGGTAACAGGAGAATTGAGATGCTCCTTCACCTTTTGAGGAAATGCCTGTGACCCGCTGCATTAGAAGAGAGATAACACCTGGAACCGACCCCATAGATAATCCTTGGGTTGTAAAGAATATAGAACCTGTGCCATCTAATAAAAAGCATCTACCGTGTTTGGGAAAATCCTAAGGCTCAAAGATATGTCTGAAGATGAATTTTTCATAAACATGATGATAAAGCTTTATCCGAAGGTATTTATTGTCTGCCTACAATGCCTGAGACATTGTTCCTGACCCTTCAGATACCTTAGTGAAAAAAACAGACAAGCCATGTCCCATCGAAGCTTGCTTTCTATTGAAGCTTGCTTTCTATTGGAGCTTGCTTTCTATTGATATGACAGACTATAAATATAAGAAATAAGCAGACTACAGAGTAAGTTAGAGATTGATATGATGATTAATTTTATGTACCAGCTTGGTTGGGTCATGGGGCTTAGATAGTTGGTCAAATATTATTCTGGATATTTTCGTAAGGGTGTTTTTGAATGAAATAAACATTTGAATCTATGAGTTTTGAGTAAAGTACATTGCTCTCCATAATGTGGATGGGCCTCAACCACTAAATGCAGACCTTAATAGAGCAAAGACTGACCTACACACAGACACACACACACACGCACACACACACGTGTGCATGTGTATATATATACATATATACCATTGATATATATCATTGACTTATTCTTTTTCTCTGGAGAACCCTAATACAAGTCATAAACATTGTGAGAGTCCATTGCTTTTCCTCTTGAATTTTTTCACCTCTTTCCCTTCCACTCTGATTTAGAAAGTTTGGGTTTAAACTTGAAAGTTCATGCATTTTTTCTGTTTTGTAAGCAGTAGTGGTGAATTTAATATGCAGCCAGGATTGGGCTTATTCTTTCAAAATAGTGTGGAGTTTAATCCCCAAGGTCTACTTACACATGGACATGATAACAATTGTCACTTCAGGAGCAGAAGATAACATATATTTTTGTCTTCAAGGTTTATGGCAACTTTGAGATAATAGGAACACTGGAAATTATGTAGTTTAGCAGTTCTCAGACTTCAATGATTATAAGAATCAGCTGGGGTGATGTTTAAGCTACAGATTCCTAGGCATGAGTCTCTAATGTCTGGATTTGGGCCCAGGAATTTGCATTTTGCCAGCATGCTAGGTGATTCAGTTGCAGATGATCAAAGAAACACACATTGAGAAGCATCAATCTAATTCAGATGTCTCAGCTGACACCCAGATAGGGAAAGTGGATGCATTTAAGGTACAAACCACAGCTGTGATGCAAGGTACACCTACGATACAATTCAAATCATGTTTCCTCCATTTTCAGCTCTGGCCTCTTACCCTATCCTTACCCTGTCTTCCCTGGACTAGCAGCAGTATCACCTGTGATCTTGTAAGAAAAGCGAATTCTGAGATCCAGCGCCAGGCTGATTGAATCAGTATCTCTAGGCCAGAAACCTGTTTTATAAATCCTCCATGTGTTCTGGTGCATTCTAGTGTGAGACATATTGCCCTGCCCCTCATTTCTCTGAGACTGACTGGCTTCAGCACGCGGCAGTCAAAGTGTGCCCGTGCCGTCCTTACTAGAGGTGTTGGAAATTTCCTTGATTACCTGGCGTGACCTATCCTACTTTAGCCAGCCACTCCCCACAAGCATTTCAGAGGATCCACTTGATTGGAGATGCCGCTGGGCTCTGCTGATCTAACCAGTCTTCTCCAGAGGCCCAAACACTTCCTTGCTTATCTCCCTGTGCCCGCAACATGCTTCTACCCTCTGTACCAAGACTAGGTAAGTATTTTCTGATGGGTAGATGAGAATAATATGTCATTTGCTAAGGGGAACTAGGACTTGGCTCAGAACCAAGAGAATTTCAAAGTGTTCACAAATGTAGAACAGGACGTTTTGCCTATTAATGAACCTGGGCTCAAAATAATAAGTGTCTAAATCTCCTCTTGGTCTGCATTTTCCACTGCTGATGGACAATGACCAATCCAGTCATTTTTCTTCCTAAAGGAAGGAGGAGGTGGTGCGGAAACAGAGTTTTGCTCATCCTGCACAGTTGCTTAATGATTATGATAACGAGCTGCATTTATACAGTGTCTTTCATCCAAATAACTCTACAGGCTGGATTTATGTTCACCATTGCTTAAAACTGACTTCATAGAGTCCCAAGGGTATATCTCTCCTAGCCCCATAACCCCTGCATTTGTTAAGTGTTCTGCAATCTTTCTGCTTACACAGACTGCAAAGGAGGATGGATAATGAGCAATGGTGGTGCTGTAATTAAGTCTGCAGACTGACAGAAAGGAGATTTGATCTATTACTGACTTTCTGGTGTGTCACTGGTCCAACTCATTGATGTGTTCTTCCGATTTTACATCTTTGTCAGGGGTTCTCTGGGGAGGGATTGTGTTAGAGTGTGGGAGATGTGCAGTTGAACTACTAAAAAGCAAATCTGAATGCTTCAGACCCTTTGTAGGAGAGTGGTGCTCTGTGGACTCACTCAGCTCTGATGAGCTCATTGCTAGGAATTGGCTTCCCAGCATGCAGGACTGGGAGAGAAAACCGAGTTGAAAAGAGTGGACTCTTATAGTGAATTAGCAAGTAAAGAGAGAGTCTGCCACCACTAAAGACTTTGCTCTTTCAAGTTTCCAATAGTTGAGCACAGAGTGGTGATTTTTGGCTGTGGTGTACACAGCTTTGTGTTGAGGAATGAGGGAGGGGTATAATTGGGAAACCTAAGGTGATTGCGGAAAATACCTGCCTTCAGGGGACCCCACTTCCAGTGCTCTTCAAAATGGCCTATTGAACAAAACAGGCAAAGAGATAAAGATGAGGGCATATGAGACCTTATCTATGAGATTTTAATTTCTTTTACAAAACAGGAATCCTAAAAATAAACACAGAAACTGTTTCAGCTCTAGACGGTAGGTATAGAGGTATTTTTGTAATACTGTGTTTATCTCTAGCTTCTTAAATGGCCCCAAAATAAAAATAGCTCTAAATGGAGTCATTGACCTATACTGCACAAGTTCTCCTTTCCTTCTATAGTATGGCCCAGGGACCTATGTTATTAAAAGCTCCTCTGGTGATTCTAAGGGACACTCCTGGATGAGTTTTGCATTCAGTTCATGAGAAACTTGTTTTCTGAGTATACTCTTAGTTACAACTCTAAGCTGGGATTTGTCTAGCAAGTATGCATTCCATATCCATTTTTGATTGGTCCATGTCACCTACAGTCTCTCAGTTATTCAGGTCTGTTTGATTCCTGATTTGGGTCAGTCAATTGAGTGGTGGTAATATTGGCTGTATTTTCTGAGCATTTGATGTGCAGCAGGATCTGAGCCATGTGTTCCTGCATTGCCTGATTTTAATCTCCCAATTATACATGATATACTTGAGGAAACTGAGGCTCAGAGCTCAAAATTACTTGTTCCAGATCACATAATTAGAAAGTAATAAGGCCGATATATGTACCCAGGTGTATTTGACCCTAGAGCCTGCACCACTGATAATCATGACATATCAAGACTCACTTATTTTAGATTTCTCAATTATATAGATGAAGAAACTGAGTCCAGAGGGGCAGACAGGAGAGGGTCCAAGGGCAGCAATGTTAAAGGCAGTTATGAAACAGCTCTGGACTCTATTTTCAGGGTGTTTGATGTCTATACTTTTGAGGCTATTGATAGCTTACTGTGTTCTCCTCTATTCCTCATCTTGTTTTTGGTAAGAACTCAAGGATTCTCATCTGCCTGGTCTCTTGCTTCAATTCTCAATCCTTGTGTGGAAGAAAAACCTCTCTTTATTCCTCGCCTCCAGTTCCTTCAATAAGATGTGTGTTCCAGTTGTTCTGGCACAAGCTTCTTCTCTGCAAGTGCATGATCGGGCTAGGGGTTTGTACTTTCTGAGGTTGCCTGTTCACAGAGAGTCTGACTGAATTATAAAATCGACCACTAGGTAGAGCATCATTAAATGAGAAAGCTGACAACCTGAAAAGGAATTCATGAATCATTGGTAACTGGTTTCCTGGAAACTTTTCTTTTTCCATAACAGTTTTTCCAAGAGATGGAATAATCATATCTACATGATAGCAGACGTGCTTCAAGTGACTCTCAAAGGTCATTCTCTTCTTTTGCTTGATTGGTGGATTCCCTTCAAATCATGTTAAATCTTTTTATTCCTTTGGGATATGTAAAGAGCCATGCCATTGGAATGTGAAATACTTGAGTTATATCTATAACAGGCACATGCTGAATAAATAAATGAATGAATGAAGACAATGTTCTCCAAAGGTGAAATCTATACTATTGGTATTGTACATGAGTTAACATGACTCATGAACATTTTCCAAACTTTAATAGTTACATTTTTTTAATGGGTATTAAGGGGGAAAAGCACACTAAACTTTATACCAGGGCTTAAATATAAGTAAAAGTAAGATATCTTATAAAAAATAAGAGTTGAGCACATAGGGCAAATTATTAGTTTTACAATTAGAACTATGGCTTCAGAAATGATAAATGGATTTAAGGTGGAAATAGGAAAAGTCTTGAGGGTAGAAGAGGAGCCCCTGAAATGAGGAAGGAATGAAAAGAGAACTGCCTGAACCTATGAGTTTATGGAACACTGTTATTATCTGTTTTGCCTGTAGGTTTACCTTCTCTTCTCATTCCCCAGAGCTGTTATATAGTCTAGGAAGTACCCTCAAAAGAGATTAGAAGAGTTTTGTAGTTTCTATTTGTTGAGAGTAATCCCATGCTAGTTTCTTTGGACCAAAGAAATATTTTTCTTCTGAGTGATAGTTAGATGTAGTGGAAGGGATTTCAGGAAATTTGGATGAGTGATAATTTAAGTAAAAGTCATGAGACAGTCACAGTGGGCTGAGGGACAGATATTTCATGATGACCTCTTAGTCTAATAAGATGTCCAGAAATAATTTTTTAAGGGCTGTTTTCCTTCTTTAGAAGATGACAGCATCTGAGGCACAGAGATAGGTAGTGACTTCAGGGAAGACAGACTCCCCTTTTCATCAGTTTAGGAGCTGATAGTGCATTTCACACAAGCCCGGGAGCTTACAGAGAAAAGGAAGCAGAAAAGGAAGAGAGAAATACAAGTAAAACTGAATAAATCTCATGTTGGCGATTGAGGAAACTGGATTAAATCCTCCAAGCACCTTCCAACTTTAAAAGTGTATTCTCCTTCCAACTTCCTTTTACTAAAGCAGTGATTTAAAACCTTTTTTGGAGTCAGGGACATTTTGGGAATTGGGTAGAAGCTAGTAATCCTCTCCCCAGAAAAATACATACAGAGACAATTTTGCATTAGTTTAAAGGATGTAGCTTTCCTCTAAAGCCAAGTTAAGATCCTGGTGGTGGGTTAAATTGTGGCCTCTCCCAAAACATATGTCCATGTCCTAATCCCTGGAACCTATGTATATTAGTCAGTTCAGGCTGCTATAACAAAATACTATAAACTGGGTAGCTTATAGACAATGGAAATTTAATTCTCATTGTTCTGGAGGCTGAGAAGACCAAGGTCAAGGCTCCAGCAGATTTAGCATCTGGTGAGGCCCTGATTTCTGGTTCGTATATGATGTGTTCTCATTGGGTTTCCACATGATGGAAGGAAGAGGCTGGCTCTATGGGATCTCTCTCATAAGAACACTAATCCCACTTGTGAAGTCTATAATCAACCTAAACACATCCTAAAAGTCCTTCCTCCTAATACTACTTGGGGTTTTGTGGGTACACAAACATTTAGTCCATTACACTGTGAAAATTACTTCATATGATAAGAATAAGTGTTATCTTATATGCCAATGATTTAGTTAAGGATTTTGAGAGAAGGATCTTATACTATATTGTCTGGATAAACATAAATACAATCACAAGCTTATTATCAAAGTGACAGGGAGATTTGGTGGAAAAGGAGGAGGCAATGGTGCCCCTTCACGGAGGCAGGGATTGTAGTGATGTGGCCACATGTCAAGGAATGCTGACAACAACCAGAAGCTGGAAAGGCAAATAATGGATTCTCCTTTACAGACTCTAAAGGGAATATGGCCCTGCTGGTGTGTAGGTTTCAGACCTCTGGCCTCTAGAACCATGAAAGAATAAATTTCTGTTGTTTTCAGTCATCCACTGTGTGGTAATTTGTTAAACCAGCAACAGGAAACCAGTACTTTCTTCTATTCTAGAAAGTAAACATAAAACCCTTGAGTTTTCACATCACCAAGACTATGAAATTTGCGATTGAAAGCCTCATTCTCACTATACTGGTTCAACACCCAAAAACTTCCAATGCCCATGATCTTAAGTTTAAGCTTTCCCGTACATCCAGTTCTTTTTGATGTACTCAGATTCATTTCCCGCTTACATCTTCTGATCCACATAAATAGGGAACTTTTAAAAGATGATGTGTTTATCTAATTTGGAAATGGTAAACATAAGAGTTGTGATAAATTAGTCTTCTTTAATGACTGTGGATAGAATTTAGAGGTGTGTGTGTGTGTGTATGGGACAGAGTCTTGCTGTGTTGCTCAGGCTGCAGTGCAGTGGCACGCTCTCAACCTACTGCAGCCTTGACCTCCTGGGCTCAAATGATCCTCTCACTTCAGCCTCCTGAGTAGCTGAGACTACAGGCATGCACCACCACACCTGGCTAATTTTTTATTTTTGTAGAAACGGGGTTTTGCTCTGTTGCCCAGGCTGGTCCCAAACTCCTGAGCCCAGGGGATCTTCCCACCTTGGCCTCCTAAAGTGCTGGGATAACAGGTGTGAGCCACCACACCCAGCCAGATTTTAGAGATCTTTTGTGCTGTTCAGTAAGGCTTTGCCTTGAGGTTATTTGTTCCTACACCTACATTAATTTTGGCAGCATCCCTAACTAAAATGAAAGAGGAGAGGAAATATATCTAACCTCTATGAGGAGATTCCTAGAATGAAGTCCCAATTCTGAGGCAGTTTTCAATAGAGAAACCAGAGAGAAGCAGAACCTGCTGCTATTTGATGCTATTTGATGGAGTTTGGGGAGAAACTCTACACTATAAGATTGAGCCCCTGCTGGAAAAAATATAACTTTTTAGTTGTGTACTAAAACCAAATTTGATCCCTTGAGTAAGTGGTGCTCTAAACTTAGTGTTTCCAAGAATAGCCCAGGAGATTGGTTAAAATGCCAGTTCCAGGGCTTTCCACAGCTATCCATTGAGTCAAGCTTAGGACTGGCCAGGTGATATAGTTTGGCTTGTGTCCCCACCCAAATATCACTTTGAATTGTATTCTCCATAACCCCACATGTCAAAGGTGGGGCCAGGTGGAGGTAATTGAACATGAGGATGGTTTCCCCCATGCTATTCTTGTGATAATGAGTGAGTCTCACGAGATCTGATTTATAAGTTTTTTATAAGGTTTTATAAGTGTCTGGCATTTCCCTGTTTGCACTTCTCTCTCCTGCCACCCTGTGAAGAGGTGTCTTCCACCATGATTGTACGTTTCCTGAGTCCTCCCCAGCCATGTGGAACTGTGAGTCAATTAAACCTCTTTCCATTATAAATTACCCAGTCTCGGGTATTTCTTCATGGCAGGATGAGAATGGACTGTTGGGAGAAGAGCAGTGGCTACTGTACCATTGTTCTTTGTCTGGACAAACAGGCAACCTATCTTTTTAAGTTTCTGGTATTCAGTGGTTAATTTGGTCAAGTCAAAATGACATCTTAGCTAGGTTTGAGGGGGGGAAAAGATTCTCCTTCTCCGTTATTCTTTTAGCCAGGTTAGATGCCTCCTGAAACTCATACTGAAGCGGGCTCATTTGCCTGGGGTAAATACCTGAGGTTCGTCATCTCACACCAACGAAATTGAGTTACATGGACATGAAAGAAGTGGGATTAGGAGCTCAGGTTTAGTGGGCAAAAGAAGAAGAGGGAATAACTCTCTCCTGTGTGTGAAAGAGAGAGGAGAGAAAGACAAGAGAGAGAGAGGTGCCTGAGTGAGATTTCCGGCCCATAGAGAACTGCACTGGATTTTATAGACTGGCTTGAGGAGGCGGTGCCTGATTTACGTATGGCCCACAGATTGATTGGACTGGGTGTGATGTTTACATAGTGCACAGTGCACGAGGAAGCAAGCTGGCCACCTCATCCTAATCTTTTTATTATGCAAATGGGTTTTCCACGTGGCCAGCTCCATGTTGTCTGCTCCTTACTGTACATGTGGTTGGTGAGGAAAAGGGAAGATGGAGCTTCCATGTTGAACATGCCTAGCCCCAGGTAGCCTTTTCCTATTGGCACAGCTGCTGGCATTCACTCATACAAGCTTCCAGCTTGTTTGTCTGTGTCTGCAGCTCAATTTTTACAGGCTGCTCTTTGTTAGGAAAGAAAATGATTTCAGGGCTGCTTTTTATTAAAAGGGCAACCTTAACAAGGGCTTTCTTACCCTCATTATCTACCTAAATAATTTCTTTTTAATGCCTATATCAATACCATGTGTTAATTCTCTCATCTGTGTCTTCTCTGCAGTGTCTCTGTATGTACAGCATTTCTACTACTTTCAAGGTTGTTAGTAGAAAGTAACAGAAGTTACCTCTGGCAAGTTTAAGAAGAAAATCACACTTACTAAAAGAATATATGGTAGCGTATGAGAATATTCAAGAGAACCAGAAAGCCGTTTTGAAGCCATGAAGCCAGGTACAATGCCTAGAATTATGCCTCAAACTGGTCTAGTGAAGATACTCTGTAGCTGACCATTTGGCAAATGATCCCTACTTTCTTCAACATCCCAGCTCCTGGTTGGCCGTTTGGGTTAGAAGCATCTGATTTGGCAAACCCAGATGGTGTGGCCGTGTTTAAACTCAAAGAGCTGATGGGGAAAAAAGTATGTGGCATTTTCAGCCTGTATATGTAGCCCAGTTCTGCGTTACATGATAGGGAATTTCTCAAACACCAGAAGAAATTTAGATATCAGGTGGCCAAAAAGAATTTTTAAATCTTCATTTCTTTCTTATCTCCATTTTTTTCAAGTGTCAACACAAATGTAGGCTCCTCCAAAACTTTTAGTGACTCAAACCACATTGATCTCTCCCTTCTGTGATCCAGTGCACTAATAGACTGAGTCACACAATACAAAATTTAATTATAAACTATTTTGGCTTGTTTGCCGGTCACCTCATGTGCATACATCTGTTCTTACCAAATCAATGGTAAGCAACTCTAGAATAGATTTAGTATTGACTACTTACACAGCTGGATACTGGGGAGCGTGTGTTTCCCTATTGAAGGTCACCAGCTAATACCTGTTGCTTGGTTTGAATAATTTGTACTTCTGTGTGTCTAATCAATTGCCTGCGGACTATGATATGAATATATTTGTAATATAATGCTTAAAAGCAGAAAGATCAGAAACAAAGAGCATTGATTCCTCTATAAAGGAAATAAACTTTGGAGAAAGACAGAAAAATGTCACCTATTCTAACTAGGAAATCACTTTCAAAGTGACTCAAAGATAATACTTAAGAGAAACATGCTTCTGGCCTAGCATCAGAGCACACCTGAATTTCCCCCAATAATTGTCTTACATTCCTGGAATAGACACTGTTGAGTTAGACCATGTTTATACTCTATGCAGTAGTTATTGGTGAGTTTGTTCTTCCAATGGTGTCTCTTGCACAATGGCATTGCCTATCAAAGTCAGTCTTTGGTGAAATATTCAAATAAATATGTCTCTGTTTTCCTGTATACAATTCTCATTTTTCCCAAGTAATATCTCATTTCCAAAATAAATCTGTCATTACTGAAGGACTTGTTATCTAACCTTAATTTGCTTGATAATTGGCCTGTGAGAACAGATGATGTCATACTAATTGTGAACTTAAAAATTAATTCGAATTTCCCCAACTGTTCCACCCCCTGAGAAAAATCCATCTGTGACTCCTCTGTAATTTCCTCTATCTGTTTCTCATACTTCCTTTCTGCAGAATGTTTTCTCAAGTCTCCAGGAAGTTGTGCATGAATGCTCCTCAAGTGCTCCTCTCCGCCTCCCCAGGACCCTTCTGAGTAAAGTCGTGTCCTGAAAAGACACAGGTTCTCAACCTCTGAATGTGGATAGCCCTTTATCCCAGTCATTTGCTTAGCTGTGATAGTTAATTTGCTTTTAAGTCTAATCAAATATACTGTATAAGCAAAACGACAGGTTAATAAACTGCTGCTTTTTTATTTCTCCAGGTTATTTTGCCACCTTGTGGGAACAGTCTAATGCTAAATCTTTAATCCCAGGAGGCTAGCCATGAAGACCTTTTAATACCACAGTCACTGAGACTGCAGATCGTATCAGGAAGATGTCAGCTTTAACCATCTCATTGCTCATACCTGAGCCATGTAGTCATTGAGTATTGATTCTTTGGGCTGAAGGCTTCTATCTTCTCTAGATTTTGGCTTTTCCAGTGTCATGTTTGCTGCAGGAATCCAATGGATTTGACACTGTTTATGAGTTTGGACACAGCAGGCAAACAAAGAGTGAGCCCCAAGAGCTCAGTATATAGTATAAGAAAATGCAGATTTGGGCTAAAGGGGACTAAAACTTCCTAGATGAGAAAGAACCCATTCTGAGAAAGCTATAAGAAATCAGGAGAAAAATCAGGGACACGAAAGGGATATTACAAATCAAATACTATTTAACAAGCGCTTACTGAAAGTCTCTTACATGTGGATCCTCTAATATGTTCAAGTAAAGCAGTTATTAATTAGACCTGGACAGTGGAGTCACTTGTAGAATTTTGTTTTTCTGTTTTCTTAAATAAGAATGGCTATGCCCTTTATAGGCCTACCTAATCAATTTATTTGGTGGTAAAATTTGAAGATCTAAATGAAAAAATAACCACAAAAAATCCTCTATAGTTGATTCTGTGGTCATGCCTATTTAAAATCTTTTCTGCTATGGTTCCAAGTAAATAATTCACAGTGCTTTTTCTTGATGGGCTAACAGCATAGTAGGAGAGACCAGTATCTCAACAATTAGAACAGAAAGACTTATAATGAATCAGTGTGCTTGTGAATAATTAGATTCTTTTTTCCCCAAAAATCTTTTGGATCTATGTAATCGTGTGAAATGATGTAATTGTTCTTTCTAAAATCTTCTTTATCCGGCTTGATGTCAAACCAGTCTCATAATTGTTACAGGTTACTCCTTTCCTATTTTCCAAATCTAATACATAAGAGATGCCTGTTTCTTGCTGGTTGGTATCATTTAGGTTGGATCTTTTTTTTTTTTTTTTTTTTGTTTTGGTTTTTTTTTTTTTTTTTTTTTTTATACTTTAGGTTTTAGGGTACATGTGCACCATGTGCAGGTTTGTTACATTTGTATCCATGTGCCATGTTGTTTTGCTGCACCCATTAACTAGTCATTTAGCATTAGGTATATCTCCTAATGCTGTCCCTCCCCCCTCCCCCCACCCCACAACAGTCCCTGGAGTGTGATGTTCCCCTTCCTGTGTCCATGAGTTCTCATTGTTCAGTTCCCACCTATGAGTGAGAACATGTGGTGTTTGGTTTTTTGTCCTTGCTATAGTTTACTGAGAATGATGTTTTCCCGTTTCATCCATGTCCCTACAAAGGACATGAACTCATCCTTTTTTATGGCTGCATAGTATTTCATGGTGTATATGTGCCACATTTTCTTAATCCAGTCTATTGTTGTTGGACATTTGGGTTGGTTCCAAGTCTTTGCTATTGTGAATAGTGCCGCGATAAACATACGTGTGCATGTGTCTTTATAGCAGCATGATTTATAGTCCTTTGGGTATATACCCAGTAATGGGATGGCTAGGTCAAATGGTATTTCTAGTTCTAGATCCCTGAGGAATCGCCACAATGGTTGAACTAGTTTACAGTCTTCCACAATGGTTGAACTAGTTTACAGTCCCACCAACAGTGTAAAAGTGTTCCTATTTCTCCACATCCTCTCCAGCACCTGTTGTTTCCTGACTTTTTAATGATGGCCATTCTAACTGGTGTGAAATGGTATCTCACTGTGGTTTTGATTTGCATTTCTCTGATGGCCAGTGATGATGAGCATTCTTTCATGCGTTTTTTGGCTGCATAAATGTCTTCTTTTGAGAAGTGTCTGTTCATGTCCTTTGCCCACTTTTTTATGGGGTTGTTTTTTTCTTGTAAATTTGTTTGAGTTCGTTGTAGATTCTGGATATTAGCCCTTTGTCAGATGAGTAGGTTGCACAAATTTTCTCCCATTCTGTAGGTTGCCTGTTCACTCTGATGGTGGTTTCTTTTGCTGTGCAGAAGCTCTTTAGTTTAATGAGATCCCATTTGTCAATTTTGGCTTTTGTTGCCATTGCTTTTGGTGTTTTAGACATGAAGTCCTTGCTCATGCCTATGTCCTGAATGGTAATGCCTAGGTTTTCTTCTAGGGTTTTTATGGTTTTAGGTCTAACATGTAAGTCTTTAATCTATCTTGAATTAATTTTTGTATGAGATATAAGGAAGGGATCCAGTTGCAGCTTTCTCCATATGGCTAGCCAGTTTTCCCAGCACCATTTATTAAATAGGGAATCCTTTCCCCATTGCTTGATTTTGTCAGGTTTGTCAAAGATCAGATAGTTGTAGATATGTGGCATTATTTCCGAGAGCTCTGTTCTGTTCCATTGGTCTATATCTCTGTTTTGGCATGAGTACCATGCTGTTTTGGTTACTGTAGCCTTGTAGTATAGTTTGAAGTCAGGTAGCGTGATGCCTCCAGCTTTGTTCTTTTGGCTTAGGAATGACTTGGCAATGCAGGCTCTTTTTTGGTTCCATATGAACTTTAAAGTAGTTTTTTCCAATTCTTTGAAGAAAGTCATTGGTAGCTTGATGGGGATGGCATTGAATCTATAAGTTACCTTGGGCAGTATGGCCATTTTCACGATATTGATTCTTCCACCCCCATAAGCATGGAATGTTCTTCCATTTGTTTGTATCCCCTTTTATTTCATTGAGCAGTGGTTTGTAATTCTCCTTGAAGAGGTCCTTCACATCCCTTGTAAGTTGGATTCCTAGGTATTTTATTCTCTTTGAAGCAATTGTGAATGGGAGTTCACTCATGATTTGGCTCTCTGTCTGTGATTGGTGTACAAGAATGCTTGTGATTTTTGTACATTGATTTTGTATCCTGAGACTTTGCTGAAGTTGCTAATCAGCTTAAGGAGATTTGGGGCTGAGATAATGGGGTTTTCTAGATATACAATCATGTCATCTGAATAGACTGATAACAGGCTCTGAAATTGTGGCAATAATCAATAGCTTACCAAACAAAAAGAGTCCAGGACCTGATGGATTCACAGCCGAATTATACCAGAGATACAAGGAGGAACTGGTACCATTCCTTCTGAAACTTTTCCAATTGATAGAAAAAGAGGGAATCCTCCCTAACTCATTTTATGAGGCCAGCATCATCCTGATACCAAAGCCCGGCAGAGACACAACCAAAAAAGAGAATTTCAGACCAATATCCTTGATGAACATTGATGCAAAAATCCTCAATAAAATACTGGCAAACTGAATCCAGCAGCACATCAAAAAGCTTATACACCATGATCAAGTGGGCTTCATCCCTGGGATGCAAGGCTGGTTCAACATACGCAAATCAGTAAATGTAATCCAGCATATAAACAGAACCAAAGGCAAAAAACACATGATTATCTCAATAGATGCAGAAAAGGCCTTTGACAAAATTCAACAACCCTTCATGCTAAAAACTCTCAATAAAGTAGGTATTGATGGGACGTATCTCAAAATAATAAGAGCTATCTATGACAAACCCACAGCCAATATCATACTGAATGGGCAAAAACTGGAAGCATTCCCTTTGAAAACTGGCACAGACAGGGATGCCCTCTCTCACCACTCCTATTCAACATAGTGCTGGAAGTTCTGGCCAGAGCAATCAGGCAGGGGAAGGAAATAAAGGGTATTCAATTAGGAAAAGAGGAAGTCACATTGACCTTGTTTGCAGATGACATGATTGTATATCTAGGTTGGATCTTTAAAATTTTACTGAGGTGAAATTGGGTGCAATATATTTTTTATTACTGATTTTTTTAAGTTAAAAACTTTTCTAATTTTCTACTGTTTGGGGTGATTTTGATTATTTTTCCAGAAAATTGGCTAATGTTTTTAAACTTACCTTTGTTATTTAGTCAACAGATAGCACAGAGTTTGTATCTCCAGTTGTCACTTTTCTTCTTTCCCAGTATTATTTTCCCTAATAAGCCTAGCTAAAGCTTTGTCTACTTTCTAATGATATTACTTTGGCTTTTGTTTTTTTTTTACTTTTACTATCATATCATGTTTTCTGTTAGATTAATTTCTGTTCTTTGTTTATTCCTCCACCTTTTATTTGACTTAACTGTGTTCTACTTCACCTTTTGAAGAGGAATGTTTATCTTATTTTAAACCTTTCTTTAAAAATTTCAGTGTGGCTATAATTCTATTTCTAGGTAGCATTTTAGCTACTTCCTACTAGTTATGATATGTGGTATTTTTATTGTTATTCAGTTCTAAGAATGTCATTTCCAATTTGATGTTCTTTGTATTACAAAAATGTTTTTCATCTTCCAAAATATTATAATATTCTTCTCCTGTTTATTTCTAATCTAAATATATTGTCATCAATGATCCTTTGTCACATAAACTGAACCTAGACAAACTCTGTGTATGTTTCATGAGTTTTGAAAATACATATTTATTACTTGATGCAGGACTATGTATACCATCAATCTAAAAAAATCTGTTTAAAAGTATCTGAAGTATTAACTTATTGAGATATATGTAGATTAAAAATCTGTCACTAATGCTGTTGTTTTTTAAGATTATGCATGTTAGAGAATACACAGGTCTTTAACTTTTTATTTCAAAATTAAAACTTCAGAATCATTTTTAAGGATTAAAGTAGTAAGAGTATCTGTGTAACCGTTACCTAGATCCATTGATTGTTAATATTTTACTACATTTGTTTTATCATTTGTGTGTTTGCTCTATGTATGCGAATATATATACACAATTTTTCTCTGAACCACTTAAGGATATATTACTTATATTATGATCCTTTACAGCCAAATACTTACGTATGTATTTCCTGCGAATAGGGATGTTCTCTTAAATAACAGAGCAGTTATCAACTTTAGTAAATATGACACTGCTGTGGAATCTTCATATACTGTCTATATTTCATTTTTGTCTGTTGAACCAATGTCCTTATAGCATTTTCTTCCCCATTTCGTGCAAAATCCAATCTAAGGTAAGGTTTGTCATTTCATTGTCATGTCTCCTTTAATTTGGCACATTTATATGGCCTTTGATTTTTATGACACTGACTTTTTGAAGAATTAAATCTGTACCCCTTTCCGTTTTTTTGATGGGATTTTTCTCATTTTGGATTTATCTCTTGTTTCTTCAGAATTGATTTTAAATTCCCCATTGTCAGTTGGAAAACTACATAGATGGCATGCCATTTTCAGGATGTACCTGGGAGCTACATTTTAAGGTTATCAATTTTGATCACCTAATCCAGGTTTAATTCATTTCTCCACTGTATAATTACGTTTTCCCTTAGAACCAGATACTTTAAGACTGTTGGGGCTACCCTGAATATACAGGATGGAATCCAACTGAAAAGTTCATTTGGATGTTGAGATTCATAATGCCGCACATCATGAGGGTAAAAAAAATACATTCTACTCACATAATTAGAGACATTTTAGGGGGGAAGCAGGAAAGGCTTCCCAAACTAGTCCAAAAATGGCTTGCAAGGAAGTGAGAAAAAGAGACTGCCATGGGCATTTTATTATGGTTAGGGAGCGGACAGGGACTTGTTTGATTTCAAACTCCCGCCAGTGCTAAAGGGAGCACCCGGGCTTTCTTATCAGCTTGCCCATATATGGGGCAAAAAGGGGAGAGAGAGGGGTGAGGCTTAAAATATGTCATTAGTCAAACACCAAGTAATAAAGACAGGCTCTTTAGTACAAATATCATACTATTCTGATTCTTGTTATAATTTTCCCTTTTAATGATTCTTGCATGAATCAGTCTGTATTATGATGGCTGCAAAATACTGATTTTTTTCCCCCAAATCCCTATGCCCTCCCCATTTATCAGTCAGCCCTCTGTATTTTACTACAAACAAAAGCGTCTCTCTGGAATCAATTTATTCTCTTTCTTACAAGTGAATGGTAACTTAAATTATTTCAAAATAAAAGTTTAATTAAAATACACATACCCTTGTTTTTAGTCACCTAAACATTTATGAATATTTAAAATCAAGGTTTGTGTTCATTGTACTTTTGTAAATTGCATCTCTTTCTTTTACATTCATTTTTCTTCCTTTAATAGTTATTTTGGTTTGATTGGGAGACACCTCTTGCTTGACTATTTTTCCTCAGTTCTGCCTGGAGCTGGCATCTTATTGTTGCTGATGAAAAGTCTGCTTTCAATTTAATTGGCATTCTTTTGAAAATAATAGCCTTTTGATCCTTGGTAAATTATGAGGATTTGTTGTTGTTTGTTTTTATCTTTGTCCTTCTGGAGGGTGATTATGATGTAGTCATATGTGGACTTATTTTATTTGTCCTGTTTGACACTAGCAGTTCCTTTAATCTGAAATCTATGACTTTCTTTCTTTCTGGAAAAATTTCAGCCATTTTCATACAAATATTGCTTTTTCCATCTTCTATTTTTCTTGGGCCCTTTAGAACTTTTATCAAATACATCTGAGGAACCTCAATCTATCTTCTCTGTATCTTAATTATTCTCTTTCCCCATCCCTCCTTCTCCCCACCTCTCCCCCCATCTCCCCCGCCTCTCCCTCCCTCATTTATCGTTGCCTGCGTGGGCAGGGTTTGGGGTAAAATGATGTTCATAGTACAGAGAGTAAGGGTTTTTGCTGGGTTACTCTTTTTTTTTTCTGAGAAAATGATCCACTGAAGATTTTGTTTATGCTATTTAATTAACAAAATTTCCAGGATAGAAAACCACTGTAATAGCGATTTGTTTATTTTTGTTTTTTTGAGATACAGTCTTGCTCTGCTACCCAGGCTAGGCTGCATTGCAGTGGTGCTATCTTGGTCACTGTAACCTCAGCCTCCAGGTTGAAGCAATCCTCCCATCTCAACCTCTTAAGTAGCTAGGACCACAGGCACACGCCACCATGCCGGGCTAATTTTTTGTATTTTCGGTAGAGACAGAGTTTCCCAATGTTGCCCAGGCTGGTCTTGAACTCCTGAGCTCAAGTGATCCACCCACCTCGGCCTCCCAAAGTGCTGGGATTATAGGCGTGAGCCACCACACCTGGCCATAATGGTAGTTCTTTTAATCTTGTTACTGCTGCTTGTTTTTTTAAATATAGGCTTTTGCCCTCCTTTATATATTTTCTTCTCAAACTTCCATACATGTGGTTTGAATATTCCTTTGAAACACACCCAGTGACAAGTTTTATTCTGGGGGAGGTAAACATTATCTGGTTGACATTCAGTTTTGCCCATAAATGTTATTTTGGAATCTGATTGGAAGATGTATCCATGAAATTGTTATTATTATTTATTTATTTGTTTTTTAGATGGAGTTTACTCCAGGCTGGAGTACAGTGGCGTGATCTCAGCTTACTGCAAGCTCCGCCTCCCCGGTGCAAGCGATTCTCCTGCTTCAGCCTCCCAAGTAGCTGAGATTACAGGTGCCCGCCACCAAGCCCAGCTAATTGTTTTGTATTTTTAGTAGAGACAGGATTTCACCATGTTGGTCAGGCTGGTCTCGAACTCCTGACCTCAAATAATCTGCCTGCCTCAGCCTTCCAAAGTGCTGGGATTACAGGTGTGAGCCACTGCGCCAGGCTCAATTTTTTTTTATTTTGTATAAATGTCAAGTTCAGTAACTGATAATGTCACCTGCTTTGAGGTTTAGATTAATTGAAATTTAATGAATCTAGTTCTGAGTTTAAGCCAGTACTGATATCCAACACCACAAAAAGACATTCTCCATTTTAGCTACTACTGAACAAGTTAAACAAAACTCTGGATGTGAGTAAAGAAACACAAAGAACCCTTCTACATATGAGCCCACATCAGGTGGCATATAGGTGGTGTAGGGAATACATTCACGTAGATGTTTAGATTTTTCTCTGCTAGTACATGTGTTCAACTCTTCTGATATGGATGACAACTATTTCAATCATTCAGACTCTCAATGTTTTATGTGAAGTCTCTCTATTCATAGTGATTTTTTTTCAATTTTTATCTGATTAAGTGTTGTCTCTACACTTAACCAGCTATATATCCTTCTCCTTTATAAGTTCTTTATTTGTATATAGACACAGTCAATTGATAATTTAACTTGTCAAATCATTCAGGCTCAGACTCTAAATATCCATGCCATTGCCACCATAAATGACAAGTATTCACTCAATGTTTGTGGAAGAACCACCAAACCTGGAATATTAATTTCTTCAGGCTTTTTTTTTTTTAAGGAATAAGACATTCAATAATACAAAACACACATGTATTCCCTCCCTGGCTCTTTCCACAGTGCCCATTTTAAATCAAGTATTTATTCCTGTTAAGCAGCCTGTTATAAAAACCAAATCTTCAGTTTTTTCCCTTGAAAGATGTTCTTTTTTTAAACCTGCATTCAAGTTGCACCTGGCTTTGTTTACTCAGTTATTCTCGCTTATGTTTGCCCAGGCCGGCAGCACTTTTCAAAGTGGTGAAGCTGACTTTTATAGGGGTGGCTCAAGTCACAGTAGGGGAGACAGAGACCACAAAGCACAGTGAAAGCAAGCTCAGTGGCAGGTGAAAATGTGATTCTGAGAGGTGTGACAGCAATTTTGAAGCCATGATGCATCCTCTTCTTCCCCCCAAGTGACCATGTGCACCTGCTCTCTGCAGATATTTACATTTTTCTCAGAACATTGCTTTTTTTTTAAAGCAATACCATGGGTTCTGTCATATTGAATTTCAAAGGTGTCTAGGGCAAGGATAACAATGATGATAAATGTGCTGGGAAAAAAAGCTAGCTTTTTTTTTTTTTTCAATAGGCTTACCAAATTTTCACTTGGAAGGTGCTAAAGAGTTTCGTTGTTTGCCCTGGGGAAGTCTAATATCTAAACAGAATTAGGTCGAATTGTACAGCAGCACAAAAACCTTTAGACTTTGACCTCTCCCTCTGAGCTCTGGTTGACGAAGAATTCTATTTTCTCCAGGGTCTAATAGCCCTTATGTGTTCCCTTTGTTCTCATAATTACCCCCTCTAATGTCAGAGGAGGCAGCTACTGACACCTTTGTGTGTTCTTTCTGCTGGAGGTTTCTGTGATTAGGATATTGGTAAGGAAGAAAATGAAGCAAGTATCTTTTTGTAATATAATTATTAATAGTAGTTATTATAATGGTCTTGATAATAGTAATCATTTGACTTAAGTATTGCCAAGCTCTTTGTCGAGATTTACCCACACACATTGACACATCAATAGAACCTTATAAAGTTGTTATCACTATCGCCATTTTTCAGCAGGGAAAAATGATCCTCTACCAGGTTAAGTAGTTGCCTAACATCATATTGCAAGTTAACAGCTATGCCCATGAACCCACTACTTTGACTCCAGAGTTGGCCTTACTTTTAGCAAGCATTCACTTATACTGTCTATCTGTGGTATAGTGAATCTACTTAAGACTTTTGAAGTGTAGATGTATAAACTGTTATTTGGACATGTTTTAGTTTGGGAACAGCTTGAGACCTCTGGAATTGGAGTTACTGCAGCATCAAAGACGAGAAGATAGACAGCTGTAATTAAGACTCAGTGTCTGTTTTTAAGAAACTTGTAATGTTGTAGAGGAAACCGATGCTGACCAAAGCCATAACCAAAATAATTATAGATTACCAATGTTGTAAGTATTCTGAAAGAATAGGAGACTGGAATACTCCAACCAGGAAAGCCTGATCTTGCCTGAATATGTAGGTTTTTTGTTCGTTTTTTTTTTAACTTTGTAGTAGACTCTGCCTCTCATTCTAGATGCTGAAGAGTTGTTCCTCAATATCTGTGGGACAGATTGGGTCCAGGCCCCTCGAGGATACCAAAATTCACAGATGCTCAAGTCCATGATATAAAGTGGTATAATATTTGCAAATAACCTAATTACATCCTGTCTTACACTTTGTAATTTCTAGATTACTTAAAATACCTAAAACTAAGGTAAATGCCATGTGAGTAGTTGTTATACTATATTTTTTATTTTCATTTATATTGTTGCATTGTTTGTTGTTTTAGGGTTTTTTTCCAAATATTTTTGATCTGTTCATTGAATTCACGATGTGGAACCCACACATAGTTAGGGTCGACTCTCTACTTCTTTTTCTTCCTTCCTTTTCAGTTAGAAAAAGGACATGTGTTCCATGATTGTCATTTGGAGCTAAGGCATCTGTGGAGGTGCTTCTGGGAAATAATCTGCATCCTTAGAAAAACGTACATGGGGAAATGTGCCACCACCTCCTGTGGAATTCAAGCATCCTCCTGCAATACCTGCTTCTGCTATAGCTATCTAGTGAACATAAAGGGACAGCAGAGAGGGAATACCTATGAACTGAATGAGATTACTAAACACCAAAATTAACTCTGGAACTCCATCTGCAGATGGCTTGTTATATAAGGAAATACATTTATCATAGTCCAAACCATTTACATTACAGGTTTCTCTTGGTCTTAGTGCTGCCCTGTCAAGGATGAGTAGTTGTTGACTAAGTGGAGAAGGCATAAAGAGAGTTCCAGGCAGAGGGACTAGTAAAATGGAAGGCCCCAAGGTTGAAGGGGTTTGTCCTATTTGTAAAATGGAAATAAGAGCAGCATGGAATAGAGTTAAAACATGGGAGGGAAAGTGATATATGCTGAAGTAGGAGAAGTAAGCAGACACCAGACCCTGCAAGGATCGGAGGCCAGGGCAAGGAGACTGAACTTGATCTTCAGAGCAGGGGATTTTAAAAAATATTTCAAGTAGAGAAATGATCTAATCAGACATGCACAATGGCTTGAAGCAAGCCAAAGCACTGGTGGAAGTGGGAGGAAAACTAGAGAGCAGAGAATGGAGAGAATGACTTGAAGTGTGGCCACTGAATTAGACAGGACAAGAGACCAACCAGGGACTGGTAGATCATGTCAAGGCAGGGAGCAGGCCTGCCCACATTGAAGTGGGCATAGCATTGGCAACTGCCTGTAGGCCCTTGGTTCCCAACCTCAGCTTCATAGGCCCAGATGTGTGACCATATGGATCTTCAGAACACTGATATAGTCTAATTTCCTGTCTCTCCCTCAAACCCTGCTTTATTTTAGAAAATGTGCAATGGATACTTGGAGAGGTCACGTGGCCTACATGTGCCCAGAGTCTCAAGTAAATTCAAGATATGTCTGGGCCTGAGAACTTAATCTCAACTCCCAGTCAAGCTATCTTTCCAACTGACTGTTTTCTAGACACAATTCCTAGAGAATTCATGGACTTGAGTGGAATAATCCAGAGTGTTTTTAGTTCATAAATACGTGGCAGTACGGTACTAATGTTTGTCTACTGAACAGTTGTGATACTCATTCTTTTTTTTTTTTTTTCTCTTTCTGTAATGGCTGCTCCTGAGCAGAAACTGAAACACAGAATGTGAGATTGAGGAACATAAAAATGATGGGGAAGGAATACTGGGAAAAGTTAGAAGCTTGACAATTCTCACCATGCAAGGTCTAGGCAGGTAGGGTAAAGGTGAGCAGTCAGGTGAGAACTGAGTAACACGTAACCCTAAAGGGCCAGCCGATATTCATTAGCCATCTGTGTCTAGTTGGGAATATGGATACTGGTGTGGCTGTGAGAATGTGGGTGTTGGGTTGCCAGAGCTTCCCATTTTTCAAAAAACCTGGAAGTTTGGATTTACATGTGGAATACCTTGTTATTTAAATATTTGTTTAAATTGTTTTAAAATACTTTGTAGGCAACAACAATAAAAAATCTCAGTTTCTGTTTCTGGGAAGGAGTAGTTTTAGATTTTTGTTTTATTTAATCATTTGTCTTCTTGAGGATAAGATGTTTATTATAGATGAAATGTGAAGATAATTACCGATATAAATGTAAGTTACATTACAGTCCAAAAGAAAGTTAGATAAACAAGCTGTATTAGTTTCTTGTGGCTGCTGTAACAGATTTCCAGACTTGGTTTAAAATAACAAATTATTTTCTCATGGTTCTAGAGGCTAGAAGTCCAAAATCATTTTTATTAGGCTGATATCAGATGTCAACAGGGCTATGCTTTCTCTAGAAGGTCTTGGAGAGAATCCATTTCTTGATTTTTCAGCTTCTGGGGGCTATTGGCACTCGTTGGCTTGTGGCTACATCACTCCTATCTTCAAAGTCGTCATCTTCAAATCTGTTTCATCTTTATATTACCTTCTCTGTGTCTGTGAAGTCTCCCTATGCCTCCCTCCTATAAAAAGACATGTGATTGAATTTAGAACCCACTGATAATCCAGGATACTCTCCTCATCTCAAAATCTTTAATCACATTTGCAAAGATACTTTTACATATAAAGTAATATTCATAGCTTCCCTGAATAGGACATGAATATCTTTTGGGCAGCCATTTTTCAGTCTATTAGGCAAACATTTTGTTAATTTAAGAAGGTTTTATACTTTATTACATAATTTCAAGTCACAGCGTATACACTTAGGACAATACTTGATGTTAGACATTCAATGGTTGTAGGTATAAATTGATACTTTTTTTGAAATCCTTTTTAATTTCAGTATATCTTACTGACTTTTTAGAATCAACTGGATCTTCATTGCTTCTACCCCATTATATCGCAGATGAAGGGTTTTCCAGAAGCGGCAGCTCTGCCGTTTTCTTTGTTTTCTGGTGCTTGCATCATCAACATTATCTTCAGTTTGAGGTTTCTTTTCACTGATCTTTTAAAGCCACTTTTCATTATTTACCTTATCTAGTTTTAGCTAAACTAACCTTTAATCTATAAATCAGCTTAACCTAGCACAGCTGAAGTGTAACATTTTGCAATATGCTGTCAGCAAAAAACGAGTGAGATCATCCTTGTCAACCCTTTTATGTTATAGAAATCCCAGCCTTGCCTGGAGTGGCCTGAATGTCATCTGTGACTTAAAACATCTGACACCAGGGCAGGGTAATGGTGCTAGTGTCAATACAAGTATGAAATATTAGTGAAATGTAATTTCTTCATTTAGATGAATGCTCTATGTAAGTCTTAGATTGTGTTCCCTGGAA
The DNA here is from genome assembly GCF_009828535.3 of Hylobates moloch. Lineage (NCBI taxonomy): Eukaryota > Metazoa > Chordata > Mammalia > Primates > Hylobatidae > Hylobates > Hylobates moloch. The sequence goes on along the minus strand of NW_026652281.1, from coordinate 130,163,450 downwards.
GCAGACAGACCCTTAGGTGGGGATTCTTGACAAGTGATTTATTGAGGGGGTACTCTAAAGAGAAACCTGTAAGAGAGTGAGAGGAGCAGAATCAGGTAGGGGAAGATGCTGGCAAGTACATGATTTCCGGAGAAGCCTAGCCTCAGTGTGATTTCACAGGGAGCCCTGGAATGTAAACTATACCAAAATGGTTGTGTCTCCCAGAGGTAAGAGGGTCTGGAGTATTATACCCCAGCATCAGTGACTAATTATGACAGCCACTCTCAGGAGGGTTATACCTCCTAGGCATCCTCTTGGCAAGGGTGGCTCCTGTCATTCGAGAGCAATCCACTGGAGAATAGTGTAGGTGGGAGCCATTGGCAGTTATCTGCAGCAGCTGGGGAGCAGGCACCTGATAGGTTGAAGGAAACCTGGTGGGACACCATCAGCATGCATTACAAAATTAGTCTTATATTTTATTCCAGTAGCTCATTTTTAAGACCTTTGCCTAGATCAGGGCTTTTCAATCACATTAGTGTTGATATTTTTGGCCAGATAATTCTGTGGTGTTGGGGGCTGTCTTGTGCATTGTAGGATCTTTAGCAATATCCCTGGCCTCTACCCACTCAATAGCCACTAGTAATCCCAAATTCCCTGCCACCAACCCCTATGACAAAAAATGGCTCCACTATGGGGGAAAGAAATGTTCTATTAACACAGAAATTTCTCTAGATCAATATGAAAATAAACTGGTTTATTCTTGACCAAGCAGAACAGCCTACACGCATTTAGGTAGCCTGTAAAAGACTACAAAGCCAATAAAATACTACAAAATGTATACAGCAAAGCAGGTACAAAGTTCTCTTGGGAATTATGGTAGCTATTACTTAGTTATTTTCCTGAAAGAACAATAAAATGACTTATCTCCCCAAAAGATGCCTTTAGTCTCCCTGAAAGACAATTATATCTGGAGGTGCATTTCTATGTTTACTCCGTAATTGTTTCCTTATGTTTCAAGGGGTTAAAGATCTGTGGCCTTGGAGACAACTCTGCATTGTAGACTATGCTTTTCTAGTTCCTGGAGAAATTTATCTACAGTCCAAGGGTTAGAAAAGATTCGGGTTTACCACATTCTCAAGGAGACTCTTTCAAGAGGGGAAGAGGAGGCAGCTGTTTCTCTTTATAAGCAAATAAAAAAAGTATTAATTTCCCTTCCACCAGATGTAAGGTTTTCAAATGTCTCCTGAGGGGCAAATGGACCCCAGTTCAGAAAAATTAGCCCAAAGCATGGAGTGTTGATGAAATGGGGTGAAATGGAGTGACAAATTTAGCAGTCAGGTGGCATCAGGAAATCAAACAAGCTAGGAGAGAGCCGGCAACCCTGGAAGAAAAACAAGTTTGCTTATAACACAGTTTCATCTTGAATCAAAACTGCCATTTTGGTGGTTTCATTTAGTTACTATTATATCAAGCCTTTATAGTAAGATTTTAAAACAATAAAAGTGAACTTCAATAAAGGAATGAAAGTTTTATGTATTGTCTCCCTCTTTTTCTAGTTTGGACCCAGGCATTGGAGATTTTTTTTTCCCCCTCCTCTGGTCTGGAATAGACTTAATGGCTGTCTTTTACTAATTGTCTTTATTCTCTTTGTTTTCCTAGGGAATTGCTTTTGAATATCTTGCTGACTCTCTGACTTTTTTTTAATTAGTGGCATTTTATGGCTGCCTGATAAAAATCTAGTTACTTTTATGAATAATATGTAAAAGCTAGTTTTCTTCATCAGCTGTAAAAGACGTATAACTTGGATTCTTTACAAAAACACAGTGCCAGATTTAAATATGGCAAGAAACCAGTAAATCTACAATGGCCAGCAATGTCCTACATCCTCACATCTTCATTAGGGGTGCTATATATGTCATGGGATGTCAAGAATAGCCCAGAGAGGGAAAACCAACAAGACTTTTATTGTGGGATGTGGGTTATGGTGGTGATGAGAGGAAAGTGAAGGTGAAAGGAAATGAGAAAAGATGAAGTATTATTGGGTGGTGAATCACATATAGAATCTTTGTGGATGTTCTTTGCTTGAGGTAGGATTGGGAGCAGAGTATTTTCTTCTCCCATTTGTGCCAATAAAATCTCCTAAGACACAGTTGTCTCTTTCATTTTTATCTTATGCTATTGAGATACCATAAGCATAGAAGAAAGTGTCTTGGCACAGGTCTCCAGTACAGATTCATGAAATATTTGAGTATTTGAATGGCATCTCTACATGCACAGCACTGTTAGAATCCTGGGTATATACCTGGATAACCTACTCATACATTTGGCTCTGTTTCAGTGCAAATAGGTAAATGCCAACTCCTAGTTCAAGCAATAGTAGAGGTGTGTGAGAAACAGAGGCAGCAACTAGTCAAGACACAGATGACTAAGTATGAGCTAGCTAGTCTGCTGGTTTAGACCCAGAGAGGGTGCCTGTAGCCTATTTTCTCATCTGTTTATTCCCTCTTCCTAGTTCTCACTTTGTAACAGTGTAGAAGAAAAAGGTTGTGCACTGCAGCGGAAAACTACACATTATCTACAGCACACCCTTCGACCTTATGCTTTACATTCTGATTCTATGGGAGCTATTTTAAAACTGAAAATTGTAGGTATCTAATAGGCATGCAAATTCTGTCCTATCTGCTAGAAGTTTACTTCCTTCTCTGTTCCTCGCCTGTGAGGAAGTGAGTATGCTTCCATTTGTAATTCATTTCAAGATCCCTTTACTCTATATAAATTTGTGCTTTTATGACTCTTCCTTTGTACAGGTTGTATATCTGCTGCCTCCATCATGAGTAAACAAAATTTCTAACATTTTTATCTTTGTATGAGAATCATAATTTTACCTCTTCCATAATTTTACCTCTTCCTGAAAATTGTTTTAATAGCAGATTTACCTCATTTTGGCTCTGGAGTACTGGAGGTATATGTTCTATAGCAGGGGTCCACAACGCCCAGGCCATAGACCACTAGCAGCTAGTGGCCTGTTAGGAACTGGGCCACACAGCAGGAGGTGAGCAGCAGGCTAGTGAGCAAAGCCTCATTTGTATTTACAGCCACTCCCTATCACTCTCTTACCACCCAAATTCTGCCTCCCGTCAGATCAGTAGTGGCATTAAATTGCGCTCATAGGAGCACAAATGCTATTGTGAGCTGTGCATGAAGGGGATCTAGGTTATGCACTCCTTATGAGAATCTAATGCCTGATGATCTGTCACTGTCTCCCATCACCTCCAGATGGGACTGCCTAGTTACGGGAAAACAAGTTCAAGGCTCCTGCTGATTCTATATTATGAGTTGTATAAATATTTTGTTACAATGCAATAAGAGAAATAAAGTGCAAAATAAATGTAATGTGCTTGAATAATCTTAAAACTATCCTTTCCTCCCTGGTCTGTGGAAAAACTGTCTTCCACAAAACCAGTCTCTGGTGCTGAAAAAGTTGTAAATCTCTGTTCTATGGTTCATGAAAACTAGGGTTATGTTAGAGTCTGGATATGTCACATAGCAGATAGAACTGGAAGTTAGGTATTTTCCCCTCACCACCCCACTACACACACACATACAGTTTAGATGTGGCCAGTTGCCACACCACACCAAAAACATTCCTTCTTACTCCATCTACTTGTATGGGCACAATTTCTCTCTTATGCCATTTCCTATAAATAGGAGAGAAATCATGAATTTTGTCCCATTGCTTTTACAATTCAAAAGACTTCAGGGCTTAAAATATTACTTGGGAGAACTAGGTTTTATGAGTTGATAACAGTCTGTTTCCTGGGATTACTTACTTGAATTGTTTTTATTTTACAGCATGGGTGAAAACACCAACTATTGAATAATAAATTCATCAGCTTAAATCTTTGGCATAAAGGAAAGCAATGGGTAGTAAGACCAAAATAAGCAATTTAAATCTGATGTTCCCCTGATTGACAAAGCCATTTCTCCTGAGAATATGTTGGGGTCAGTTAAATCTATGAAAATCAAAAATGTCATTCCAGCCTCTCTGCTTCTACAAAGTTCTGCTTCACTGAAGAATCACATCCAAAAAAATATATCTTCTTGGCAGGGCCATTATCTTTCTTGATGAGATATGAGCATATTAGAGTTGATTCTTATGTGAAATTATGGATGGTGTTAGATTGAAAGAAAGATAAAATAAAAATGAATTCATTTCAAACTAACAAGATATGGCATCAGAGATATGGGAGATCAATGGATATGTCTTATACCTTATTTTAATACATAAAAATCAGAAACACCTGGGAAATTTCTTGTGTTCAGGTGGAATGTAAAAGTCCAATATGTTTAGAAGTATCTGGAGGCCTGATTGCATTTATTTTTGGAAGAGTGAGGTACTGTTAATATAAACACTGGTATATTGAGTTTGAAAGCCAGTGTAAGGTAGTTTCACATAAACAACATGTCTCTAATTTTCAGATGCTCTTGTCTTGATAATAATAATGGGGCTTATACGGAAACGTGCAGCTTTTTTGGTAAACATTTTTTAATATTTGCTTTTGATTCTATGACTTGACTGAAAATAGAATTTTGATCCTATTGGTTCAGAACATGAGTAGAGACTTAAGTAGAGCTGTTACTTTGGGAACTCTCTTCTCTTTCCAGCTCTGAATTTCTCAAATTACTTTTTCTTACAATCTATCATTGTGAATATTCTTTTGTCTGTTTGTACAATAAATGGACCATTGCATCAAGGTTCTGGGTTGAACTTGAGAAGCCATATCAGCCTGCAAAGGTCTGAATAAAGCCAAAGTGGAAGATGACTGCCTGTCATTTTTACTTCTTTAACAAAGAGGGGTGATAGTGACCAGGGAGGAGAATAGTACCAGCAAACAAAGTCAGCAAACAAATGTATTTATTGAGCGCTGTGAGTGACAAATAATAACTGAGGATTTGATGGTGAAGATTCAGAGTCAAATTTTGTCTTTGCAAAATTGAAGGTTAATGGGCAAGTGAGAAATTAAATAGCTTACAAATAAATGCTTACTTCTCCTCACATCAATACAAATACAGGCACTGCAAGCTCTCTTTTAACCAATTGTTTCAGGGCCTTTCCCAGAAAGGTATTTTTTTCCTATGTTTTCAGTGGTGTAAGCCTAATGTTAGCAGACATAAGTTATGCTATTTTCATCTGCATATTTATTTTCTCATAGAACCACCACTGATTAATGATGCAGAAAGAGGGACAACCACGGGGAAGTGGCGAGCAGAATAGCAAACAGGAATTGAGGAGGAACTAATGCTGAAGCGGAGAAAGTATATGAGGAGATAAACTGCAATGTTTTTGCTGACTTTTCTGGGAAAAAATGGAGCTGAGTGCTCTTAAGACTGTTATGATGTGTAACAGTAAAATAAATACTGATTATACCATTATCTTAAAGTATTACCAATAAAAGAAAAGCATTTCGATTAAGAGGAATCATAGCAGCCTATTCTTAGAAATTCAGAAAAGTGAATGTGATTTTGGTCTCTACTAACATTTGAGTTCTCCAGTAGTAATATGAGCTTCATTACAGAAAGAAACATGCAAGTTGAACCTGATTTTCTGTGTGCTCCTGCTCCCTTTTTTTGCTGACAAATCTGGTGGCACAGTGAAATCGTTTTTTGAATTGAGGGCAATGGTATTCATCCTTTTAGAAGGCTTATTGGCAAGGTAATGTTAAGTGCTCTTATATAGGTATAAGTCTGGAGTAATCTTTCTTCTTTAATGCTACCATATAAATCAGTCTTAATGCCCCATTAAAATAAATGAACATGTGTTAATGATACCAACTTATGCCTCTTTCCTGAATGGCAATTGGGGCTGGGAATATGGTGCTATTCTCTGTTCAATGGAATGTGCCCATTGAGACCGGATTGCTCACTGTCATGGGCAAGCTAATCAAACACAGCTCAAGCAGAAATCCAAATCAATCTCTTAATCAGTGACTCACTCCAGCAGTTCCCAGCCCCTGCAATCAACCTGGTAATTGCTTCACCTGGAACTGACTATTGGCACTGGAAAGTTAAGGTCTGGTACATTTTACAAAACCTGATGAATTTCAGAGGAAATTGTTTTTGTATCATTGACAAGAAATTTAACCCTTAGCATAGTTTCCTATTTTTCCTTTTTCCAGGCTGAGTTTCAACCTTGTGAGACAGGAGTTTTTCAGTTTTCCAGAAGAGGAAATTAAGGTTAATAGAAGTTATTTTATCCAAGTCACATGGCCATTATGCATCACAACCAGAATTCAAGCAACTTTTGTTTTATAGAGTGTGTACTTTCTAACCGATTATCTATAGTCTGTGCCTATCGTTCTGAGAGAAGGTTACATGAGAATGCAGCTGAGATGAACAATGTGTGGATAGACTTGTGTAGCACCAACATCCTAGGTTGGAAGAAAATTCCAAAACCTCAAATCCATGCTTCTGCAGCTATTTATAGTTATGTTGATATAACTTGTTTGTACAGAGTGATAATGAAAATTAATTACTTGTTATGAGACTGTCCTAGCACAGTAACCCCCTCAGGATTTCCACTTAGTTCTGGTAATTTGCTGTGCTTCCTCCTCTTATGTCTTCTGTGTTTTCCCCAACCTCTCAGCATTGGCCTTGTGGTTAGCATTCTTTTTGTTGTTGTTTAATTTTAAAAAAAATTTTCCTCTCCCTGGCCTGCCAGGATAATGTGTTTTCTTTTAAATAAGAACAAATAACATGTTTGCATTTATATGCAAATTTTGCTTTTCCTTTTTTCTAAGTTAATCCAATCATCTGCTGACCATCAGGCTTCATCAAGGTTGTAAAATTTGATTGGTATCTGGAGAACTAAAGTTTGAAGAGGAACAACCTTAAACGGAATAGTACATGCTTGACACCTCTTACAAAGAAACTAATGAACAATTGTTGTATACCTGCCATGTGAGGTTTTGTGCTTGGGTCTAGCAAATTTCAAAGATGCAAAAGGCAATGAATCCTTGTCCCTCTGGACAAGATTGAATCCTGTTACCATATGTTCCCACAGCTTCCCTTGCTTTCCCCTTTGACATTTTTCACGGTTGAAATTATTTGTCGGACTCTCTTCTAATAGACAATTCCATGAAGGCAAGTATCATGCCCAATCTGCTAGCTGCTCTGCCTATAACAGGGTGCCAGGCACAGGATTGCACTCAACATAGTCAACATCACAGTAGATTTAATTATCAATTATACACTTACCTTGTACAAGATATGATGCTTGACATTATGAGTAAAAAGAGGTATTACAAACCACTCCCTTTATTGTGAACACACAATTTAGTGGGAAAACTGTCAAGATACATAATATTTATTATACTGTTAGGCCGAGCATGGTGGCTCATGCCTGTAATCCCAGCACTTTGGGAGGCTGAGGCGGGTGGGTCACCTTAGGTCAGGAGTTCGATACCAGCCTGACCAATGTGATGAAACCTTGTTTCTACTAAAAATACAAAAATTAACCAAGTGTGGGGGCATGCACCTGTAATCCCAGCTACTTGGGAGGCTGAGACAGGAGAATCAAACCCAGAAGGCAGAGGTTGCAGTGAGCTGAGATCGTGTCATTGCACTCCAGCCTGGGCAACAAGAGCAAAACTCCATCTCAAAAAATACATATATTTATTACACTGTTAAACATGTGATAGTAGTATACACAGAGTGTCATGTGCTGATTAGGTAGCAATATTGTTAATGATAATGTAGTCATCATTGATTGTAACTTAGCAGGTGTGTTACATGCATTATGTGATGCCAATCATATATCCTGCCCTAGACTGCAATCATTTTAGTTTTTACAGATGATGACTGGGACAGTTCTAGGCCAAACAGTCACCAAGTGACAGATACGAGATTTGAACCTAAACTGTCTGATTCCAAAGCCAATGCACTTGCTCCAGAAGCACACCACATTATGTGATCATCTCCAAACCTCTGTTAAGAAGGGACATCTAACCCAGATTTGAGAGTTGGAGTCCAGGAAGTCTCATGAAGAGGGTGATGCCTCAGAAATTGTCAAGGGGTCAGCATTCAGTCAGGTAGATCTTTTAATTAGCAGGAACTACACATGCAAAGGAGAGAGGATTTACATTTCAGGAAGTATGGATAGTGGAGGATATATGACTAGATCACAAAAAGGCTTATTTACTACATGATAGAATTTATTTTTATTTTGCAAATCTAGGAGGAGTTTAAACTGATAGCCTCATGTAATTGGATTTACACATTACTAGAGCAATGGAAGTGGGAGGTAAGTTTTTATGCAGAGCAGTAGTGAGAATTTTATGCACTTAGCATTTATTTAACAGACATTTGTTGAGACTGAGCTTCTATAACACAGAAGACCTCTGTTCTGTGGAGATAGACAAGTAGCAAGGGAGTAAATAAGATAATTAAAGACTGTGATCTGTTTTGTGATAGGAATGAACAAGATGGTGGAGATGGTAGAAGGCGGTGTTGTAAAGCCTTCAGCTTAGGGAAGTTGAGAGTACCTGTGAGGAAGTACTACTTGAGATGACATCTGAAGAATGGGGAAGGGATCAGTTACACTGTTCAGGTCCTGAGACCAGCAAGTATGAAAGAAAAAGTCTGAACAAATTGGAGGAATTGAAGGGAGGTACCTGAAGTAATATGGTGTGAAGGGTGCTTGAACAGATATTGGTATGAAATCATTCAGGCCATGTTAGCCATAACAAGCAGATGAGAATTTGAATGAGTTTAAAGGTTAATGAGTTGGGCCGGGTGCAGTGGCTCACACCTGTAATCCCAGCACTTTGGGAAGCCAAGATATGTAGATCACCTGAGGTCATGAGTTCGAGACCAGCTTGGCCAACACGGAGAAACCCTGTCTCTACTAAAAAATACAAAAATTAGCTGGACGTCGTAGCAGGTACCTGTAATGAGTTGGTCTGATTTGCCTTTTAAAACCATCACTTTGCATGCGTGCCCAAAGAGGATAGTTCCAGCTGTAATGACGGTGGTTCAAACATATCAGTTAGGTCTGAGAGAGAGACTGAGAGAGAGGAGAAGAGAAAGAAGGCAGTCATGCAGTCTGGGAAAGGTATGGCAGGTCACTGGAATCATGAGGGACCTAGGTCCCTGTCTTTTTCTCTGCTCTCTTTGGCCCTGAATTGCATTCTGAAATGCATGAGACGGTTGCTGAAGCTCCAGCATCCCTTCTGTCTTCCAGATGAAAAAGTAGTGGGGGAGGGGAGAGAGGTATTAGCATCACATAGAAGCAATCTGTCCCTATGTTCCATTTTTGTGGAAAATTTGCCCACTGACTTCCAAATAATTAGCTATTTCTACTGCTAGGGAAACTGGGAAATACAGCCTTTTTAGCTGCGTACATTTCTACCCAGAAGAAAATCAGGTTTTTGTTAAGTATGGTTCCTTAAAGGGAAGGCAACCAGCAACTTCTGCTACATATGTCCTGTGGTGAAGGGATTAGAAGAGGAAGAGAACATAAATGAGAAAGGGGCTATTGCAAATATCTAGACAACTAAAATTTTGGCTCAGGCTACATTGGTGATGTAGAGGTAATGGGATAAAACTGGAGATGGAGAAAGGATGCATCTGAAAGCTATTTTAAAGCCAGAGCTGACATGATTTCCTGAAATTTCTCTCTCCCTCAAGCAGTTGAGGAATTGAAGAAAACTTCTTGATTTTTTTAGCATATTGCTTTTTTATTTACTGATGTTAAGAAGTAAAAAATGAAAAGATGCATAAAATTACTGCAAAGGGTGAGGAGAAATGAGATCGATTTACTTGATTTGTAAGTAACACTTCTTTTTCTTAAAGGATGCTAGCAGATAGCCATGTCATCTGCAGAGAATCTAAGTTCTTCTTGTGAGAAAGGACTCTCAGGAGAGTAAGGAGACTCTTTAATCCTTTCTTCAAAACCTGAAATCCCAGCACTTTGGGAGGCTGAGGTGGGTGGATCACAAGGTCAGGAGGTGGAGACCATCCTGGCTAACACGGTGAAACCCCATCTCTACTAAACAAAATACAAAAAATTAGCCGGGCGTGGTGGCGGGCACCTGTAGTCCCAGCTACTCGGGAGGCTGAGGCAGGAGAATGGTGTGAACCAGGGAAGCAGAGCTTGCAGTGAAGCCGAGATGGTGCCACTGCACTCCAGCCTGGGCGACACAGTGAGACTCCGTCTCAAAAAAAAAAAAAAGAGTGAGCGGAGATCAAGCCACTGTACTCTAGCCTGGGCGACACAGCGAGACTCCGTCTCAAAACAAACAAACAAACAAACAAACAAAAAAAACAGCAGCCTGAAATTCACACCATGCTGGGTCTCATGCACTTGACAGTTTCCTAATGTAGATAAATTTTATAATTACTTTGATAATAGATAGACTCACCAGAGTTAAAAAGGAGAAAAGAAAAAAATGCAAAATTTAGGGAAAGGACTATTTTAGCAGCTTTCAATCTATTTGACTAAATGTAATATAAAAAATGTCATGTCAAATACAGCCCAGCAAATACTAAACAATATTCTCATGAAACAGAAAATCAGGTTATGCCAACTTACGAGTCTAGGTAGATTGACAAGTCTCACAATTGGAATTCAAATATTTAGAAGCAATAAAGCATGTACTTCCACATCACGATGGTGCTGAAGGGGTTTGCTACATAGTAAATGGAAGTATTCAAGAAATCGAAGCACATGCAATGTAGCACAATTTGTTCTTAACACAACATTTGTCAACCTACCTGGGGAACTACAGGACCAAAGAGAACCTTTTTCAGGAATGAGGACTGTACACAAAGCCCTCATAGGTTAGTGCTAATTTAAGCCAGTTTAATTTCAGCAGTGCTCTGGATATTTCTCAGTACGAAAGGGCACGGGGTAAACGCTTAAGAGACTTGAGTTTGAGCCCTGGCTCTACAACTTCCAAGCTTTGTGATGTTGAAAAATTCATATTAGCTCTCTGATCCTCAGTTTTCTCTTATAACATTGGAAATAAGTTTTTCTTTTATCACCTCAAATATTCAACATTTTTGTGATAAGAACATTAGAAATTTGCTCAGCGATATTTCTTTTTTTTTTTCTCTTTTTCTTTTTTTATTATTATTATACTTTAAGTTTTAGGGTACATGTGCACAATGTGCAGGTTTGTTACATATGTATCTATGTACCATGTTAGCGTGCTGCACCCATTAACTCGTCATTTAGCATTAGGTATATCTCCTAATGTCCCTCCCCCCTCCCCCCACCCCACAACAGTCCCCGGAGCATGATGTTCCCCTTCCTGTGTCCATGTGTTCTCATTGTTCAATTCCCACCTATGAGTGAGAACATGTGGTGTTTGGTTTTTTGTCCTTGCGATAGTTTACTGAGAATGATGGTTTCCAGTTTCATCCATGTCCCTACAAAGGACATGAACTCATCCTTTTTAATGGCTGCATAGTATTCCGTGGTGTATATGTGCCACATTTTCTTAATCCACTCTATCGTTGTTGGACATTTGGGTTGGTTCCAAGTCTTTGCTATTGTGAATAGTGCCACAATAAACATACATGTGCATGTGTCTTTATAGCAGCATGATTTATAGTCCTTTGGGTATATACCCAGTAATGGGATGGCTGGGTCAAATGGTATTTCTAGTTCTAGATCCCTGAGGAATCGCCACAATGGTTGAACTAGTTTACAGTCTTCCACAATGATTGAACTAGTTTACAGTCCCACCAACAGTGTAAAAGTGTTCCTATTTCTCCACATCCTCTCCAGCACCTGTTGTTTCCTGACTTTTTAATGATGGCCATTCTAACTGGTGTGAAATGGTATCTCGTTGTGGTTTTGATTTGCATTTCTCTGATGGCCAGTGATGATGAGCATTTTTGCATGTGTTTTTTGGCTGCATAAATGTCTTCTTTTGAGAAGTGTCTGTTCATGTCCTTCACCCACTTTTTGATGGGGTTGTTTGTTTTTTTCTTGTAAATTTGTTTGAGTTCATTGTAGATTCTGGATATTAGCCCTTTGTCAGATGAGTAGGTTGTGAAAATTTTCTCCCATTTTGTAGGTTGCCTGTTCACTCTGATGGTAGTTTCTTTTGCTGTGCAGAAGCTCTTTAGTTTAATTAGATCCCATTTGTCAATTTTTGCTTTTGTTGCCATTGCTTTTGGTGTTTTAGACATGAAGTCCTTGCCCATGCCTATGACCTGAATGGTATTGCCTAGGTTTTCTTCTAGGGTTTTTATAGTTTTAGGTCTAACATGTAAGTCTTTAATCCATCTTGAATTAATTTTTGTATAAGGTGTAAGGAAGGGATCCAGTTTCAGCTTTCAACATATGGCTAGCCAGTTTTCCCAGCACCATTTATTAAATAGGTAATCCTTTTCCCATTGCTTGTTTTTGTCAGGTTTGTCAAAGATCAGATAGTTGTAGATATGTGGCATCATTTCTGAGGGCTCTGTTCTGATCCATTGATCTATGTCTCTGTTGTGGTACCAGTACCATGCTGTTTTGGTTAGTGCAGACTTGTAGTATAGTTTGAAGTCAGGTAGCGTGATGCCTCCAGCTTTGTTCTTTTGGCTTAGGATTGACTTGGCGATGCAGGCTCTTTTTTGGTTCCATATGAACTTTAAAGTAGTTTTTTCCAATTCTGTGAAGAAAGTCATTGGTAGCTTGATGGGGATGGCATTGAATCTATAAATTACCTTGGGCAGTATGGCCATTTTCACGATATTGATTCTTCCAACCCATGAGCATGGCATGTTCTTCCATTTGTTTGTATCCTCTTTTATTTCATTGAGCAGTGGTTTGTAGTTCTCCTTGAAGAGGTCCTTCACTTCCCTTGTAAGTTGGATTCCTAGGTATTTTATTCTCTTTGAAGCAATTGTGAATGGGAGTTCACTCATGATTTGGCTCTCTGTTTGTCTGTGATTGGTGTACAAGAATGCTTGTGATTTTTGTACATTGATTTTGTATTCTGAGACTTTGCTGAAGTTGCTTATCAGCTTAAGGAGATTTTGGGCTGAGACAATGGGGTTTTCTAGATATACAATCATATCATCTGCAAACAGGGACAATTTGACTTCCTCTTTTCCTAATTGAATACCCTTATTTCCTTCTCCTGCCTGATTGCCCTGGCCAGAACTTCCAGCACTATGTTGAATAGGAGTGGTGAGAGAGGGCATCCCTGTCTTGTGCCAGTTTTCAAAGGGAATGCTTCCAGTTTTTGCCCATTCAGTATGATATTGGCTGTGGGTTTGTCATAGATAGCTCTTATTATTTTGAGATACATCCCATCAATACCTAATTTATTGAGAGTTTTTAGCATGAAAGGTTGTTGAATTTTGTCAAAGGCCTTTTCTGCATCTATTGAGATAATCATGTGTTTTTTGTCTTCGGTTCTGTTTATATGCTGTATTACATTTATTGATTTGCTATGTTGAACCAGCCTTGCATCCCAGGGATGAAGCCCACTTGATCATGGTGGATAAGCTTTTTGATGTGCTGCTGGATTCAGTTTGCCAGTATTTTATTGAGGATTTTTGCATCAATGTTCATCAAGGATATTGGTCTGAAATTCTCTTTTTTGGTTGTGTCTCTGCCAGGCTTTGGTATCAGGATGATGCTGGCCTCATAAAAGGTGTTAGGGAGGATTCCCTCTTTTTCTATCGATTGGAATAGTTTCAGAAGGAATAGTACTAGTTCCTCCTTGTATCTCTGGTAGAATTCAGCTGTGAATCCACCAGGTCCTGGACTCTTTTTGGTTGATAAGCTATTGATTATTGCCACAATTTCAGAGCCTGTTATTGGTCTATTCAGAGATTCAACTTCTTCCTGGTTTAGTCTTGGGTGGGTGTATTTATCAAGAGATTTATCCATTTCTTCTAGATTTTCTAGTTTATTTGCATAGAGGTGTTTGTAGTATTCTCTGATGGTAGTTTGTATTTCTGTGGGATCAGTGGTGATATCCCCTTTTTCATTTTTTATTGCATCTATTTGATTCTTCTCTCTTTTCTTCTTTATTAGTCTTGCTAGCGGTCTATCAATTTTGTTCATCTTTTCAAAAAAACAGCTTCTGGATTCATTAATCTTTTGAAGGGTTTTTTGTCTCTATTTCCTTCAGTTGTGCTCTGATTTTAGTTATTTCTAGCCTTCTGCTAGCTTTTGAATGTGTTTGCTCTTGCTTTGCTAGTTCTTTTAATTGTGATGTTAGGGTGTCAATTTTGGATCTTTCCTGCTTTCTCTTGTGGGCATTTAGTGCTATCAATTTCCCTCTACACACTGCTTTGAATGTGTCCCAGAGATTCTGGTATGTTGTGTCTTTGTTCTTGTTGGTTTCAAAGAACATCTTTATTTCTGCCTTCATTTCGTTATGTACTCAGTAGTCATTCAGGAGCAGGTTGTTCAGTTTCCATGTAGTTGAGCGGTTTTGAGTGAGTTTCTTAATCCTGAGTTCTAGCTTGATTGCACTGTGGTGTGAGAGACAGTTTGTTATAATTTCTGTTCTTTTACATTTGCTGAGGAGAGCTTTACTTCCAACTATGTGGTCAATTTTGGAATAGGTGTGGTGTGGTGCTGAAAAAAATGTATATTCTGTTGATTTGGGGTGGAGAGTTCTGTAGATGTCTATTTGGTCCACTTAGTGCAGAGCTGAGTTCAATTCCTGGGTATGCTTGTTAAATTTCTGTCTCGTTGATCTGTCTAATGTTGACAGTGGAGTGTTAAAATCTCCCATTATTATTGTGTGGGAGTTTAAGTCTCTTTGTAGGTCACTCAGGACTTGCTTTATGAATCTGGGTGCTCCTGTGTTGGGTGCATATATATTTAGGATAGTTAGCTCTTCTTGTTGAATTGATCCCTTTACCATTATGTAATGGCCTTCTTTGTCTCTTTTGATCTTTGTTGGTTTAAAGTCTATTTTATCAGAGACTAGGATTGCAACCCCTGCCTTTTTTTGTTTTCCATTTGCTTGGTAGATCTTCCTCCATCTATTTATGCTCAGCGATATTTCAGTGTACAGTACTCAATTATTAGCTATATTCAGCATGCTGTACTACTGATCTCAAAAAGAATAAAACTTATTCCTTCTGTCTGAGGCTTTATACCCTTTGACTATCATCTCCTTATTCCCCTGACACTCAGCCCCTGTAACCACCATTCTACTCTATGTTTCTGTAGGTTCATTTGCTTTAGATTCCCACAGATAGGTAAAACGTGCAATATTTGTCTTGCTGTATCTGGCTTTTTTCAATTAGAATAATGTTCTCCAATTCCATCATGTTGTCACAAATGACATTTTTCCTCTTAAGGCTGAATAGTGTTCTGTTGTATATATACACCATGCTTTATCTATTCTAAACTTATCAAAAGAAACTTCTACCACGCTTTCTTTATTCTTCTGTTGATGGACAGACACTTAGGTTGATTGTACAATTTGGCTATTGAGAATAGTGCTGCAGTGAACATGGGAATGCAGACATCCCTTTGACATATTAATTTCATATCTTTTGAGTAAGTACCCAGAAGTGGGATTGCTAGATCATATGGTAATTCTGTGTTTACTATTTTGGTGACCCTGCATACTATACTATTTGCATTCCCACCAACAGAGTACAAGGGTTCCCTTTCCTCTGTGTCCTTATCAACCTTGTTATCTTTTGTCCTTTTGATAACAGTCGTTTTAGTAGGTGTAAAGTGATATATTATTATAGTTTGAATGTCCATCTCCCTAGTGATTAGTGGTGATATTAGCATTTTTATGTAGCTATTAGCCACTTACGTGTCTTCTTTTGAGAAACATTTATTCAGATCTCCTGGCCATTCCTTAATTAGATTATTTTTCCTTATACAGAGTTGTTTGAATTCCTTATGTATTTTTTTATGCTGACACAATTATCAGATGTATGGCTTACAAATATGTTCTTCCAATCCATAGGTTGTTCTTCACTGTTAATTATTTCCTTTGATTTGCAGAAGCTTTTCATTTCAATGTAATCCTATTTGTCTGTTTTTGTTGCCTGTGCTTTTGTGGTCAAAACTAAAAGTCATTGCTCAGGTGAATGTTGTATAGTGTTTTTCCCATATTTTCTTCTAGTAGACTTACAGTTTCAGGTCTTATGTTTAAGTCTTTAATCCATTTTTTGTTGATTTTTGTATGTGGTGTGAGACAAGGGTCCACTTTCATTGTTTTGCATGTGGATATCCAGTTTTCCCAATACTTATTTAAGAGACCATCTTTCTTAGCCTATATTTTTGGCATCTTTGTTGATCACTTGACCATAGATGCAGTGACTCTTTTCTAGGCCCTCTATTCTATTCCATTGGTCGATGTGTCTATTTTTTATGCAGATATCATACTGTTTTAATTATTATGGTTTTGCAGTATTGTTTGAAATTTGGTAGTGTGGGGCCTCCAGCATTGGTCTTTTTGCTTATGATTGCCTTGGTTATTCAGGTGTGTGTGTGTGTGTGTGTGTGTGTGTGTGTTTGTGGTTCCATATGAACTTTAAAGTTGTATCTTCTCTATGAAAAATGATATTGAAATTTTGATAGGGATTCTATTGAATCTGTAGATCACTTTGAGTAGCATGAACATATTGACCAAGATTCGAATCCATGAACACAGGGTATCTTTCCATTTATTTGTGCCTTCTTGAATTTCTTTCATTAATGTTTTATAGTTTTTAGTGAACAGATCTTTCACCTTGGTTAAATTTATTCCTAAGTGTGGTATTTTTTTGTTTTGCTTTTGTTTTTGGTAGCTATTGTAAATTGATTTTTTTAAGTTTGTTAGTGTAGAGAAATGCTACTAACTTTTGCATATTGATTTTTGTATCCTGCAACTTTATCAGCTTTTTTTTAGCAGATTCTTTAGGGTTTTCTATAGATAAGACCCTGTTCTCTACAGACAGACAGTTTAACTATTTCTTTTCCAATTTGGATGACTTATAGGAAGTAAGATTTTCTTACTGATCTCCAGAACAGTAAGCTTATTAGTGCTTTGATGGTGTGGGTGATATTAAGTTATTGATATTGTTATTGACAAACAAGTTAAAGCGGGAAGAGATTTTTTTGAAAGAACTACATTTATTAGCTGTTTATAATAATAGTAATAACTTAGCCTCCTGATGGGTGAATTCAGGCTACAGATACAAAAATACACATGTATGCATAGGCATACATATAATATATACCTAAAAATATGCATGTACAATACATATGTATGCACAAACAATATACATATTGTGCCAGCTTGAGTGATTCAGCCATTTTACACACAAATACATACATATACACACACAGATGTAAACATATATATTTCTCCCCTGTGATGTTGCCTTGTGATGATTTCTAGAAGTTGAATCAATTGCCAAGTAATTTCATACAACTATACAAGCTCTTGGATTTCTCAAAGTCACAACTTTTTAAAGAAGATCAGCAGAAATGGCTTACTTTTTAGGTGAGGCATAGACTTTTCAGTTCAGTGTAGTTCCTATGACTCTCTGTGGGCTTAATTTTGCCTACTTGGCTGCTGATAATACTGAAGTGTTCTGTCCTTGGGTTAGAGCAGTGGTTCCCAACCTTTTTGGCACAAGGGATTGGTTTCATAGAAGACTTTTCCACAGACTGGGGGATGGGGGATGGTTTGCAGATGGTTCAAGCACATTACATTTATTGTGTACTTATTTCTATTGGTATTACATGGTAATATATAATGAAATAATTATAATACTCACCACAATGTAGAATCAGTGGGGGCCCTGAGCTTGTTTTCCTTCAACTAGATGATCCCACCTGGAGGTGATGAGAGACAGTGACAGATCATCAGGCATTAGATTCTCATAAGGGATACACAACGTAGATCCCTCACATGTGCAGTTCTTGACTGGATTTGTGCTCCTATGAGAAATCTGAGGCTGCCACTGAACTGACAGGAGGCAGAGCTCAGGTGGCAATGCCAGTGATGGAGAGTGACTATAAATATAGGCGAAGCTTTTCTCACTCACTGTCTGCTCACTTCCTGGTGTGTGGCCCAGTTCCTAACAGGCCACAAACTGATAGTGGTCCATGGCCGGTGGGTTGGGGACCCCTGAGTTTGAGTATGATTTGATATGGGCAAGGTGTAACCAGTTAGTTAAGTGCTTTTGATAATGTTAACCGGTCATGCTAGTCATTTTTAAAATATGTGCAACTATCATAGGGTAGGCCATTCAAGAATTAATGCTTAAGTGAGACCACCAATTTCACTTTTGTTTTTGAGACAAGGTCTTGCTCTGTTGCCCAGGCTGGAGTGTGGTGGCATGATCATGGCTCACTGCAGCCTCAACCACTCCAGCTCAAGTGATCCTCCTCCTGCCTCAGCCACCCAGTTAGCTGAGACCACAGGCATGCACCACAACACGCAGCTAATTTTTATTGTTATTTGTAGAGATGAGGTCTTGCTAGTTTGCTCAGGCCGGTCTCGAAAGCCTAGGCTCAAGTGATCCTCCCACCTTGGCCTCCCAAAGGGCTGGGATTGCAGGCATAAGCCACCATGCCCAGCCTTCTATTTTTAAAATAATAATGAGAGATACTTTGACATGACCAAGAAACATTACTCACCATTTTGAGAGTATCATCTCTGTAGCCTTTTACTGCATCATTAAAGGAAGTGTCTTTGCTAAAGTTTCTTGCAGTAAATGCAGATTTGCCTACTCTACTGTATTCTTCCTTTTGTTGGGATTTAAGGTTGAATCTCTGAAGCTAACACATTCGTGGTGTTTTTAAATAGTGACCTTGACCAACTGAACCTCGATTTTGTGCTTTGACTCAACATTGAACCAACAGAGAGTCTCTTCCAATGCAGTGAATTAATGTTTATGTTGGGTGAGGTTTTATGTAATCAAAAATCATAATCTATGGAATTAAATGTACAAACAGTATAATCTATAATATATTATATAGAGATGAGATCTCACTCTGTTGCCCAGGCTGGAGTGTGGTGGCATGAAATTAAATGTACAAACAGCATAATATGTAATCTATTTTCAACTGGTTTATTCCAAAACAAAGGTGCTGCATATTTTATACTGGTCAGTGAAATGGTTCTCAGTTGGGGGGGTGATTTTTTTTCCCTCTGGAAGATACTTGGCTTTGTCTGTAGATATATTTGCTTGCCAAGACTGGGAAGGTGCTATAGAATCCAGTTACTTGAGGCAAAGGATGCTGCTAAGCACCTTACAATCCACAGAACAGCCCCAGTAACAAAGAATTATCTCGCACAAAATGTCAATAATGCTGAGGCTGAGAAACCTTGATTTAAAAAATGTACATTTGCAGAATTTTTTTTAAATTTAAGCAGATTAGACCAAGGAATTTAGGACAAGTTTGCATTTCTTCTTAAGGGTAAAATGTATTTATGCACTGCATAACATTACCTATCTGGCTTTCAAATTCTTTAATAATAATTGTGGTCAATTTGTTTAGCAAAGCTGGACTATCCTTCCAAGAGTTCTTTCTTGCATAGTTATGGATTAGCATGAACCACAAGAGACATTTGCATGAGATGTGGAAGTCAGAAATAAAACAGTAATCACCTTGCTTTTTAAGCTCAAAGTTATATAGCAGGATTTGAGGCACCAGTGCAGTTCATTCAAGTTGTGCATGTCTGATGAAACACCTGGTTGGCCTGGGGCAGCAACTGAGCCTGCAGCAATGAAAGTTCCTCTGGATCCTTTTTCAGTTTCTTTGGATTCTGGGCTATATGCATGTTACTCTATGAGGAAGGGTAGACATGTTTTCATTTCTCTTGGTTATACACATCGAAATGGAATTGCTATGGTCATTCTATGTTTAGATTTTTGAGAAACCTCCAAACTGTTTTCCAGAAAAGCTGTATCATTCTAAATTTTCACCAGCAATATGATAGTTTTGTCTGGTAAGATATTGAAAAAATTTTGCAGGTCTTGAATCTCAAAGGCTTGTCTGTTTTCAGACATGTGCTAATAAAAAGCTTGCCTAATCTTTCTGAGTATATAGAATATTCATGTTAAATGCTCAGGCTCTGGAGTCAGAGCTAGAAATGGAATCAATCCTGCATGCCATTTATCAGATGTCTCACTTAAGCCAAGTGTATAGCCTCTCAACCCCAGCTTCCTTGTCTGTAAGAGGGGCATTCTAACAGTACCAGTCTCAAAGAGATTTTTATGAAGACTGAGCCCCATAGTGCCCATTAAGCATATGCCAGGTACAGGGTACATAAATAGCAATGGCTATTTGTATTTAATAACATCTTATGCACCCAAATTAAGGAAAAACCCAGTTTTTGAAAACTAAAATAGAGTAATCTGATCTTGTTTTAAAAAATGTTTAAATTTGGAGATGATTTGCATAATCAAAGAGACTTATAAACAGGGGGCTCCATTTAGAATACAGATGCTGTATGATATATTTCAGGAACATTAAACTCTTGCAAAAATTTTATCTCCAACATACTGTTTGAGAGCCATTGAGAGTCACATCCTATCATCTGGAACTCAATACACTGAGGGAACAGGGTAGTAGCCATTTTTTAAGGTCCGTTTTAGTTCTTCAGTATTATATTAAAACCTACTTGTTAGGTAGATATGGGGGCCTAGGAAGAGAACTAGAAGGCTTAAGGGTTGGGAGATATTGCCAGCTGAGAATCAATCAGAAGAACAGATAAAGTGTGTTGGGAATTTTAATGGAAGTCAATTTGGCTTTTGTATACACATTGATTTTATAAGATGTGGCATGCTGTAATGTTATTTAATTACTTGCCACACACTTCAGAGGAAATATATAACAAATATCATTTTAATGTGAAATGACAATTTGAGTAATTTAAATGTTGACCATGTGGTTTCTCCATGACATGGGAGAATGAATAATGGATATGCTTCTTCAGAGGAAAGCTAAGAGAATTGGGGCTCTACCATCCCTGTCTTCTGCCATCTTAAAATGCCTGTCCTTCTCTGTTTACTTGGAAAACATTGCTTCTTGTTTGTAAGGGTAGGTGCATACATGACAAATCAGAGGGGCTTGGAATGAAATAAAGCATCTAGAAATATTTTAGAGATGGACAGTACATTAGTCAGAGCTCTTGGGTGTAAACTCAAACTAGCTTAAGAAATACAAAGAATTTATTAATTCAGTTTTTGTGTGTGTGTGTGCGTGTGTGTGTGTGTGTGTGTGTGTGTGTGTGTGTGTGTGTTTTAAAAACCAAAAAGTACATTACTTTAAGCACAGGTGAACCAGGCATTCAAATGATGTGAATTATGTTATTAGATCTCGTCCCCCATTCCCAGTATATTTTAGTTCTGCTTTCTCTGTTGCTTTATTCTCAAGCTGTCTCTTTCCATGTAATACATTTGCCTCAGGTGAGTACTGCACCCATCACTAAACCAATTTCTGTGACTTTCCTTCTCCAGGCCGGGGTTCAGCCTTCTCTAAAGCTGAAGATAAAGGTTAATCTTGTCTCTCTTCCCTCACACAACTACAGAAATTACATGATTTGAGAGTGGATTCTATTGGCAGGAGACATGAGTGTTGAGCAGTTAAAGACTAGGTTTACCGCAAAGAACTATATATAAAACCCCCAACCTTTATTTTACTTTTAAATTGGCTTTAATATGCTTTCAAATATAAGGTGAAATTACTTTCTCAAGGTTGTACACTGATGGGAGAGGTGGTGTCTTAATCTGTGTTTTGTGTTGCTATGACAGACTACCTGAGACTGGGTAATTTATATAGAAAGAGTTTTAGTTCATAGTTCTGATGGCTAGAAAGGTCAAAATTGAGCATCTGCATCTGGTGAGGGCCTCAGCCTACTTCAGCTCTTGGTAGACAGTTGCTGGCATGTGTAAAGAGCTCACATGGCAAGACAGGAAGCAAGAGTGAACCCAAGGAAGCCAGACTCTAACAACCACTCCCTCAGGAACTAATCCATTCCTATGAGAACACATGCACCTCAGTGAGAGGGCATTAATCTATTTGTAAAGGATCTTGCTGCATGATTCAAACACCTCCCACTAGACCAGGCCTCCCAACACTGCCACATTGAGGATCAAATTTCAACATGAGATTTGGTGGAGACAAACAAACCATAACTAAACCACAGCAGATGGGAAGCAAACCTACCTGTGGTCTCTAATCTAGAGGTACTTCTACCATACCCTGCTACCTCCAACCAGACAATTAAAGAAACATTTTTTTTTCTTTCCAAGGAAGTACTGATAATTTAGAGTGTATGAGATAAGAATGATAAAAATCATCGGAGGCCTGGAAAACATACTGCGCAAGGAGTAATAAAACCAACTGAAGGTGTTTACTTAAGACAAAAGACTGGAAGATGTTGGACCGATGGGGGAAAAATATAGTTGAACATCACTGTTGGAAGGACACACTAGGGTATCATGATTCCCAATGGGTAAAATCTACAGAAAGATTGTGGCTTCCCAAAAAGATCCGCAGGCAGACCTATTGAGCACCAAAATGGAATTCCTCAAGAGCCAGTGAATGCGCAGTTGGGAGAGATGTTCTAGAAAACCTGGGTGAACATTTACCAGGAATTCTATGCAATAGCGCTGTCTAAAAGAAAAACAATGCAAGTCACATACATAATTGTAAGTGTTCTAGTAGCCACATTAACGAGTAAAAAGAAATGGGTAAAATTAATCTTACTAACAGATTTAACCCAATATATTTAAAATATTATCACATCTATGTATAATCAATATAACATATTTTTAATGGAATTTTGCTTTTTTTTTTTCCAATACTAAATCTTCAAAGTCTAGCATGTCCTTTATACTTGTAGGACAGCCAGCTTGCCTAGCTGCATGTCAAGTGCTCCTTTAGCCATAGGTGGCTACTGCATAGGCTATTACAGCCATAGAGGGCATTTTTTGCTTGGAAATCTGTGGTCCATGGGAGGACACTTTAACCTCCTAAGTCCCTCTCAAATCGGTGTCTGAATCTGTAAGAGGAACAGCTATGGTCACATCATCCTCTTCTTGAAAACCTTTAGTGGCTTTCTGGTATCTGAAGAAAAATACTATACTCTCTGAGCCCTCTAATTCTGTATCTACTAGATTGTTAGGGCCAAGGACTATGTCATGTTCATCTTTTTCTCCAGGATTAAATATAGCATTGGTAATATAGAAAGTACTAAATATTTAATAAATATAGATATGTAGATAGGTGTTGTTATATATATTTGTTGTTGTTGTTGAATGGGTGATCTGGACTTTACCTTGCCTTCCAGCTATCTCCCTATTCTCTTTTCACAAACCCTGTATTATACACAAATGCACTTCACATTCTCTTACCCTCTTTCCAATGGAAATGGCTCTCCTAACATCATTATTCTGAAGGAAGTAAGTGATCTGTCCCTAGATCATCTTTAAACTTTGACATATTAGCCAAAGGTAAATCTCATTTAGAATAGGGACTCCCAAACTGATGAGGTGTTTGATAGCCTTGAGCCTTCTCACTCTGAATGTCTCAGTTTCAACTCTCGCTTACACCTGATCATGTTGATCAAGTCCAGGTCCAGTATAAGAAGACCTCTCACTTGACCTTAAAGCATCAGTTGAGACTGGATGGTCTCTCAAAATATCTTCTCTTGCATTGTGAAGAGGTAAGAACCCTTGGTCAAGTAGAAAGGTGAGTTGAATTTCACATCTTGGGGATTTAGATTTTATTTTAACTTCATCTAGACTGTATGACCTTGAATTGTGGCCATTAACCACCATAGGCCTCAGTTTCTCTATTTTCAAATGGATTATAATGATAGCTTTTCCAACAATTGATCAAATAAGGAACATGACCAGTTTGTATTATCTTGACAATACATTGCTGTGGTTGAATGCCAGCTCTCCAATCACATTGCTTGGGTTCACATCTTTCTTTTTAGTTGAATGATTGGCTTATAATAAGTTGCTCAAACTCTGAGTCTCAGTCACACCACTTTTTAAGTAGGGAATTACAGGTTTGTTGTAAGAATTAACAGAGAATGGATATAAATGCTTAGCCTTTATAAGTGTATGTTAAACATTTGCTGTGTTTTGTTACTATCAGTGTGGTTGAAAGAACATGCTTTATGTGATTTGTCGCCAATACTTTTGGACTCTGAGCCTTTCCTTCTTCATTTTAAGAGAAAATCTTTACATTCATGTCGTTATTAGAGTTCTCAAGAGGATGACAAAGTGGTATATGTAAAAGAACTTTGTAAAAGATAAAGTGCCATAATGCATGCATTTTAATAGAAAGACAAACATCTTTGGAATGGATAAGCTGCACACATGTTTATGAAAGACTGCAAATTCCAGGAAGACAGGTCCTTTCTGTATCTGCTCCATACTTTATCCCCAGTGCCAAGCACTGTGCCTGGCACATAACCAGTGCTGGTTGAATAAGCATGCAGCATGATTGCCCATTTGCTATTTGGCAGAAAAGATGGAAATTACTCCCAATACAAGGAAAACATTCAGGGTCTCCTGTTATTCTTTTCTCTGAAAGCACAATCACACCAATGGAAGAGTTACCAAAATAGAAAATGAAATCATTTGAGTAAAACGCTTTCTATGTGATTAGAGACCTTTGTTTCAGATGAGCTGACACCTATTAAAACTTTTAGAGGGTACTATTTTAGAAGCCAGGTGGCATTATGCAGTCTGTGTTTGCTTATCTTTTCATTTCCGCCTTTTTTTAGTGTCTAAAACTATTTGCATAATAACAGATTTTTTGTTTTCCTGGAGTTCAGGTTTCTGACTTCGGCACCACATGAATTCAAAATCCTAGAATTGTGATGTCAAAATCATTTGTGTGGCAGTGCCTTGATGACTCTGAGCAGATTTGAGCCCAGTCTGGCTCAGAGACTGTTTTCATGCTAATACTATTGGTGATTCATCATGTTTTTCATTTTCCTAATGGTAGTTGATGACCTGGTTCTCTATGGCATTGGCTTTCTGATAGGTGTCTGGAATAAAGAAGGAATGGTTATAAAACAAATCTGTGAGAACAAAGACATAAGAAACTCATGAGGTAGGTTAAAAACAAGCTGGTGCAGGCAGCAGTATACGTGTACAAGGGGGAATGGGGGACAGTTTCCACTTTTGTCCAAAGGATGTTCATTATTTATGAATAGTTTAAGTTGCTTCTCAGGAAGTCAAATTACAAGCAAACCTTTTAGCACTGGCAATGGCTGTAAATGAAATTTCCTCACTAGTCATCTCACTACCTGACTTATCTTGGACATTTCCTCTGCAGCATTCCTGAATGAAGGTCATTGTAATGGTTAACAAAAAAATTGAGTTTTTATAACCACCATGTCTTAGACACTGTACTATGCGTTGGGATACCACAGTGAATAAGAGACACAGTCCCTGTCCTCCTGGAGTCTATTATCTAGTGGGGCAGGTGGGCATTAGCCAAATCATCAAATGAATAAATACACAGAGGTTATTGTAGTATTGCGATATGAAGGCAGAATGTAAGGTACAATGGAAAAAAGGAAAGTGTGGTCCTGAATTACATCATGAGATCTAGAAAGGTTTTTCTTTTTCTTTTGTTATTTTATTTTATTTTTTTGAGGCAGAGTCTCACTCTGTCACCAAGGCTGGAGTGCAGTGGTGCAATCTCTGCTCACTGCAAGCTCCGCCTCCTGGGTTCATGCCATTCTCCTGCCTCAGCCTCCTGAGTAGCTGGGACTACAGGCGCCCGCCACCATGCCTGGCTAATTTTTTGTATTTTTTAGTAGAGACAGGGTTTCACCGTGTTAGCTAGGATGGTCTCCATCTCCTGACCTGGTGATCCGCCTGCCTCGGCCTCCCAAAGTGCTGGGATTACAGGCGTGAGCCATCGCGCCCGGCCTAGAAAGGTTTTTCTAAAAACCCAAGTCTCTTGAAGCCAGACGAAGAATAGAGGGTGGAACCTTCCATAAAGGCAGATGGTCCTACTAGAAGTACCTGGCATAAGTATGTGTCACTGCCCAGGAAGAGGCAGACCCTTATAGCTGAAAAGCGGACAGAAACTGGGGATCAGAGAATCAAATGTGGCTGCAGAGGTAGGCACGGGCTAGATGGTGCAGAGTCCTGCAAACCATGGTTAGGACTTAGAAATTGTATCCTAAATGCAGTGGGGAATCACTGGAGGGGGTTAAACAAGGGAATGGTCATGGTATAAAGAAAGTTTAGTTGATTGAATGCCACACATCATTATATTCACCTGGTATGTTCTCCATCCTCTCCCTCCCCCATTGTGTTGTAGAATGAGGATTCTCAGCCCTCCCAACTTTCTTTTTTTTTTGTTTTTTTTTTTTTGAGCCAGGCCAGGGTAGTATAATGAACAGAGCTCAGTTTTGGAATCATACAGACTTAAAATCTGCCACATGTCAGCTGGGTGACTTTCTTAAAGTACCTTAAACTTTCTGAGCCTGAGCTTCCCCATTGGTAAAACAGGTTCTTCTAAGGATTTATTACAGCAATGTTTCTAAGGAAACCAGCATATGCAACAGATTCAGCAATCGTAACTGTATGATTAGGTTTGACCTGCAGGCCTAAAGAAATCATCTCACACATCAGCCTCCTGGTGGTATCTGGCATAGGATGATCTATCTATGTCCTTAGAACAGAATTGTAAACTGTCAAGGGTTCTGAGGCCCCTGAAATGCATGTTGGATCTCTTCTCCAGGCCTCTCCTCCTGGCCAATTTGTATTGCCTTTCTCTCTTCCCACCCCAAGATGGACTTGGGGTCTCCATGTGGGTCTCTTTTATTCTGTTTCCCATATCCTTGAGTGTGGTGTCTTTGTTTTTCCCACATGTTCTTAGTATTCTGTCTGTCCCGCTGCCTCCTTCTTTCCCCTCTTTTCCTTACTCTTCCCTTCCCCTCCATTCTCTCTTAACTTCTACGTGGAGTGAGAATTCTGGCCCATGCTGACAGTCATGCTCACCTGTTGCTCATCTGTATACAGAAGAGGTGGAGAGGTGCATTACTCCCACTTCAAATTACTATGTGCAGCTCTTAAATGGTTTATCTTTTGCTTTGATCCATACCCTATTGAATGATAGCTTCACTGAAACCAAAATAAGTTTATTTTTTTCCAGTTGTTTCACAATACATGATATACACTCGTTTCCTTGAAGAAAATAATTTTTACTCCATAAATTCACAAAGTAGAAGTTACTTGATTCCTCTTCTTTTGAACTTAAGATGGCTATATTAGAGAAATAGTAATATTTTTATTTTTTGGAAAATACTGTTAAATGTTACAGAAGATACAAAAGACATAATTCCTTAAGGAGTTTACATTTTACCAGAGATAGATACCACATATATAACCATCAAAATAATCATGTTATTATAATTATGAGAAGTGCTATGAGGAAGCCATAACAGGTGAATCCAGCCCCACAAGAGGTCAGGAAATGTTTAATTTGGGAAGTACTACTTTATGTAAATTAAGAATGAGTATAACATAGCTCAAAGAAATGGAACTTACAATGCCCAAAGTGGGTGAGACTTAAGCCTGTGTGAATAAGAAAGAAGGTGCGGTGGGTTTTAGATTTGAAATGTGGTGATCTACGAGAAGAGATTAGTGTCATGAAAAGAGGCTGTGGAAGGAGGACAATGGCTTCATAAGACTTCTTATGTAACATCAGTGCTATCAAGGCTACACTGGTGATTGAGGGCTAACCACCTAAGGGTCTCTAAGGGATACAGTGAATATTAATCTGAGAATTGATTCATTATGGCAGCAAAGCTTCTATAACCCTCTCTGTCAGCCATGGAAGCATAATTAGGAGAGATTGTTGAATGGAGAATGAGAGAGCTTGTGTTCCTAGAGATCTGATATTATTTGAACCCAAGAAAGCAAAAGCCAAAAAGCTGATTGAAAACAATAATAATAATGTGCATTTAAAAAATAAAGGGATAAACTACATGAGCAGCTGGAGAGAAAGTTTAAGTTTCTATGGAAACCTCTCCTAAAATGTCTCCCTCAGGCAGTGGAGCCAACTTCTCAAATGCCAGAGAGAAGTAGAATACGGGCTGTAGAAATCCTCATTGGTCTGTTACACTGAGTGCACCACTGGTAGCTGGAAGGGGAGAACTTTGAAATGGGTCAAGGGTTCCTCACCTGGCATTTCTCTTCAGGTGACTGGGTGAAGGTGGGTGGGGATGTGGGAGTGATACCCAGTACTTTCTTGCAAGGAGCTAAGGCAAGAATGACCCAAATATGAAATCATATTGGAAACAAAAAAGAAAGGAAACAAAATTATTCTTACTGTTCAGCCACCAGGAAATGGTGTATTGGATGAAATGGTGACTTGATGAACTAGGCATGTACTTGGAACCCTCCTCTGCTTAAAGCCCTATGAGACATGGATCCTACCTACCTCTCTCATTTTGTGTAATTCTCTCTCCTTTCTCAGCTCCCCACCTCTTTCCACTATTCCTCAAAGAAACAGCCTGGATTTCTCCTTCAGTATTTGAACTTACCCCTTCTTTGCTCATGCTGCTTTCCTCACTCAGGTCTGTGTCTTTTTGCTCTTCCTCCCGTGTCAGGCTTTGTGGTCTCACAGGCCCTTCCTTGCTTTTCTAATACAGCTCCCCGTCTTTCCCACCACATCCTATCTCTGTTACATCCTCTGATTATTTCATGTATACCATCTCCCAAGAGCTGCTTTTAATTTGTATACCTGTTGATAGGCTGCCTCTCCTCAGAGCATAAGCTCTGTGAGAGCAGAGGGAGCCAGGCTTCCTGGGAGCCCCAGGTCTGAGAAAAGTGTCTAGCATAGAGAAGATGCTCAGTAAGTATCGAATGAGATTCTTACCCTCAGGAAGCTTGTGACACAGTAATGATGATTACAGGACACACACACTTGACGCTAGATAATATTAACACAGCACTGGATGTCAAGGCTTAACCAACCTCCCTGTCATCAGTGAGAAATCTCTATGTAGAGTTTCCTAATAAGAATAACAGGATAAAACTCTATTAAAACCAACAATAACAAGCTGTAGTTATTGGGTAATTTCTTTATGCTAGGCTTTGGTAGTTGTTTTACATTCCTTATCTACCTGTACAACAACCTCTGAAGTAGGCCTTAGGATCTCAATTTTCTGGTTAGGAAATGGAGAGGCTAAGCTTATGAAATTGGACTTTGAACCAAGGTTGTTCTAATTCTTAACTCTGGGAATAACTTTTGGGGTCTCCTGGCTCTAGGATTAAAAGTGCCTAGGGCTATCAGGTGTGGTGTGTTTAGAGTAAGACATGATGGGCGTAAGGTTGGCTGAGTGGGATTGGACAAGATACCATAAGATCTTTAAATTTCAAAATTAGTTAAAATTTAATAAATATGTTGTATGCATTTCTAGATCTTTGAATCATATTAGCCTACCTTACCTTAAATGTATGTCTGTGGAAGGCTTGGAAATTTGTAGAGTTCATACACAGTCCATCTCCCTTTTCATACACAGGTAGTACCATACCCATTTTTGAAGAGGCAACTGAGTCTCAAAAGATAATTCTCTAGCTAAGGCTACATACAGTGCAGATTCTAGAATCCAATACCAAGACTCTTCATATTACATTATTTTCTTTATATGAATAGTTCTTGGTGTTAACAATAATTAGTCATATTAACCTAAATTACTATTCTGTACCTTTCTTTGTTTATAGTTAAAACTTAAGGAGAAAAATCATGATTCTTTTCCATGAAATAGATGCAGATGTCACCATTGATTCTTCAAAGCATGAGTAAATTTTGAAAAAAACAAAAATCTTATACTATTTTCTTTCCCCCAATCATTACAGTCTATTGAATTTAATCCTTTTGTCAAAGTATTTTTAGAGAGGGAAAAACACTAATTGTATTGTGTTTTCTATAAATTACAGTCAACATAAAAACTTCCCCATTTTATCATAAATTAATGAGTCATTCTTCTCAATGCTTACTTTTACGATATTGGTAAGTCATATAGCCTATGAGCCACCATTCATATTCATGCATTCATTCTCTCTCTCAACCTCCTTCCTCCCTTTCCTCTTCCCAGACCTTTTCCAACATTAATGGTATTAATACTTTCAGCCTACTTCTGGAATTTATTGTGGGCTCCAATGACACAGTAGGTGTGAAAATACCTTGTAAACTAAAAAGCATTCTCTAATTCTAAACAACTATCTTTTTTGAATTACTAGCTCTTGCCCTATTATTTATATCTGTTCGTAGTATTCACCAATGCATATTGTTTCAGTTCTCTTCCTTTTCCTTTTGCTATGCTTGAGTTTGTCAATGTTTCCCTTAATGGCCAGTTTTAGAATTAATACTGCACTATAAAGTATAGGAGAAGGAAAGGCACAAATGTCTATCACCCTGGGTTTCAAGTGGCTGTCTTGCTATGGTATGTGATTTGGAAAGGTATGAGGCAGTAGTCACATGGGACCTATAGAAACACAGGAATGTGATTAATATGGTTAATATATTTAATTGAAAAACCTGGAAACAATTTTAAAAGCCAGAAAAATACATATAAACATTTATATTTTTGGCTTACCTTGGAAAATTGGAACATCTGACAATATTATGTTTTTATTCTGATTGGCTATTTTTATTAGCCAGAGTATAGCCCTTCAGATGGGGTATGAATTCTCCAGTCTTCTAGAACCCCCAGCCACATCTCATTGTCTCCTTGATACCACGATCCATGATCAACTTCCATTTATCATTGCGTCTGACCTGTTTTTCCTACTGTGAAAATGAAAGACAAAGAAGGCTGCCATGTTTCCAAAAAGTGACAAAGAATACTTATTTGTGGAAGAATATTTGTGCGTTTAAAATTCCAGCAAAGTATATCTCACTTTCCTCATACCTGGCCTACTTCATTCATTTACTTTGCTTGCCTACCTCCTGAAAATAGTTGATTTTTCACTCCTGTCCCCCAACACAATATTTCCGCCTTGCTCACCATCTTCTTTGGAGTGGATATACATCTAGTCTGCTATATTTAGTCTCCCACCCCTGAAAGAGTGTCCTTTTAACTGCATCATACCTCATTGCCTCCATATTTCCCTTCTGGGGTGGGGGGCGTCTACTTCAATCTCAAGCTCTGGGGCACTTATTCCACATCATTTCATCCCTGCCTTTCTAAACAATAGAATGTAGACCTCTGTCTTTTCTGGAGACTGGCAGAGAAACTTTCTCCCTCCTCTTCTCTCACCTTTGACTCTCTCAGGAATTCTTCCGCATCCATGCAGCTCTCCTGCCTGGCCTCCGGTCTGCAGATGCCCACTTGTGACTTTCAATACTCTAAATTTTCTAAATCTGTGATTTGCAGGAGTCGAGCAGTGGCTATGAAATGTACTATAACAAAAGTACCTTGGTAGAAAACTTGATCGTTTAGAATGCGTCAAGAGAATCTGAAATGCTAGATATATTCCCCCAACAATTATTTTCTTTGGGTTTGGAAACTAAATGGTATGTATGTTGTTTCTCCTTTTCTTGACCTTTTTTTTTTTTTTTTTTTTTTTTTTTTTACCATACCATGCATAATACTTCTGCAATCAGAAAACAAAACTGATTGAAAAAAATTAAAAGTACTCTGTGTGATCTCATTTGAATGTTATTAACAAAGATTCTAGGTTAGCACATAAGGGGTAGAACATGAAGCAAGGGCAAGACGTTTTGATTCCACTCCACCCCCTGACCTATACCCTCTTGTTGGACCCTGACACATTGGCCAGAAGACTGACTTCTCACGGTGCTGTTTTGTGTGACGTTCTGGGCTTTTGTACTTTAGATCCAGAATACGTTTCTAGCACTGAAGCAAGAAAATGTAAGTGCCTGTTTTCTTTGCTTTCTGCATTCCCTGGCGGTAGAATGGAACAGTTCTGCAGCCAGGTAGGTAACATGCCTGAGTGGACAGGGGAGGGGTAAGACAAGGTGAAGGGACTGGTGTGAGCTGGGCAGTGTAGGCTGTGTCTGAAGAGAGCAGACAGCATGGCTCTCGTAGGTGCCAGCAGGAATGCAGGGCTAGTCCATCCTTGTTTTATGACTTTCAATGTGATAATCTGGGTTAGAAATAAGAGATGCCCTGATTATTCTTACATGTTGCATTCATAAGCAGCAGTGTGTGTGACCCCTGGTACAGTGTGGAAAGGGGTTACTCACTGCCAGCCATATGTCTTCATAAGTCATTTAGTTTTTCTAGGCCTTGTTTCCAACCAGTTGGGAAGGGAAAAAAGAAAAAATGATGGTACTTGCCTGGCAAAGTTAACATGGGGTGGTGTGGAGTCAGGGTAATACATTCAAATAAATAACCATTTATTGACTAACTCTGTCAGAGTTAGCTAGATGACTAAGAGAAACTAAGTCAGAGTTCTTAGTTGCAAACAGCAGGAACCCTCTCTCACCTTTTACTGGGAAATAAATTGGTAAGAAGACATGAATCTTTAGGAAGGCAGAAGAAGCAGGTGCAGAGACTGCAGCCAGAAGCATCATCTAAGATCACGTAGTGGGGTTGGTTAAGATGTTACTGTCACTGGGCACCAGATGCCTCAAATTGTACTGTTGAAAACAGCAATCCTGCACACTACCCCTACAAACACAGTGAATACTTTTGTCACTGTTTGCTGAATGGCCCCACTTTTTCTCATCACTAATGTTTAACATTTGGTGCTGATGGGTCTGTCTGGCAGAGCCTGGGTCTCATCCCCACATCCTAGCCAAGAAACAGGCTGAGAAGCAGACCATCTGGCCTTTTAGCTCCTCTGGAGGGACACAGGTTGAGTTTGGTACAGTACAGGATTCCCTAATATAAGAAGATTTAGACATCGAATGCCAAAAGCAAGACTGTCCTCTAGAATTTCCATCTTCAATAAATTTACTGTCTAATTGAAAATAGATGATGTTTTAAATATGCTACACAATTACAACTCAAAACCATTATATACTACTAGAGTTTGTATTAGTATTAGTAAACTCAGCTCACTACTGAGTTTGCCTAGAAAGATTACCTTGTGGAGAAGCTGTCACCAGATTTTCTCTTGGGACACCTAGTTCCTTCCTGGTGCCCTTTGCTCTGATTTTTCCTTTTGTCTCTGGTTTTTCCTCATATGGAAGTACTGAGAAGACCAGAATGCTGTGATCATCTCTAAGAATAGGAAGCTAAAAATACCCCGGGGGAGAAGTCAGGCTCCCTCCTAGCTGTAGAGAGCCAGACAATCTGCGATCCATCTTCACTGTCTACCCTTCATTTCCACACCTTTGTCTTTCCCTGGAACATTGGGAGTGATAACACTGTTTCAAATGTTTGCAAATTAATGAGTGAGCACTCAGACTCCCCACTGGCTTATGAACTTACTCTTATATTCCATGCTTCAGTGAAAAGTTGGGATTGAACACAAGATGGACTCTAAGCTTCCCTTCTAGCTGCCACAGAAATCTCATGACATCTCAACAGTCCCCTAAAAGATTATAACTTCCTCGAAGGCAGGACTTATGTCTTTATCATTTTTATCCCCAGTGACTAACACCATGTGTGGTGCATTATTGGCAGCCAAATATTTGTAAAATGAATAAAAATGCACTAGTCTTTTTTTTTTTTTTTTTTTTTTCAAAAATCACTTGCAAATGAAAGAAACTCAACCCAACTAGGTGAAGCTAAAGGAGGCCTTAAGTGGAACACATAACTGAAATCTCAGGGTGCTTTCTGGCCCAGGTGGGCCCAGGAGGTCTCTGGTCTCTCCCCATATGCTGAGTCTTCTCTACAGAATTGTACTTTCTCGTATATGCTTTTCCTGAATTTCCTAACAACTCCAAGCTTAGCAACTCCAGGCGAAAAAGCATTTTATCCCCAGCACTTTCAGAAAATAACTAAGACTTAATGTAACTGAAAAGCTGGAACTGCAGACTGACCCCGCCAATGAGGCTATTGGGATGGGCTAACGATTGGCTTGGTCTGCACTGTAGCATCACCCTTGGAGTCTGGGTGGAATCGATTTCCTAAAGCGAAAGTGAAGTATTATTACCAGTAGGCAGGAGAATAGATGCTGGGTATGTTGGGTTGGATGGTGGTGCCCCAAAAGATGTGTCTACTCAAACCTGTGAATATGGCTTTATTTAGAAAAGGAGTCCCTGAAGATGTAATCAAGCTAAGGACTTCAGAATGAAATGAGATTTAGGGTGGGCCCTGAATCCAATGATTGGTGTCCTTAGAAGGGGAGAAGACACACAAGACCATGTGAAGAAGGAAGCACAGATTGGAGTGATGCATCTATATGCCATGGAATGCAAAGGGTTGCTGGCAACCACCAGAAGCTGGGAGAGAGGCATGGAACAGATCCTCCTTCAGAGACTCCAGAAGGAAGCAACCCAACCCTGCTGATGCCTTGATTTTTTTTTTTAAGATGTCTGGCTCCAAAACTGTGAGATAATACATTTTTTTTTTTGTGGTTTTAAGCTACCAACTTATAATTTGTCCTGGCAATCCCAGAAAACAAATATACCGTGGAAGTAAAACAGCTGAGGTTTACTGCAATAACCATGTGTGGGTTACTCTGGTCTGGAGTGTTACTCTATTTGTCACATAATTGCTAAGAGATCAAGCTGGAGTTTGTACTTACTTTTAGCTTGCCTCTACTTTGCTCTTAAGCCAGTCCATCAGGGATTCAGCTGTGCTGTCAGCCTTTTTGGATACACCTTCTTTAATAGACAGTATTGGATTTATGCTACCCATTTCATCAATGCTAAAAAAAAAAAAAAAAAAAAAAAGTTGGTGGGGGGGCACAGGACTGAGACGTCTGTGTAGCAGCAGCCACATGGCTCGTCGCTGCCAGGATGAGGTTAGTTACTCTTTCCTCTGCACCATGGTGTTTCTCACCTACCCATGGCTCCCACAGTAAAGAAACTTCGCTTCAGGATAACCTGGACTGCAGTTGTTATTACGTGGTTAAAGAGTTCCTGTGGTGTTTCTCCAATGCCTAGAACTATGACAGCTGGACTTTTTAATTAAGAGAGAAACTCAGAATGCTACTAGCTGTTGTGTGAATGTTTTGCAGGGTGTTGGGGGGGGGGGGGGTGCATTTTTTTTTCTTTTTTTTTTAGTTTTTTCCTTTTCCTAAGAATAGGAAGCATCTAATCCCTGTGCTGATTCTTACAAGTGTGTTATTTTTCCGGCTCATTAGCTGCATTTGTTTCCTTCTCTCGGGCCACAAGCAACCCTGATGGTGGGGCGGATGCTGGCACAGCTTGTCAGAGGCTGGCAGCTGGTGTGCAGACCAAAGCCCAGTGAACCTGGGGCCTAAATGTCAACGTGTGGCTATCAGGACAGGAATAAAGGCATTGATGTAACACTGGTTTTTGTTTTGTGTGTGTGTTTTTCTGAAGGGCAAGTTGGATATACTAAAAAATGAATTTCAAAAACATTAAGCCCTAATCCCACCTTCAGAACAAGTGGCTTTTCAAAATAACTAAAAGGGTAGAACTGGAATGTTTCTAACACAAAGAAATGATAAATGCTTGAGGTGATAGACATCCCAAATACCCTGATTTGATCATGACAATATTGTATGTTTGTATCAATATTTCACATGTACCCATAAATATATGCAACTATTATGTATCCATAATAATTAAAGATAAATCAATATTTTAAAGGTCTTCATTTGTTTTAGATCCTTCGTTTAAAAAAACTGAGAAAAAAGGAGTTGCTTTCTTTCCTTCTTGGCTAATGTAAAAACTAACACACATTTACCTTTCAATTAAAATCTCAAGACCCTTTGCATGTGATACACCAAATGCATACATTAGAACTGAATTATGGAAAAACACAAGAGAATGACATTGATTTATACACTTCCATTAGATAGAATGTTAGTTAACAATTCAAAACAAACAGATACCTTAAGTCTGTCAAGAAAAGAG
Source organism: Hylobates moloch (assembly GCF_009828535.3). NCBI lineage: Eukaryota > Metazoa > Chordata > Mammalia > Primates > Hylobatidae > Hylobates > Hylobates moloch. The sequence continues at coordinate 130,127,536 of NW_026652281.1, read as the reverse complement.
CATTTTAGTTGAAGAGCAAAGACAAATAATTCTGTATTTTTAAAGCATAACTGCATTACGTTGACTTGGAGTATGGGTGTTGAGTAAGAGTACAAGCCAAAACAGTGGTCACGTCAGTCTGGTGCTGTCCATATGACCCCAGCCTTTCAGCTTTCCGTAGCTGTGACAAGGCCAAATTCTTTAAAAGACTTTATGTGTGATTCCTACCCTTCTTCCTTCTTACTTCTCTCCATTCTCTACTTTTGTTTTTCTTTTCCCTTCTACCCTTACCTTCTATAAAAGTGACCTTTTAAAAAATATTGAGTTTCTTTTACAAGTCAGAAAACCTGAATAAAAGGCAAATATTACTTTGGGGGACCGGGGCGGGGGGAAGATGAATTTGCAAGTTTGAATTCATTTTTGGGTTTTTATGTCTTTTGTGTTTTCTGTTTTAAAGCAGCATTGTTTCTTTTAAGTGCTGTACTATCTTGAACTAGCTGCTTATCAAGCACTTCTTAGTAGAACTCGATGTGGCTTTGATTTAATGAAGACATTAAGTCCTTTTTAATAACAGCTTCTTTTCAGCCAAAGGTGCTAACACTCTGTGACTCATTAATGGTAGAAGCTCCTGAATGAGATTATTTGGAAGACATGAGGCAGGTGGCTGAGTGACCTCAAAAGTCACTGAACCTATCTAGGCCCCTTTTACTTTCTGGAAAATAGGGTGCTGCACCATATGAGGTCTCTTAGGGCTCAGAAATTCTACAGTTCTATGACTTGAGTTATTCTAATGGTTATTAGTAATGAAAATAATAGCTCCAATTTACTAAACACTAGCTAGAAATTGTGCTAAGTATCTGGCAGTTCCTATTCAATCTAATCATCATACCATGCCTAGTAATTAAGAAAGTACTCTTATAATCCCCATTTTACACGTGAGAAGACTGAGGCTTAAGGAAGTTAATCAGCAGGTCATTCTTCCTTAAGTTCATATTCTTTGCAGCTGCACTATATTGTAAGTTTCATTCTAGCTTATGTTCAACTTATCAAATGGGATTTAAATTAATGAAATTTTACTGAACTTGGGAACATTTCTCTCTTAATGTCTTCCCATCCATCCTGCTAATTAGTCTTACAATTTTAGGCTCAGAGGATTTCATCCTGCTTGACTTAGAGGGATGAGAGATGGTGAAAAGGGCACAGCACCTGAAATGCTTATTTTGACCTTTCCCATCAGGATCTTTACTCATAAATTCCTCTATATTAGACAGGAAGGAACATCAATGCTGTTAGACTCTGTGACTCACAGGATTGTTCTCTTGCTCCAAATCCTAGCATGCATGGATCCAATTCTTCCAATACACTTTTTAATGACTACATAAACTGACATCCTATTTTTGTCTCTTGATCAGGACTCCTAAGCAACTGCACTTCTGGGCATATATACTTAATGTACTTTTCTTTCTTGTGAAATAAAGGGGAGGATGCATTATCGGTGCAGGTGATCCATTTACTTATTTTTTCAGGAGAAAAAAATATCCTGCAGGTTGCCCTATTTAGATAGCAACATAGATATTCAGCCTTCCCATGCTCTCTGTTGCTACTTGCTTGCTTTCTCTCACTCTCTCGGCATTTCTCTCTCCTCCTTGGGTTCCCTCCCACTCATGTTTTAAGTGTTGGCATCCTCTGCTAACATTCTAGAGAGAGGCTTTTTATTTTTCATTCCTGTGGCCTCTAGAGAAATGTGCTGCCATGGAAGGGGTGCCAGAACTTTAGTCAGGTTTATTAAGGGCAATCGGGAGCCTCTTGGAGGCTTTATGCAAAGCAGTAGGTGTTGCCTTTCAGGTTTCTTTGCTACAATGGGTTCCTTGGGGTATTTTTTCAAAGAGCCCCTATGATGTGTTCTTTGGATTTTTTTTTTTTAACAAAAAGAGGAAGGAAGGAAGAGCCCACACATTATCCTGGAGCATGAATTAAGCAGGACATATTTCAGTTGCCTTCAACGCTGCCCAGGCTTATACCCATGATATTTTCCTTTACCCTTTTGTGAAGCCTCATTGCATGGAAGAAAAGTTGGCATTGACTCTTTTTCACTATTTTCTCATAATCTGTTCATTTGTGCATCCCCTGAGCCACTTCAAAAGCACCTTGGATTCTATAGCACAGAGGACAGCAATTAAAAAGCAAAAACAAGGACTTTTATTGAGTGTCCTTAGATGCTTGACACTGTAGCCAAGTGTTACATATGCATCATTTCCTTTAATCCTAACAGTAAGTCTAACAGGTGGTACTAAAAATATACCCATTTTACGTATAGGAGGAGGGTAAAAGACAGAACTACTTTGCCCAAGGTCATACAGGTAGTAAGTGGAGGTGATGGCTAAATATAGGTCTCTGTGACTTCACTGTCAAACCTGCACCAATTTGAAGCAAATTGTTCTCTTTATTAGACTTCCTGTAGAAATTAATTGGACTTCTGGTAAGTAGATACAACACTGGTTGGAGCAGTATCTCCTTCCTCAAGAGGAGTAAGCATTTTGATGCAGCTTAGGGAAATTGGTGTATCATGTACTTTTGAACACTTTGGCAATGTCAGTGAAGATGAAATGCACGTACCCTACAACCTGGCAATTGCATGGCTTAGTATTTATTCTAGAAAAACTAGCACACTGTACATGAGGAGATATGTCCAAGGATGTCCATTGCATTATTGTCACCATGGTAAAAACTGGAAGCAATTTAAGTGTCTATCAATCAGTAAAAGGATTAATAAATTGTGGTACCTTCATGTATACAATCATATATAATGTTTGTAAGTGAACTAGGTCTGCATGAGTCAACACAGATGAGACCCAAACGTTGTATTGAAAAAGCAAGTGGTAAAAAGATGCAGCCCTTATGAAAAATTTCAAAGTACACAAAATATTACATTAAATGTCTATTATATATGGCTACATGCATAAACAGTAAGCATAAGAACATGGGTAGGAGGAATACACACCTACTTCAGGGTTTGTTTTTTCCAGGGAGGGAAAGAATGGGATGGGGAATGGTGGTGGTAGAGAGGGGCATTTCACTGTCTTTGTAACACATTTTTTTTCAAGTAAAAATTCTGGAAAAAAAAAAAAGGGAAAATGTTAGATTGTTAAGTCCAGGTAATGGGCACATGAATATTTCTTACCAGTCTCATTCTCTTTACTTTTCTCTGTGTTAATATTAGTTTATAACTATTTTTCAGTTAAAGGAAAAGTAAGAAAAAACATCTGAAGGGTTTTTCAAGGCTGAGGTGTGTGCTTGTTTGTAATTTCCCCAGACCCCTCAGTGTTTCAAGGCATCTTCCAACAGGCTCCTAAGTACTTCATGTGGGTGCTAAATGTAAGGGGCAGGTAGCTGAGGCTTCTCACCCTTCCAGATAATTTTCCAGCCACATGTTCACCTCAGTGCCAGCGAGGATGGCTCCTCACAGTGAACCTGCTAATGTTTTCCTCATCTAACTTTAAGAGGCAAACGTTGTTATCACTCCTGAGGGGCAGGAAAGTCTACCATCAGTTCATTTCTCTTGATGTCTAGACTAAATGATGTTGCTCTTCTGCCAACTCTAAAGTGCTTTGGTGATCCTAAGAGAAATGTGCCATTACCATGCAGAATCAGGGAGAGCATTTTGTGGTTCTGTCCACTAAACCCCTGAAGTTCTCACTGACCCTTCTGTCATAGAGCTTCCCAAGCAGTGTGACTCCCTCCTTCCTGGGCTTCCCACCTACCAGGGACTGTCCTCCAAACAGCTCTTTCTCTTGTACTTACACTAGTATGTCGCATGCCCATTCCAGGCAGGCCTTCATGTATTCTTAGCAATCTCCCCCACTTTGTGTTTTTCTCCTCTCCTCTACTCTTTCTCCTCTCCCTTCTCTGCCCCCTCTTTTTCTGTTTCCCTCTCCTTTTTACCCTTGTCATCTCTACCACCTTTTCTTCCCCCTCTTCTCCCTCCAGATGCCCGAGAGAAGGTCCCCAGTAGCCTTCCCAACCTCTAGATTTCCAGTGATAAGAATTCAGAAAATCCTCATCAATGAAGCACTGTAATCTTTCTGTTCTTTCCAGTTAAAAAAGTTCTAAATGATACAGAAGCTTTGGCCTAGATACTAAAAATCATGCATTTGGGGCTTTATTCAGCCTTTAATAAATTCTATGACCTTGGACAAATCAAACGAGGTGATCAAGTACAGACAAATACTCCTTGTCTCCTTGCCAGGCATTATGAGGATCTGAGATGGTGTTTGTAAAACAGCTGGGATAAATGGGGAGGAGGATAAAAATGTCAGGTGCTGCTGCCATGGCTTCAGGTTGACACAGGGTAATGACGGAGAGTGGGAACATTCACTGCGAACAGGGCTGAGGATGATTCATGTCAACATCTCTTGTTCTTTCACAATAGATGCCCTCTTCCCAGGGAAAGTACACTGGTGAAGAATCCTAAGAGTGGACCTTTGAGCTATGTATATATTAGAGCAACATTTCTTTCTTTTCTTTGACATAAACAAGGAAGAATTTCGTTTATTCATGGTATATGAAGATTTTAGATCAGTGCAAGGAACACATGTCTTCTTAATAAGTCTTTAAGTGATTCCTTTTTGCTCATTTCCAATTCACCAAGACTTATTCAAGCAATAATCTTTACAACAGGGTGAAAAATGAGGCAATAAACATGTAATGCAATTGATTAAGTGAAAAAAGCTGGGCCGTGTGTGGAGCATGAAGCACAGAGTTGGAGAGGGTAGGATGATTACTTAAGAAGCTGAGGTGTTTTTCTTCACTGTTCGCCAGGCCCCACTGTGGATTCGAGTGGGAAAAACCAGCGTCTGCAGTTCTGATAGCTCTGCTCTGCAGGAGATGGTCTCCCAGGAAACCCTGTTATGGAGACGCAACAGGCTTTGGGTTCAGCAAACCATGTCTCTTGTTGGCTTTATTAGAATGCAGGCTTTTGGGAAGTCCCATGGGCTGAGATTGAAGAGTTATGGGTTATATTCACAGGTCTGGAACTATTGCATTGTGTGAGTTGGTCTTTGCCTCTCTGGGTCTTGAATCCTCAGTTTGAAAAACAGCTAGCTGGTAGAAGAGAGTCCTTTTTATAAAATTGAGGAAAATTGTCGCACGATACCTCAATGCTCGCACTGCCTATTTTTATGTTTACCTTGATTAGTAATATACTGCTGTTAGTACTTCTATGGGCTCCCTCCCCAATCCTTAATCAAGGGAGATTTGGGGCTACTCTGTCAGAAGGGAGAACTGGAAAAACTGGCATGGTGGCATGTTACCAGACAAGGTTGAAACTGCCTCTATGAGAAGGTAAATATAGGCTGACAGAGAGGAACCCCAGTTGGCAGTAATATCCAGTTGCTTGGGTGAATCAGTTTCTGAATGTGAGTGTTACTGGAAAAGGGTCCAGATCCAGACCCCAAGAGAGGACTCTTGGATCTCACACAAGAAAGAATTCAGGGCTGCATAGTATTCCATGGTGTATATGTGCCACATTTTCTTAATCCAGTCTATCATTGATGGACATTTGGGTTGGTTCCAAGTCTTTGCTATTGTGAATAGTGCCTCAATAAACATACGTGTGCATGTGTCTTTATAGGGACATGAATGAAGCTGGAAACCATCATTCTCAGCAAACTGTCATAAGGACAGAAAGCCAAACAGTGCATGTTCTCACTCATAGGTGGGAATTGAACAATGAGATCACTTGGACACAGGGCGGGGAACATACCCCCACACAGCGGGGCCTGTTGGGGGGTGGGGGACTGGGGGAGGGGTAGCATTAGGAGAAGTATCTAATGCAAATGATGAGTTGATGGATGCAGCAAACCAACATGGCACATGTATACCTATGTATCAAACCTGTACATTGTGCACATGTACCCTAGGAATTAAAGTATAATAATTAAAAAAAAAAGAATTCAGGGCAAGTCCATAGAATAAAGTGAAAGCAAGTTTACCAAGAAAGTAAAGGAACAAAAGAATGTCTACTCCATAGGCAGAGCAGCCCTAAGGGCTAAGGGCTGCTGGTTACCTATTTTTATAATTATTTCTTGATTATATGCTAAACAAGGGGTGGATTATTCATGAGTTGTCCAGGAAAGGGGTAGGCAATTCCCAGAACTGAGGGTTCATCCCCTTTTTAGACCATATAGGGTAACTTCCTGACATTGCCATGGCATTTGTAAACTGTCATGGTGCTGGTGGGAGTGTTTTTTAGCATGCTCATGCATTTTAGTTAGTGTATAATGAGCAATGAAGACGATCAGATGTCAACTTTTGTTACCATCTTGGTTTTGGCTGGCTTCTTTACCACAGCTTGTTTTATCAGCAAGGTATTTAGATCTGTATCTTGTGACAACTTCCTATCTCATCCTGTGACTTAAAACACCTAACCTCCTTGGAATGCAGCCTGGTAGGTCTCAGCCTTATTTTACCCAGCCCCTATTCAAGGTGGAGTTGCTATGGTTCCAATGCCTCTGACATGAGCATTAGAGATTGAGAGAAATATGACACTTTTCAGAAGCTTTCTGTGAATTACATCATAGAACTTCTTTTATAGTCTTTATGAGATTCAAGTTAATATTGGATTACTTCTTTGCTTGCTGAAACATACATCATTAAATGCAATTCTGATCTTAGAGGGTCACATTAGGCCCTGGGATTTATGCAAGTCACACATAATAAGGTTTCCTTAAGAGAAGTCTACTATTAAACTGAATCCTTCTAAATTTAAAGTGTTTTCATTGTATAGTGTTGTTTCCTTTATTTTTCTATTATGTAACTAGGTGGCTAGAAATTCAACTGTAGCACCTTAGAGGGAAATGGAATTGAGGGGAAGGAATATTAGGGATGAGGCTTACCCCAAACTTGAAAAAGAGAATTATTGGGCCAATATATTGAGATTACACAGAGCCAATGAATGAGCAAGAAAAGTTGATGGCAATGAAACCTCAAAGTTCGTGATCTGAATACTAACCAATGTGCTTCCTGAGTAAAAATCCACAAGACGGCAAGTCCCAGTTCTATCGTGGAACCTTTAGCAGTTTGGAGTTATCTAAAGTAGGAGTTGAGATGACATGAGTCCTAACAATAATTATCTATTATGAGGCTTGACAATGAAGGAAGAATTTACACAGTGTATTATTTCAGGTAGTTTTTGCATGAAGCCTGATAAAGTAGGTATTGCTATTCCTCATTTGTGGTTAAAAATTTTGAAACTCATGTAGTTTAAATGTTTTTGAGAAAAAACACATTGTGGTAATTTGGATCTCAGAATTCCTGTCTCCTAGGAAGTGTTTCTACAATGATTTCTCAGGATATGTATTCCATTTTCTCACAAATCTTGAAAATGGTCTATGTGCCAGGCACTCTGTCAGGGAAACAAAAATGAATGGCAGTTAATGTAGTAACTAAATGATCAGTTTAGTGATGCTGACAGCCATATAAAGAAATCATTTCTATCCAACGTAGCCCATGTAATAAACGAGATAGGGCCAAGGTTGGGGAGGATCTAGAGGTTAAAGGAAAGCATCAGAAAAGGAGAGATGCTTGAGCAGAATTTTGAGAAATCAGTAGCAGTTGTCTAGATAGACAGAATTTCTATGAAAAAAAAAAAATCTAATACTGTATTGCTGCCTTCAAAATAGCTCTTTATGCAGATTTTCCCATAGCCACCATCACTACCTTTTGGTAGTATAAACATCATTAACTAGAATAGGAATGTGGTACATGTGAAAACTGGATCCTCATTTAGTTCTTTCATCAGTTTGTTATGTTTTTCATTTAAATGTTTTATTGACTTGCTCTATCAACATCAAAAAGAAAACAGTCTTTGCCTCTCTAGTGTCCTTGAGTAATTTGCTTGCTGCCTACAGGCTGGAGTCAAAATAGCCTTCAACTTGGGTTGTCTGGTCTGCATTATCTCCAGAATCTGAGGCAGGCAGCACAATCAACTTTTCTGTTTATTTCCTTACTTATTTTCAAAAGAGGTTATGATAGTTATTTTCAAAATATATATGGGGAAGTTAACTTGGATATCATGCAAACACAAAGTTTAGCTTCATGATTTTTTTTCTACATTAACTTTTTCTTGGAAATGAGAAGAAAGAATAATTTGGAGATGAGAAAGGGTTGAACATCCCTTTATCAATGCTGTCATTTGGTGAACTGTATGTATCCTGAATGAAAACAGATGGTCACAGCATCTTGTATTAAAAGAGAGATGTTCAATACAGGAAATTAACATTAATGCCTTAGAATGCTAACCTCTCGTTGCTCCAATTCCTAGTCTATGTAAGATAATTCCAAGATTGATGCTTGCCTGTCTCTTCTGCCTCAGTTTCTCTCCCTTGAGAAGAGGAGGTCAAGTATCACAGGAACACTGAGGTTTGTCACACCCTCTGAGGTCTTGGCAAACAAGGTACCCTGTGAGATCAAGGTATTATTAGAAGGTAGAGTTCTCACAAAGAAAGTACATTCTCACTTGCTTCATCTGCACTGTGAGGTGAAGAACAACACAAAAACCCCTGCTAACACAGCATAACCCAAAGCAGGCTTCCCCAACCCCCACCAGTTCTTTCTTGTTCTGCCTTCCCTCTAGGCCTCCATTCCCATCCTCTGTTTCCCTTACCCTGTCTTCATGTCCCTCCCTGCTCATGGGGATCTCAGACTTGACTTTGTCAGTGTTTTACCTGCTCAGAATCTATTTCCTGGATGAAAACCACTCCTATCCCCACTCTCAAGGCTTGTATTTCAGATAAGGGAAAACCTACAGGGTCCACTTTAATGCATGGCACAAACTGCCTGGCGTGTCTTTAGCTTTTTCTCAGGGAAGCTGACTTTTCAGAATGGCTGAATAAAAAATAAGGGCAGCACCAAAGGTTGATGGAGATATGTATAATCTGGATCACTCATACATTGCTCATTGGAATTTAAAATGACACAGTTATGCTGGAAAACACTTGGGCAGTTTAAAAAGAGGAAAAACTGAACATGAAAACTCCCTACGATCATTCCTCGGTATTATCCCAGAGAAATAAAAACTTTCATTCACAAAAACCTGTACACAAATGTTTACAGCAGCTTTATTCATAATAATCCCAAACTGGAAACAACCCAGATTCAATGTGTAAATGACTAAATAAACTGTGGTGTACATATATACTGTGGACTACTACTCAGCTATCTATCTATCTATACATATAATATATATATACACACACATATATATACATATATATAAAATATATATGTATTTAATTTTTGAGACAGAGTCTTGCTCTTTCACCCAGGCTAGAGTGCAGTGGCACAATCACGGCTCACTGCAGCCTTGACCTGGTCAAGTCTTGAGTGATCCCCCTGCCTCAGCCTTCTCTTGAGTACAGAGTGAGCCATGGTGCCTGGCTAATTTTTTATTTTTATTTTTATAGGAATGGGGTCTTACTATGTTGTCCAAGCTGGTCTTGAATTTCTGAGCTCAAGCAATCCTCCCTCCTTGGCCTCCCAAATGTTGAGATTACAGGTGTGACTACTGTGCCTGGCAAGAACCAAATTATTGATACATAAAATAAACTGAATGAATCTATAGAGACTTATTCTGACTCAAACAATCTCAAAAAGTTGCATGCTTCATGATTCCATTTGTATAATATTCTCAAAATGACAAAAATTTGGAAATAGAACAGATTAGTGAGTGCCAAGGATTAAGGAAGGGGTAGGAATATGAGGGAGGGAGGCTATGTCTATAAAATTGTACATGAGTGATTGTTGTGATGATGGGAATGTTTTGCATTTCAAATGTATCAATGTCAGCATCTTGGTTGAGAGGTTGTACTATAGTTTTGCAAGATTTTATCACTGGGGAAAGCTGGGTAAAGGGTACATAGGGTCTTTTCATATTCCTCCTTAAAATGCGTATGGAGTAACAACTACATGAAAATAAGTTTTATTATAGAGGTAAAAATTTAAAAAATATTAATAGTACCAAATAAAGGGCTCAAGGATCATCACTGTTTGGTAAATGTCAGTTTAACTAATGTTAAATAGATTTCCTCATCAGAGAATACTTAAGAGATTTGTCTCCAGGAGAGGCTGTAGGTACAGAACTGCCAACATTTACATGATCATGAAGCACTTTAGGAATATTATTGATACCTTGTTGAGACCGTGTTGTGAGAAACATGGCACTACTTTTTTATAGTAGTCACAGCAAAATAACCAATCTACATTGAGTGTTTTCCATGTTCTAGTGACCCTTTTAAGTGCAGTTTATATGTCAAGTTAATGGAATCCTCACAGAACTCCTTAGGTTGAGAAATTGGGATGCTGATGCTTGGGTCCCACCTAGGGATTTAAGTGTCATAACTCTGGCATGCAACCATGGGTATTGGGAGTTTTGAAGCCTCACTAGTAATTTTAATATGAAGCCAAGGCTTAGTAAGGCTCTAGTTTAGGTCATTGAGTGGTATGGCCCAGCAGCATAGACATCACCTGGGCATTTGTGATGAATGCAGAATATCAGGCCCCATCCCAGACCTTCTGCATCATAATTTGTGTCTTTACAACTCCATAAGGTCATTCATTAGTACATTAATGTTTAAAAAGCACCAGTCTAACTCATAGCTAGTATACATTGGAGAAGGGATTTGAACACAGTCTGACTAGGCCTATGGTCCTAAAACCACAACATAGAGCACATGTTTTATCAAATGATTGAGAATAAATGACTGCAAAGGAAGTGTACTGAGTGTTGCACTGAACAAGCATTGCAGAGTGTGATTGTGGAAACAGTGACACCAACATGTGAAGTGATGCTCCTATCTTCTTCTCAGCTGTTGAGTCCATTATTGGGTTGATGCTCTAGTGTGCCACACATTAAGAGGACTGCTAATGGCATCTCAGGTGACATGCAATGGAGAAGGGCTTAGGAAGCATTTCAAACAAGAAATAGACAATAAATATGTGAAGAAGCAGATGAGGGTGCAGTATAACCAACTGTTCTTCTGTTGTGGTAACTCACATTGTCATTGGATGCCCATACAGGTGTGTCAGTCCTGGTTACTGGAATATTGAATTGTGACTTATTTATTTTGCTGTGAAGATTCTATGAAGATAATACCAATTGGATGACTGTATTGTTCTTCTGTGAGTCTGTTTCAAGCTAAATTTGATATGGTCTCTGTCCACTGGGAATTCATAATTTCAAAAATTCTCTCTGCATCCCCCTTCTTCTGTTCTCATCTTTCCACTTACTTTGTATACAAAATTAAATTAGAGATTTAGTAGAAACAAATGAATGAGAACATTTTTATCCATCAGGAATGTAAAACGAGTAGAGAAGAGTGGGGTACAGGAAACCATTGTATATAACATAAAGCCAAAGAAAACCATCAGTAGAGGTGGAAAGTCTCCAATAATGCAGAAAGAGGAGTAATTATATACCAAGGGAGGGGCTGGGTATTATTCACAGAGGAAAGAAATGGCATGTTTGTTCTCAGGCTTGTTGTGTACCAAAATTGTATAGCATTCAGAATGGTGTTGCCTTGTTTAGGAATGCATACAACTCGACGTGTGAAACTGAAGACCGTGTCAAAATATAAGGTGCATTTAAGGAGGTGGGGAATAAAATGAAGTTGGAAGGGGTAGGAAGAAGCCACATTGTAGAGGCTTCTGAATGCCGAACTGTGAACACAGAACTTTATTCTGTGGATGATGGGGTACCCTTGGATGTATTGAGTTACAATGGAGAGCTTAGAAGCATGCTGCCTGAGTTGGTAGTCCAACTCTGCCACTTGCTGGCTGCAAACATGGCAATAAAGCCCTCACCTTTCTAAACCCCAGTTTACCCATTTGTGAAGTAGAGATAACTCAAAGGGTTGCCATAGGCATAAAATAATCCATGTAAAGCTCTGAACATAGTGCTTGGCTTGTAGTAAATTCTCAATAAGTACTTTGATGATGACAATGACCTGAGTATAGGAAGACATCCTGATAGTGGTGAAATGGAATGAAGAGATGAAGCTTGCAAGATGGCACAAAGTCTTCCAGGACCCCCCTTATCTGTCTGGGCCTCCAAGGAAGCCAAATAATGCCATCCGTGGATCTAATTCAATAGCAGAAATGGTTTTGCATTCTTCTCATGCTGCATTATTCCTGGACCTTAGGTGGGCTCCCAGGAGTCCATTTAACATGTTAGAATACAGATTTAACAGTGATGAAATCTATTTCATTACACTAAAAAAAATATAGACTTCCAACCTTAGCAACTCAGAATGCACAGTAATTACAGCTTATAGAGCAAGTGGATTAAGATGTAGGGGGAGGTTTTCCTAAGTCAGAAAATTAAATAGAAACAGAATGAAACTTCTGGAGCAAATTGAGACAACACTCCTAAGGATTCCACAACGAGATACTTTCTGGTGTCAAAATACCTTCGTGTTTCTTAACAGGAGGGCTTGTTAGTCCTCTGGAAGGAATCTTTCACCATTGCAGGACTGTACTAAGCATGGAGGATAGTTTTGGATCTTGGTGCTCATGAAAAGCCAGGACTGTTTCCGAGTCCTTGTGATAATCAAATGCAACAACTTCCCACCCACCACAACATAAGCACAGCACATGTTTCCCAACATTCCAAGAGAGTGGAAGGTAGGTACCCCCTAAATAAGAACTATTATGAAAATGCTGTCTATTTAGAGAAAAAGCTAGTTGGATGTCACCTCTACTCAGCTATGGCTTATTTCACAAGTGAGGAGTGAAACTTATCAGCCTGACCTTGAATCAGAAACTTTCCCTTTCTGTTATCTCAGTTTCCTTTCTTGCAACACAGAAAAAAGAAAAACAAAAATGTACTGAGCTTTTACCATGCAGGGGCATCATAATGTTACCTATCTGAAGGTTTATCTGAGGATTGGCACTTTGGCATCCTGTCTAGTTCATAGTACCCAATAGTAACAATTGTTTTTTACTACCTTTAATCATATCTAAGATGCCATGGATTGTAAAATGTCTTAGCACTTTATATACACTACGAGAAAAAAATGTTGCCGATTAAATGGTGACACATTGTTCTATTATTGAGAACATATATACTTTAGATTTTCTTAGAGACATTTTTCTCACATTACTCTTGTACATATACAAAACCCAAACATGAACAAAGAAAGTTATTCCTAAAACTTCACACTCAGAATCCAACTCTTTTAACTCGGTCATCAATGCCAGTTATTAGCACAGGAGATCATTCTTTCTGCTACCAAGAGTAATTAAGACAGAGCATTTTTTAAAAGAATCTGCACAGGAACAAAACCCACAGGTGCTAGGCTCTTTTTTGATTATGTAGAGCAAGCCTACTTGGAAGGGCAGCTTCAGGAATGTTGGGAAACAACTGATTCACTGCTGCCCCACTCCCTCCCACAACCATTTGTCTCCTTCTGGTTCAGAGTGTTTCTTTCCTGCCTTCAGGATTTTCTTCTAAGTTGCTGACACCCATTCTGAAGTTTTGATGCTTCAGTTGTTGATGTTTCCAAATGCCCAGAAATGATAACATGAGTACAGCTCAAGCCTGACTTGGGTGACAGAGATTACAAAGCACTATGGACTGCAAAGTGCATTCTGATTTCAGAAATGTTAAAAGGTAGGAAAAGGTGCATTCCTGAACAGATAAAAAGTAAAAATGTCCATTGTTTTAGCTAAAAATGTGTGCATAAGGTATATTTGTATTTAAAATAATCTTACCATGAAAACTCTTGCAAGTGAGAACTTCCCATAGAGTTCCCTGTTATTCAAAGTATCATTTACAGACCAGTACATGGAAACTTGTTAGAAATGTAGAATCTGGGTCCCTACCCCACACTTACTAAATTCAAATCTGCATTTTAACAAGATCTTCAATTGTTATGCACATCCAATTTTCAGAAACACTGCTTTCTGAACGTAGCACTTGACTGCTCTGCGCTAGGGGGATCTTCCTGTATAAATAGGCACATCTTCCCCAGCTTGTGCTCTCTGTCCTGCCCTGCTGCTCCAGGTCGCAGTGATGAACCTTACTGGAAGGTCTTTTTGTATCGGTTACAAGAACTATGAAATGTTATTATATGTATCCTCTCCATCTATCTCATCACACTTAAAGGAGACAAAGCACAGCTTTAGAAAAACTTTACCCCCAGCTATATCCTTTTCTAAAAGGTACTTCGAGGCTAGCAGGAGGGGGCAGATTCTTAAATAACTGCCTGCTTTGAGGGCTACACTTCTTACCAATATTCAAAAATGTGTTCTACGTATAAACCCTAATGCAACCGCCTTTGCAAAAATTATATCAATGAGAAAATGATGGCAGTGAGGGAGATCTGATCTTGGCCAACCCCTGTCTTGCCTTTGGCCTTTAAGCTGCCCTTCCGTTTTCCTGGGCTTGAGCCAAGCTAACTTGGGGAGACATTTTGTTTATAGTTTAAATGACGATAGTCCTTTCCCAAAACTCAAACACTGCCTTTGTAAAGCGGAGAGACCACTAGGCTAGGAGGATAGAGGAGCCTGAATTCTGCTAAGGTGTAGACATAAATGATTGCCAGCCATTATTCCAGAGGTCACAAGATAGGACATGCAATTTACTCAGTTGCTCCTGCAGATGATATCACTATTGTGGAACCTAAGAATGGCCTTTGGAGATACTTTTTCAGGTTTTTTGCATGTCTACTGATGGCTCCACCTGAACACACCAACTGCTCTTGTGGCCCCACCCAGAAGCTACTCAGTGTGTGTGAGCACCACTTCCCACACTCCTATGATTGCACCCCCAACCAATGGACAGCAATCACCCATTGCCTAGCACTCCTACCCCTTCCCCCAAACTATCCTTGAAAGGCCCTAGCCCCTAAATTTTCTAGGAGGCTGATTTTAGTAATAATAAAACTCTGGTCCTCATTTAGCCAGTTCTATGTAAAACTCCTTCTTTCTTGGAATTTCACTACCTTGATAAAATCAGCTCTATGGGCATCAGGCAAGAAAAACCCATTGGGTGGTTACACTAGTGATGTTAGGACCATTAACTGTCCTTTCCTGGTTTGGCTTTTTAAAATTCAACAGTTGACTTTTAAAACTTGAAGTTTGGGAAAGAGTAGCTCAAAGGAGTGGCAGAGGCATGCCTGGAGGCATCATTCCAGATCCAGTGTGTTTGTCTCCACCTCATTTAGCAACTTCTGTTTTAGAAACTCACCCTGAAAACAGGCCACTGCTTCTACTTTTGCTTTTCTCCCTATCTCGAAGCCAGTCTTTAGCTATGTTAATAGAGACAGAGGACTCAAACTTAAATTTTGTAAGCATAAATTGTCAGCTAGTGGCCCTGAAAAAAAAAAAAAAAAAAAAAAACCTCACTTCAGGATACTATTGCAGGCTAAATAAGGTTATTAGAATCAGAGTCAGGCCCAGAACTGAGGGGACTATTGTTTTGAGGGAAAGGAGCAGAGCCTTTGCATCTGGGTTTCCCTATGAGTTTAGTCATCAGTGGGTCTAAAATACTGACCCTACCTAAGATGTTGGTTTTGTGAAGCCATTTCTAGCATTATCAACTTTCACTTTTCTAGCAATTCTCTTCTTTTGATGTTGCCACTGGAATCACTGTAACCCTAACAGTGCTACACAAGAGTCTTCATCTCTTATTTTTTCATTCATCCACTTCATTCACTTGTCCTCAAGCTAAGGACCTCTGTGTGTCAAGTATCAGGACACCAGAGAACACACAACCTTGGCCCTTCTCCAAGGGATCCAGCAGTCAAACACACAAGATAGGCAATTAAGAAAGTAATCATAAGGAATTACAAGCATGGTTTGATAAATCTAGGGCTTCTGAGGTCACATGGGCACCCAATATAAATTTAAAAATGAAATAATAATTGTCAAAACAGTTTGAACAGAATTGGGAATTTTTCTTAAAGACACATGATGAACGTTTTCTTTCTTTTTAACGTGGGCTGCACTTTTTCAAATGTGCATTCCTGGTTAAACAAGCATTTCTGCAGTCCCTGTTCCCTGCAACATGCCAGGAAATAGAACTCTTCTGTTTTACCCTGCTCTGAGACGTCAGGGAAAGCTTCCTAGGGGAAATGACCTCCAACTGAGAACTGGATAATCAGGAGTTGCTACTGAAGCTGGGCAGAAGAAGAAAGCATTAGAGAATGCTGAGGTAAGAGGCAGGAAGCAGATTTCACAGCCATTTTAAAAACTGCCATTAGCAGCACCTGAGAGATTTTAAGATACAATCAACATGTGTATTTGTCTCCTAGGGCTTCTGTAACAAACTGTCACAAACTGGGTGGCTTCTAACAACAGAAATTTATACTCTCAAGCTCTGGAAGCTAAAAGTTCAAAATCATGCTTGCTCTTACAGCTTCTGGGTTTTTCTGTTAACCCTTGGCATTTCCTGGCTTGCGCTGAGTAACTCCAGTCTCTGCCTCTGTTGTCACCTGGCTGTCTTTCCTCCTGCATGTCTGTGTCTTCATGTGGTGGTCTCTGCTCTGTGTGTTTGTCTCTCATCTCTCATAAGGACATCAGTCTTACGTGGACTAAGGATCTTACCAGCCAGATAGTAATGGGAGAAATCAACAGATGACTTACTCTGTCCAAACACAGCCCTGGGCAATGTAAAATCCCCAGGTGATATCAAGGGTGCATTACCTTGCTGATAGCCCCTCAATGTATGCTTTGGGGAATAGCATACTTCCTAATTTGAGGTGGGCAAGAGAAAGACACCAGGGGCATGACGTTAACCAGGCTTACCAGAAACCATTTCTTAAAAACGAGCAAATAAATAAAAGCTATTCTAAATGTTAAGAAGCAAATGAGAAAGCTGGGATAGGGGATGGAGGATGAATAGTGGTAGGATGATCACACAATTATTGCAAAGTAATGAGGGGGCCCTTTCAATATACTAGCAGGTTCCCTGGGGTTTGATAGCAGTCCCAGTGGTGCTTCAGGATCATTCTGAATTCCCCCTAATTAAGCAGGGATGAGAGCAGGAGAGGACTTTCTGCTTTTCTTAAGCAAAAATGGCTGAAAACACAAAGTGCCTCCAAGCTGGTAACCTTAAAGAGGATGGGGTTGTAAGTTTAAAGGGCAAAGGCACAGGCAATGGGAGAGGTGGAAGTGGAGGTGTTGGTGCCAAGGAATCCTTGGAATCTTAGGGTCCTGGAGCTGGGTGAGTACTTAGAAACAAGACATGCTATATTGTAAGGTCCAAAATTTCACGTGTTTCCTTTACATCTTTGAACCTTACAGGATCAACAGACCTAACCATGAGTTTCCCTGATCTCTCCAGATAAGTCCAGCAGCCAGTGGGAAAGACTCCCCAGCAAGCTAGTTCCCTTATCCGCCATAAAAGCTGCATCCCACCCAGTCCTCAGCCTCCATCTCAGCCTTCACATTTATTTAGACAAGCCAATCATATTCTCCGACAGAAACCAAAGGGTACCTTATCCTGTCATTACTATAAAGCCCCTGCTGGTTCACTCTGCTCCTGAGTGCAATCCCGGTGTATCCCTGCGTGGTATGTGGTGTACTCCTCTCCTGATGTGACTGTGTGATTAATAAATTGCTGTGGATCTCATCTGGCTAATGACAGGTGTTGTATATTCAGACATGCCCAGAATGCTAGGGCAGGACTCCCTCCCTCATTAATGGGGTAAAGAAGAGGTGAACCACCGGGTGCGGTGGCTTACGCCTATAATCCCAGCACTTTGAGAAGCCGAGGTAGGTGGATCACTTGAGGTCAGGAGTTTGAGACCAGACTAGCTAATATGGTGAAACTTCGTCTCTACCAAAAATACCAAAATTAGCTGGGTGTGGTGGCTGGTGCCTGTAATCCCAGCTACTCAGGAGGCTGAGGAAGGGGAATCGCTTGAACCCAGGAGGCAGAAGTTTCAGTGAGCTGACATCATGCCATTGCTGTCTAGTCTAAGTGGTGGAGCGAGACCCTGTCTCAAAGAAGAGGTGAACAAAATACCTATACCTTCATGTTTTAGAAGGAGAAACTAAGTTTCAGAGAGAAAGAATTGATTCGGCAAAGTTCTTAATAGTAGGAATAACACTAATATAAAAAATAAATAACCTTTATTTTTTGCTAAGCATTGTTTTAAGCATTTTTTTGTACATGTATTATTTAATCTTCACCATAAACTTTACCCACCCCATTGTTACTACCAGGATGCTCTTGAGGAAATTTGGCACACAGAAAGCAAGTTACATGTAAATTGCTGGGATTCAAATTTAGTGCCTGGGAATTCCTTAACTATATTCTTGTCACTGTGCAAAACTCCTTTTGTGGATTATCATTTAAAAGTCTTGTTATCCTCATCTGTAAGTCTTGGCTTGGAAAGTTTTGATAATTTACTCAAGGTTACAAAGATAGTAGATGATAAAATTGGAACTTGAACTCCGTCCTGATGTCTGTGCCCATCCTTTTAACTACTCTGTTCTGGAATCTAAGGCCGGAGACTCCTAATCAGTGTTCTTTTCACTGTAACATGCTATGGAGCTGGGTGGTTGGATGGAGTGAATGGAAAAAAGCATCAAAGAGAGATACTATTATCAGAACTCAGGGCTCTAGAAGAGATAAAATTCTTCTCTTTTCCTGTGTTCCCTTTAATGCACATTGGTTACAAGATTAAGTGCTCTATCCACACATATGCTTATTTCGTAGCAATATTTTATATAATAGTATTGTACTAGTTGCAGTGCTAAGTGTTTTTTTGGTAGCTATTGTCCCCATTTTACAGATATGGAAATGGCTACCAGGAGTTCTTTTTCTTATCCAGCAAAATGATTTGCAACAGCATTTTAGGCTCCAAACTTGTTAAGAAACTGAGGTTCAGTTTCTTATATAAAACAGCAATTACAATTATAGCCACCTGTTAGGGTACTTGGGATTAAATGACATGCTCATTGTAAGCCTTTAAGTAGTACCGCTTAAGTAGGTGTCAGTAAATACTTGACAAGTGAGAGCTCATGATTCCCTGGCACTTCAGAGATGGGGTGGAAGAACCTTAAGATTCATCCCTTCAACCTCCTCATTTTCTATTAATCTTAGAGTGGGAAAAGAGACAGGCTCAAGGTCACACCACAACCAGATGATTGGATGAAAACTATACAAAGTTGATTTTATGTGGTAAAATTTTGATATCAGAGTGGTAAATATTTTTCTCCTTTTTAATTTTATGTACTTTTGTAGGGATATAAGTGGGAGGACAGATCCGGAGTCTTAGTTGGTGGTTATCTTCAAATCATAACTATGAGAAGTGATGAATTTTCTTCTTTCCAGGCAACGCTAATTCTACTCTTCAAAGAATGAAGATTAGTGACTAGGAAGGAACAACATGAGGGAGTAGTCATGAAGTTAGAAATAGGGTCAAAAATTTTAGATAAACTT
Source organism: Hylobates moloch (assembly GCF_009828535.3). Lineage (NCBI taxonomy): Eukaryota > Metazoa > Chordata > Mammalia > Primates > Hylobatidae > Hylobates > Hylobates moloch. Next base: position 130,108,113 of record NW_026652281.1, on the reverse strand, counting down.
ATTTGACAAACCTTAATGTCTACTAAGGGCTGTAGAATATTACAGTAATGCCACTAACACTTTCAGGGGTCAATGCTGATAATGCTTATGTTTGAATGAAACTTAGTGCTTTATCCAGGGATTTTCTACTCATTATGTTTAAGGTATTAAATTAGGTCATTAGTTCCCAGATATTTAAATTTCAGGAGCAAAATTTGAAAAGGGAAGACAAAAGAAATATCTGATATTATTAACACACTGCACTGGGTTCCACTCACCTGACATAGTCAAGCCAAATAGCCATGCTGAAATTTGCCATGGGGGAAAAGAAGGTATTTATCTGCATGACACCAAGCAAGGAGAATCGAGCAGCTCTCACTTACAACCCAACTTTCCCAATGGCTTCAAGAAAGGGTTTTTAAAAGCAAGTGTAAATTACAGTGAAGCAGAAGTCATAAGCAAAACAGTAAATCAGTACATGAAGGCTCTACATTGGTTTGGCAGGAATAGGTGGGATATTTTGAAGTGGGGACTTATAGGTAGATTCAAAGATTTTCTGATTTGCAGTTGGTTAAGAAAGAGAAGCTTTGTTTAAAAATTTGGGTTTAGTATGTTTGGAGAGTGTTAATTCTGGCCTGGGGATATGACTTCCTCCAGGTCCCTCAGGAAGAACTTAAGAACCAAAAATGGTGGTCGGAATTCGGTCCTCGGTTTCCTTTTATTTAAGGTACATAGACCTCAGTGAATCCATATGGTGGAGGTCCGGGTTTCTAAAGAACAACTCAGGGACATATGTGAAGATGTTATCTTTAGTTGCTGTAGGAAGCCAAACATTCCATGACTCTCCCTTGGTTATTGTTTTAAGCTACTATTACCTTCTTGCTTATCAAGTTGTTCATTGACTCCTTAGAGCAAGCTAAGTGACTGGAATTTCTCTTAAATAAACTCAAAATTTTTATTTTTATGCTTGGTTGGGATGGGGGGCACAGACCCCTAAGAGTAGTCTCTGCTTTTTCTCAACATGGAATAGCCAAATATTTTCCAAGCAATTAAATATTTAAGGAACAAAAACAAAACATACTACCATTTACAGTCACTATAATATTTACAAGAGGAAGGATATTTTAACACCCCAAATATAGGAAATGCATGAGCTCAGAATGAAAGATACTGATTTAAATGGAATATCTTAGTTTTATGAAGAACTCTGTCATTATGTTCCTAGTTTTATTCTGGGTGATGTCAAGTGTCCCTGACCACCCTTCAGTAACCCAATAGACTAGGATTGGGAGTCTCAAAGCAGGCATGGGGTGTGAGAGTTGCTCATGCCCACCCTGAGGGGAGTAGATTACAGTAACCCTGTGAGCTTTTTCTCAAATCTATCTATATCCTATGAAGACTCAAAACTATTATGAACTACTGTTTTTAGGAATGGACATAGGACTTTGTCATATCCTCCAAGCAGTGTGTTGTTGTAGAAAAGACAAAACTCCAAAATGAAGCTACTGATCATCTAAGCCAAGAGTTATTGACAAGTGTCCATTCCAACAGCAACTATGATTTCACATCCATGGAATTTACCTGGTACATTCACTTGATGCTCTGGACAAGTACAGAGTGACAAGATGTGGAAGAGCAAAACAAGAATTATTTAGTGCAACCTTCCATTCAATGCACATCTTTTTTCCTCTCTATTTTCCAGTACTTGACAGAGTCACTAAACCACCTCTTCAGATTCACGCTTGATTGGTTTACCAGGTACCTGCTTGTGCCAGGAATTGAGCTAGGCAGTTTGTATGTTCTCTCTCCATTAAGAACTTTGAGCTGCTATAGCCATCTCCTCCCAGATGAGGCAACAAAGGCACTGGAAGGCTCAGTGCTTGTGATATGGCCAGTTGACACAGGAAATGCTCTTACTTGTATTTTTCATATGGGGATGTTCTGTAACCAAGGGCCACCTTAGTGTCTCACTCTTTTTCTTTTGTTTGTGCTGTGCTTCTGTTCATCATTTTAATGCAGCGTTTCTCTACCCACACATCCCCTCAAGTCCCCTCACCTATTTCTATAATCAATGTAGAGCAGCACCTTGGTGGCAAGCAAAGCACCATAATGCAGTGGTTTATAGCATAGGCTTTGCAGTGACCTTGGGCAGTTGCCACCTCTGTGCCCTCATTTCCTGACTGTAAAATGAGCAGCATAATAGCACCTGCTTCACAGGGTTCTTGTGAAACAAAGTGAATATAAACAATTAACCTAGTTCGTGACATGGCAGTATCTTTAGTATTAGCTCTTAGTATTATTCTTATGCATATTTTATATATTTATAGACATAATTCAATTTAAAATACGAATTTATTATATATTGCATATAATTTCCCAAAAAGATCTGACAGCCTGTCTCTTAGACTCGCCTCAGAGGTAATGAGGTGGTAACCTGGCCTAGGCTTTTCTGCTCCTCTCGTCGAGGCTCATATTCCACAAGGTTGCATGGCCTCTTCCTTTGTGGACTTTCTTCACCTATAGCACAGACTTTTAGACTCTTATTCTGCCATAGCCACTTAAGGTAAATCATAAACACGGTATTCCAATTAACTTGCAGGTCTTGGGATGGATGAAGAATGTTTATCGTTCATTACTGGTTTAACTCTGCGACCCACAGAAGAAAGTAAATAATTTTTTGGGCTTTACCTGCCTAGGTTTCATGGAACTTCTGGGAGCACGTGCTGTTGCTTTTCCCTTTCCGTCTTCTGGATCACACAGTGATTTAATAGCTGAAGAAACACCTCAGTGGTGTGCAGGTCTGAGTGATTTCATGGTTTTCCCTAGGCTTGGTTCCTGTAAAGCTACTGGTGACAAAGGCAAGGAAGAGCAGTAAGCATAAAATGGTAGAGAAAGACTGCCCAGTACCTTAAGTGTAGTTGACACTCAGTCTTTTATTGAATGTGAATGGCTGGAAAAATTATGTATTCAAGAGGGGGTTCCAGTTCAATGAAGTGTGAGTGGGACTCTGTATGCAACCCTCTATTTTTGTTAGAAAATGTTATAGTTGCTGGTTAAAACTGTTGAATGAGTGACTAAAGGCAGACAGAAGTGAAATACAGGTGTATTCGCATGGCCAAAAGTAGAGGATTCCTATGCTTTCCTTTTCCTTCTATAAACATTTATTGCTTTTTTCTACTTAATGCAATATCTGCTTCTCTAAATAAGATGTTATATATTTGTATATCTGTACTTGCCTAAACCATTTTTTATTGGCTGACCTTTCAGTAGCGTGGAAGTTCTTTCTTAACCTTATGTTTGTCTCTCCACAGCCTCTAAAGTATATCTGGGCTAGTGGTGGTACCTTAATATAAGAATAGAGGGAAATTTGTACTGAAAGAACAACTGTCTATCCAAGTGTGAGACTGCATCACATTTGTGAAAATTGTAGACTTTGGAGCAAGGCAGAAACTTTCCTGTCAGTGACTACTTCTGTGATTGTGAACAAATTATTTAGCTCATTGAGCCTCTTCTCCTCTGTGTGTAAAATGGGGAAAGAGTTAGCATGAAGACGTGTCAACTGAATGTAAAGATTATTTGAAGCACTTAGCACAATGCCAGAAACATAGTACAATCTATCTACCTACTTAAGAGCGGCTGGTTAAGATGTAGCTGCCCTTCATCCCCTAGATGTATTCTTTCCCCATCCTTCTGAACCTGTAATTATAACTGGCAACATTTAATGAGTTCTTAGCGCATCCTTGGTGAATTAGAGATTCTAATGCTTAATATCCCACAATCCTTGTAGGAATCCTGTAGACAAAAGACCTTGCAGAAAAAAAATTAATTTTGGAAATAATCTCAAATGGTAGTGCAATTCACAGTTACTTACATGTTACATTCATTCTGGATTGACAACAATAAAAATCTCACAATTCCTTTCTTAGAGTTTTTTTTTTTTTTTTTTTTTTTTTTGAGATAGTCTTACTCTTTCACCCAGGCTAGAGTGTAGTGGTGTGATCATAGCTCATTGCAGCCTGGAACTCTTGGAGCTCAAGTGATCCTCCCACCTCAGCCTCTTGAGTAGGTGGGACTATAGACATATTTTTTTTTTTTTTTTTTTTTTGAGACGGAGTCTCGCTCAGTCGCCCAGGCTGGAGTGCAGTGGCGCTCCGCCTCCCGGGTTCACGCCATTCTCCTGCCTCAGCCTCTCCGAGTAGCTGGGACTACAGGCACCCGCCACCACGCCCGGCTAATTTTTTGTATTTTTTTTAGTAGAGACGGGGTTTCACCCTGGTCTCGATCTCCTGACCTCGTGATCCGCCCGCCTCGGCCTCCCAAAGTGCTGGGATTACAAGCGTGAGCCACCGCGCCCGGCCCTGGCTAAATTTTTAAATTTTTATTTTTGTAGAGATGGTGTCTCACTATGTTGCCCATGCTGGTCTTGAACTACTGGGCTCAAGTGTTTCTTCTTTCTTGGCCTCCTGAGTGTTGAGATTACAGGTATGAGCCTTTTCTTCACTTTAAATCACATATTGAATCACATATTGACTGTCTTCCAGCTATCTATTGGGTATAAATTAATTTAGATCAAAGCTGAAGAACTGGAAAAGGCAGTAAATAGGACCCTAGAACTAATATTCATTAGCAACTCATTTGAGTTTGGTTTGAATCTGGAAGACATTGTGGCAGAAGAGACTCTTGGATTGTAACATTAATGACTGGGTTGAATGAATGAATTAGTAAATGAAATTTCTCAGAGCTTAGGCTAGTTGCCATTTGAGATCTCTTCTAACTGAGACTCAAAGAATCAATTCTAAGGTCATCTTCTTTTTAAAAATATTAGCTTAAATAAATGAAAAAATGCCCAAATCAAGAGATGAAGGAAAGAACATGTGATTTTCTTTCCTTTATCTGAAAGCTAGGGGTGATGTCTTTCTCCTTGCACCTGACAAAGCCACAGGAAGGCAAAGAGGTAGGCTCTCAGCAGGGCAAATTGGCCTCACTTTTCTCCGCCAGTGCACATTAATCCCCTACAGTGGAACTCTGATTTTTCACAGTGATGTACATTTGCACAGTTGGGACCGTGTTTTGCTCTCAAGTCAAATGGCACTCACATTAGTGCTAATAAAATTAAGCTGGAACTGACATGTCATTCCCTAGAACCACATTCCTGAGTTTTTGGTGGTTACCTCGAGGGTCCTCCTCATAATCCGTTACTAGGAAGATACAGAGGAACCCTGTGTCCACGGCTTACAAAAGAAATGACCCTTGAATCTGTCTCTTGTTTTAAGATATGGATAAGTTCAGCCCTGCCTGTGTGTTTTAAATTACTTTTTTGCTTCAGCAATTTAGGGTAGAGTTTTTTGTTACTTGCAACCAGTTTTCTAACTGATAAAAGTGCCATGTGTGTGTCAGATCCTGGGTGAGGCTCCAGGTATTTTATGGAAAGCAACCATTAGTGCTTGTCCCCATGAAGTGGACAGTTTAGAGGAGCAGATGCATTAGTTGGTGAAGTACACTAGTGAATATATATTTCTAAAAGTGATATGTTCTAAAAATTAAGACACAATTCAATGAGAATTAAAATGGACTGAAAGAGAGCAGCAGGAAAAGTGCCCCTAAAAAGTCCTTATTTCCTTTAAAAAAAAGAAAAAAGTGAACCTTGAGCTGAAATCTGGAGGATGACTAGAAATTAAGTAGGTGAGCAGAAAAGGCAAACTAACTCCAAAGAAAGGACGTGCACAGGTGGGAGGAGATGTGGTGCAAATGCCCTGTGGTAAGAGGGAATGAGGAATGATCAAGGATTAAAGAAGGACCTGTGCAGTGGGCTGTGAACAAAGAAGGTATTTCGGAGGTGATGCCTGGAGATATAAGTAAGCCAATTGTGCAAGACCTTGAAGACTATTTTAAGGAGCTTATCTTTAAGAGTAACTAAAATACATGTAGTCTGTGCCTTCATATTGTAAATATAGGCTTCAGAAGACAAAATTTATCTAAGGGTGCATATTCTTCTTGGCAAATTTGGGTTCAGAACTCGTGACTTGACTCCCAGGTGACCTAAGAAAGAACATATTGATAATTGATTGCATTTGGGCCATACCAACTGGACAAAGATCTTAAATGAACATGAAAAATCACAAAGTTGTCTTGCAGGTCCACTCTCAACATAACACAAAGTATGCCTGTCCAAATTTTATATATGAACTTAGTATAATCACACATATAACATATGCTATGTCTTCTAAAAACACATATCCACCAACAATTTAAAAATAATACCCTTACCACTGTATACACATTGGTTCTTATTTTAAAACAAAAACAAGCGTTGGTGAGGATATGAAGAAATTGGAACCCTTGTTCACTGCTAGTGGGAATGTAAAATGATACAGACACTATGGAAAACATTATGGCAGTTCTTCAAAAAATTAAACATGAAATTACCATATGATTCAGTATTTCCACTTTTAGGTATATACCCAAAAGACTAAAGAGCAAGGTTCTGAGCAGATACACATCCACGTTTATATCAGCCTATTCACAATAGCCAAAAGGTGGAACACCTTCTGTTTCACAATAGCCAAAATGGGGAACAACCCAAATGTCTATTGATGGATAAACAGGTATAGTATACACGTACAATCAGATATTACTCAACCTTGTAAAGAATGGAATTCTGTAACATGCAGCAAGATGGATGGATTTTAAAACATTATGCTAACTGAAATAAGCCAGACACAAGAGGACATAAGTCGTTTGAGTTCACTTATATAAGATGCCTAATGTAGTCTAATTCATAGAGAAGTAGAATAGTGGTTACCAGGAACTTAGGAGTTACTTTTTAGTGGGTACAGGGTTTCAATTTGGAATGACAAAAAATTATAGAGATTGACAATGGTGATGGGTGCATAACTATGTAAATATACTTTACTGCCACTGAATGGTACTAAAAATAGATAAAATGATATATTTTATAGTATGTATATTCTACCACAACTAAAAAATCTGAAAAAGTAATATCTTGTGTTTTCATATTTTAATACTAAAAGTTACAGATAAAAGAATGCTAGATAAAAGTATAAAGAACAATTATATATCCTTTCTCTTGATAGTTTTTACACACAAAGGAAACCTTCTTTTCAGTATAGAAGCCAGTACTATTAAATATTTTTTGTTAATAACAAGAGATGGCTTGAGGGAATAAGCACAGTCATGTACTTATGTTGTTTTATGTGTTTACTCCACAAAAAGTTGTTCTGCCCAAGGAATGTTTCTTTATATCCGTTGTTGTTGTTAAGTAGTGTAGCATGATTTCTACAGCATATTATGTCTACATAAATAACTTAAAACTCAGTGTTTTGTTGGAATACTGTCTTATTCCTGGGTCAGAAGTGTGTTTTCAGTTTATTTAGGTAGTGATATCCAAGCGAAGAGTAGAATTGTGGTTATTAGAGGCTAGAAAGGGTAGGAGAAAGGGGATACTACAGAGAGATTAGTTAATGGACACAAACTCCCAACTAGATAGAAATGTTTGAGGTGATAGACATGCTAATTATCCTGATTTGATCATTGCACATTGTATACATGTATAAAAATATCACTTTTTACTCCATATATGCATAATTATTGTCAATGAAACACCTTTCAGCTTGTATGAAAGCTACTGCTAATTATGCTTATTTTTCACTTAAAACTTAAATTTGATCTTTCCATTCCCCTGCCCAATTCTTCTTTGTATCTGTCAATTGTTCTTAAGAAAAAAACAACATTTTTAGTATGATTTCTAGATAATAAGGCTGGGGTGATGAAAAAAGATGGTCCATGCAATTTTTTTTTTTTTTTTTTGGAACAGGATCTTGCTTCTGTCCAGGCTGGAGTTCAGTGATGCAATTATAGCTCACTGCAGCCTTGACCTCCCAGGCTCAAGCGGTCTCCCACCTTAGCCTCTTTGAGTAGCTAGGACTACAAGTATGCACCACCACCCAGCTAATTTGTTTGTTTGTTTGTTTGTTTGTTTGTTTGTTTTTTAGAGGCAAGGTCTCTCTGTGTTGCCTGCCAAGGCTGGTCTCGAACACTTGGCTCAAGCAGTCCTCCTGTTTTGGCCTCCCAAAGTGCTGGGATTACAGGTGTGAGCCAGGGTGCCCAGCTCCATGCTTTTTTAAAGTTTTTAACTTTAAGACTATTTTAACTTTAAGACTGTTCCCCTTCCTACCCAACTTTATGTATTTGGCTTCTTTTAGCCTTCATTACTCTTCCTTAAAGCCGAGCACATGAAGAGGTTGACATGGACATTTTGAATCAAAATAAAAATATACCTAACAAAGCAATTTTAGAGTCTAGTTTTTTTTCTTTGGGGGGCATTCCACCTCTTACTTAACTGTATGTCTTATTATTTTTATATCTAGGAAATAAAAGCTGTTTTAACCCAGCATGTTATATTCCTTTCCCCCTTCCTCCTTCTGTTAATAATTGTCAAGCCCATTAGTGTCTCTAAAGATGTCCAATTGAAAATAAACATCTAGGGTAAGGAAAAGATGATGTAAACTCCCAGAGAAAGCCATATCATTTTAAAACTTTGAATTCAAGAACTCAGTTGTTGAATAAAAAAAAAAAAAAACTGTATTTGTTCTTGAATAAAAAAAAACTTTATTGTGACTATAATTCAAATCTCTAGTAGATTCAGCAGTGCGATAGAGCTTCCAAAACTATTATTCCCAAGTAATAACCTTCACTGTTAAATAAGAACAATGCTGTCACAGGTTTGTTTATAGTTTAATAAGTACTTTGATGTAAGTTATTCCTCTAATCCTCGTGACAATTCTTTTGAAGCCATTAGGAATCAGCACTCTCATTTAATAGTTTATGAATCTGAGTTCTTAGGGAAATTAAGTGGCTTGTTCCTTGTTTCACTACAGGTAAAAATGAGAGTAGCTCTTATTTTCAGCTTTTCTGACTCCTAGTTCACTGAGATTTTGGGGATAGTATTTAGTGCTTTACTTTTTCTTGATTATAAAAGTAACATTCATTGTAGAAAATAAAGAGGAAATAGGAAAATATAAAGATGGAAATTAAAAGTGCTTTTATTCTCACCATCCATTTTAGTGTATTTTCTTGCAGGTTCATATATATATGTTTGTGTTTATGTGCAATTCGTGTTTTCGTGTATGTGAATTATCAAAAAATTGGGACCATACTGCTTTGCAACTAAATGAAAACAGATGTGTGACAGCGATAATGAGAGTCACAGTGAGTGGATAATGTAAGCTGGGTCTCATTTTCTGTTCTCTGTTAAGAATGAAAGAACCAAATAGAGCCTGGAGAAGGGTCAGCTCTGATTCAATCCCTATTTGTTCCCTTCCAATTTCAGAGAACATATTCCTGAGAACTTGAAACTGGAAGGAGGGAAATGTCTGGTCTATCAGGGACAAGTAGATGTAGCAAAAAACAGGCAAGTGGACATTAACTAGGACTATGAATGTCACTGCAGGTGCTTTCATATAGCCTGCCAGATACCACAAGACCTCTTGGCCAGCTCGGGAGTAGGCCACACAGAGCCACACTGAACAATAATAGGGCAAAGCAAAGGGCTATTGTTGGGTTGAGACTTAAACCATGGCTATGGAGACAGACAGAAGAGAGTCTCAAGGGCTGCTCTGCAGCTTAACTAGCCATGTGGCATTAGGTGAGCCTCTGATCCTCAGTTATGCTCTGTAAAGTTGGGGATAAATATACAATTTATGTAAACCCTTTTCACAGTACCCAGCATATAGAAAGCATTTATTAAGTGGAAATTTTTTAAATGTAGGATCATCATACCACTTAGTAGTGTGGCATGTTCTGGCTTGCTTTTGTTGTATGTGGTAGCTGTTTTTCTACTGCCTTGGTTTGTTGGTAAAATCTCTGAACTCTGGCAGTGCCTGTTCTTATTATACAGACCCTGTTATCTTGCATAGAGTGTCTCTCCAACCACTATGACATCCACTTAGCCAGACCTGCTAATTCAACTCAGAGAACCTTTATGAAGAGCCTGCAGTGTTTCATTTGCTGTGGTAGACACTGGGTTTAAAAGGACAAATAAGATGATTCTTCTCCCCAGGAATACAAGCAGAGAAGGAAACAAAGTGATGGAGTACTACACATCCAAATGGAATGCATAAAGTATGGTGTACACGGCTGGTGCAGGCTCACAAGATTGCATGAGGACTCAAACCTCATCATGGAAGGGGGAAAGGGGACAGGAGCATCCTCTCATCTCCCTTTAGAAATATTCAAAAAGGAAGATATCAAACATGCCATGCATCAGAAATTTACCAAAAGCTTAAGCACATCATCCATCATCTTTGTTTTCTCTGGAGAGAAAAAAAAAAAAAGTGTCCTGAGACTGTGATTGTTGTTGCCTTCTAAGTAGAGGCATGGACAGTAGGCTCATCTGAGGATCTGTGCATATTCTATAGGACAACAGGACAAGGTCACTAATACTTCCTGACTCTGTCTCTTGTCCACCCAGTTGCTTTGCTCTTTTTTTCTCTCACCCTCATATTTTTGTATAAGCCAGACTTTGGAATTACAACAGTGAAAACAGTACAGATTCTGCCCTCATGGAGTTTCCAGCCTACTATTAGATACAGAAGAATAATGTGGTTGAAAAAGAGTCAAACTCTGTAAAATTTTTACAGAGCCTCATTCTGAGCCAAATATGAGTGACCAAAGCCCATGACACAGCTCCAGGAAATCCTGAACACGTGCCCAAGGTGATTGGAATACAGCTTGATTTTTGCACATATTAGAGGGACAGAGCTATCGGCAGATATCAATACATGTAAGGTGGACGTTGGTTTAGTCTGGGAAGATGGGACAACTTGAGGCAGGGGCTTCCAGGTCATAGATAGATTCAAAGATTTTCTGATTGGCAACTGATTGAAAGTTATTATCTGAAGACTTGGAATCAATAGAAAGAAGTGTCTGGGTTAAGATCAAGGTTCTTACTATGCAGATAAAGCCTTCAGGTTTCAGGCTTTAGAGATAATGGATGTTAAATGCCTCAATCAGACCTAAAAGGTGCCAGACTCTTAAGCACCTTTTTCTGATCCAGGGTCTGGATTGGGAAATAACCTGGAAAGGGAAGGGGATTATCTGTAGAATGTAGATTTTTTCCATAAAAGACAGTTTTGCAGGACCATTTCAAAATGTGTCAAAGAAATGTATTTTGACGTAAGATATTTAGATTTCTTTCAGGGCCTTCTATCATGTGATGCTATGCTAGAGTCAGATTGGAATTTGGTATCTCATTGCAGCAGTCTATTCTGTCAGTCTTAAGATCTTTGTTTCAATGTCAGTGTTGGTCAGTTGTACCTGAATTTCAAAAAGAGGCAGGTCTAATGAGGCATGTCCAGGTCCTCCTTCTCATCATGGCAAGAACCAGTTTTTCAGTTTTACTTTGGAATGCCCTTGGCTGAGAGGAGGGATCCATCCAGTTGGTTGCAGGGCTTAGAATTTCGTTCTTGGTTTACAGTAGGTACAAAGTGACAATCTTGCCTTGTTGAGGGTAAGGACAGAGTCTCATGAGAGAACACAGAAGTGTCACCTCACCTAACCTGGTGAGTGAACGAAAGTTTCCTAGGGGACAGGGTATGAGTGCTGAGAAGTAAGTAGGGCTTGACTACAGTGGAGGTAGTAGAGAGGTTGTCCCAGCCCAGAGAACACCATGTGCACAGGCTGTGCATTTAGAGAGAATGACAAGCCATTGTTACCATGGAATAATGAGGGGTTTTCAGCCTGGTGGGTTTTTAGTGGATAGGGGGCACTTAGTTGTTTCAGTACTGGATCTGGGTGAGGTATACATTCACCTCTAGTAGTGTCCCGTACAAACACTGTGCCTGAGCCCTTTGGTTGTGTTAATTTTCAAATAGAAAATGAACAACATCAGTAACAAAGTAAAAAGAGCCTACAGAAGGGCTTGGGCATAAAATCTTTTGGTAAATAATGACCATGGAGCTCATTCTTATGCTAATGAAAGAAATTCCCTTTCTCTGAAGCTACTGAAAAAAAATATGCCTTGTTACCACTTCTCTATGATGATCCAGAGGAGATTGATTCTCCCGTTAAATGGGATTATCTCCAGACACCAGGGGCAAATCAGCCACAGAATTGTGTCCAGAAGGATGACTCCAGCTTTTGATAGAGTGGACTGTGAAGCCTGAATGCCTGGGAATGAATCCAGGGTCCATCATTGTCTAACTTCAGGTAACTCACTAAACCTATCTGAGCCATCCTGTAAATAGTGAATACATCATTCCCTACAGTGTAGGTTTATGGTGAGGTTTAATAATGGTGCAGCTCAGGTGCCTCAAACAGTGCTTGGTGTGTAGGAAGTCAAACATAAGAGGTGTTTGTGCTGGGGAAAATTAGTCAGCTCTATTAGTTTAAAAATGCATGTCTTAGGTGGCAAGTACCTGGCATAAAGTTTTAGGCCTTTGTGTCGTGGGGTATTTGAGTGTCTCAGTTCTTTGTGTAGGAGGGTTGAAGAATATCTTCTTCTTTTATGTGTATTTGTCCCTCCTCTATGGCCTCAAAATGCCTCCTTGAATGGTCACAGTAAGTGTGTCTTGGTTCTTGAAAATCTGTTACAAATTTTCTCCTCTCCACATTAAAGGATATCATTTTGCTACAAAGATCTACATCACTGTGTAGCTCAGCAGTTCTTAAACTGATTTGTATTAACACCAGGACACTTTTTTTTTTTCACTGTTGACATTTGACTAATGGTGCAAAAACAATGGAAAACTTTTTGTACCTTAGCACACAGTGCAAGGCAGTGACACCAAGCCATTCTAGGAGTCATTTTATTCTTTGTTAGCTCACACTTGAATGTAAAATGAAAAATAAGTCAAATTTTACTTAGAATGTTCTACATGAAGCAGTAGAAATGGTTAATATTATTAAATCTAGATCCTTGAATATACATCTTTTTATTATGCAATATGATGAAATGGGAAGTATTTCTAAAGCACTTGCACAGCATACAGAAGTATGATGGTTGTTTCAGGAAAAATCAATCATACTATTGTTTGAACTATAATCTGGACTAGCAGTTTTTTCATGGAACTCCCTTTTTAAATAAAAAAGACTGATAGACAAACTGTGTAAACTGCCTGTTCTCATGCTGCTAATACTGACATACCTGAGGCTAGGTAATTTGTAAAGGAAAGGAGATTTAATAGACTCACAGTACCACATGGCTGGGAAGGCCTTGCAATCATGGTGAGAAGCTGAAGGAGGAGCAAAGGCATGTCTTACAGGGCAGCAGGCAAAAGAGCATGTGCAGGTAAACTGCTCTTTATAAAAGCATCAGATCTCATGAGACTTATTCACTATCATGAGAACAGCACTGGCAAAACCCATCCCCATGATTCAATTACCTCCCACTGGGTCCCTTCCATGACACATGGGGATTATGGGAACTACAATTCAAGATGAGATTTGGGTGAGGATACAACCCAACCATATCACTATGGTTATGTAAACTTGGGCATTTGGCCAACATTTTCTTAAAAAATGAACAAAGTGAGCTTGTCATTTTAAGGAGGACAATTTGATAATATTTGTTACTAATGATGAAATTTCAAGCATGAGGCAATATTTAGAATTTTAGAAAACTCATTATCTGCCTCTGCAGTGAGCTTAATAGCTTCCTAGAGCTCAGACTCTTCTGCTAAAATTGGAGATGATATTAATGAATGTGATTTTTAATATTTTCTGGTGAATTACGTCAACATTCAGAAGATTTGCATTGGTCAGGTAAACAATATTTCCAAGTGACTAATACATGCTTTATAAAATCATGCACGGCTAAAGATACATTTAAAGTGCAAGATGACCAATGAATTTAAATGCAATAAAGTACAAAATTATATTAATATGGTTTGTTTCCACAATAGAAATAATGTCAAAATCTACCACTTCCTGAGTTTTAGTGTAATATCAAAGAACATCCACAATTATCTTGAAAAAGCTGTGAAAATATTCCATTCTTTTACAGCTGCAATATATTATCTTTGTGAGATAGATCTTCTTTATATTTCAACCAAAATAAGATATCACAAAAAATATCGGATTCATTTCTTTTTTATTAAGCCAAATAGGAGAGTTGCAAATATGTAAAACAATGTCATACTTTTTTTTGTTTTGGTAATTATTTTTTATAGTTAGAATAAGATCTAATAGTTGATAGCATAACAGGATAGCTACAGTCAACAATAATTTCTTGTACATTTAAAAATAAGAGTATAATTGGAATGTTTGTAACACAAAGGATAAAAATAATTTGTATATTAACAAATTAAATATCATGTTAAATTAACACTGTTTTGTTTAATTTCTAATATGAACACGTTGGTAGATAAAACCAACATAATAAAAGTTATTTGGAGTCTGCAGTAATTTTCAAGAGTACAAAGTGGTCCTGAATCTAAAAAGTTTGAGAATCTCTAGTATAGCCAGAGATACTTGCCCTGCAAGGAGGATGCAGGAAAGAATTTTTTTTTTTTTAAGGCACAAGAGAGAGAGGTGGAAGTGGGGGAGAGGAAGAGGAAACAGGAGGAGAAAATGCAGGGGAGGGAGGGAGAGAAATCTCCTGATAAGTTTGTATAGTCCTTTTTTGAATTGCCAAGTTCCCTTTCAAATTTGATGTGCTAGAATTCTAAGGATATTTTACCTTTAATCCATGATGCTCTGGGAGAAACAAAGGCTGACAAACTTCAGATGGGAAAAGGGAGAGAAAGGGAGAGAGAGCATTTGTGTAGTCGGTTGGATGATTGTTATCTTGGACAAGTCACATTATTTCCTGAAGTGTACAATTGTATTAAAAAAAAAACATTTAGTGTGGTTAGTTTATAATGGTGCCCAGATTCTCAAATTCCTTAGGTCAATGGGACAATTAATCTAAGGATGAAACCCTATAGAGGATGACCTGCCAAATACTTATGGGAAAATTATAAAAGAAAAATTTAACATCTGGACTAAAGCTATAACAATCTGGCAAATGTTTCTGAGCTTGGACTTAATGAAGCTCTTAGTTCACCAAATAATTTAACAACTTGATAACATTCCCCTTGAAAAAATCCTTCTAAATACAATTCTGTCTCGATGAACCAATTGCTACTGTGGGCCACTTAAGGACCCTGAACTTGAATGATAGCTTTCTGTATGCTTATTCTTACACTTTTTGTGTGTTCTGAACACTTTTGCATATTCATTATAAATCCTCACGTCCATACAATCCTGTATTATGAATAGAGAGAATATTATTATCCCCATTTCACACTTGAGTAGACTGAGGTATAGAGGGGTTAAGTGATTTGTTTGAGATCTCAATGTGGCCTAATGGTTTGCTGAGCTCTTTAATCCCTAGCTTTGTAGAGTTCTTGTTCCCCCTGGGGAATTGAGCGTTGTACATGTGAGCCTATTTGATAATATGGCAGAAAAAATGAAGCATAAAGAAGAACAAACTGCTTTCTATTCCCAGAGCTGTTGCTTAATTTGTATATGTCACTTCACTGAACGTGCTTTTTTTTTTTTTTCATCATCTGAGACTATCCTTTGGGTTGAAATGTAGAAATTAAAGGAATGCATAAGAGGTGAACACAGCGGATGCCTAGCATAGAAAAGTTGCTCAGTCATCCACCTGTCATCTCTAATAAAAGAGTGAAAGGTAGGAAAGGTCATTGTGTGCTAATATCTTCCAGTCTCATGCCTGTCTCTAAAGTGTGCATGTATTTTAGGTCTGTAAAGGCCAGAAGAAATGTTTCAGGGAGGCATATGTTTTAGGGTACAGGTGCCAAATGGGCAAAGAGGAGGTCAAAAAAACAATGTGCATGTTGTAGGGGAGAGAGGATAGTAAGGAAACCTGCTTCAGGCTCTGGCACCTGCCATTTCAGTGTTTCTCCCTAGGTCTCTGTTCCTGGCTTCCTCCATTTCTGTCTTATATTCTCTCTACATCAATTCACCTGAACTGGTGGCTTGGACCACCTGCATTCTGGCTTCCATTGTTCATATTGCTAAACATGCCCTCCCTCTAGAACTCAAGAACTATGTATTCAATTGCTTTCTTGACATCTTGAAACTCTAATGGACATCTTTAATTTAATATATGTTAAATGTTTAATTTAACATTTTCAAGTCTAATCCATTAGACTTGAAACTCTAATGGACATCTTTAATTTAACATATGAAAAGAAGGATTCTTGATTTTTTCCTTGCAAACTTGCTTTCTATTTCAGTAAAGGACACCAGAATTCATCCAGTTTCTTTCTGTATGCTTATTCTTATATTTTTGTGTGTGTGTTCTGAACACTTTTGCATATTCACTATAAATTCTTCTGCCCAATCTTGTGTTATGAATAGACAGAACATTATCATCCCCATTTCACACTTGAGTAGACTGAGGTGTAGAGGGGTTAAGTGATTTGAGACCTCAGTGTGGCCTAATTGTTTCAAATGCCTAGAATCCATTTTGATCCTTCTTCACCTTCTGTCTTTCATCCAGTCCCTCAGCTAGTTCTCTTGGTATAACCAACAAAATATGTCCAGAATCTATCCATTTCTCTTTTTCTTTGTAGCTACTATCTGGCTCAGGCCTCTAAAATCTTTACCAAGACTATTTGTAACAGACTCTAAAACTTTCCTTTCTCATTGCCCTCTTGTTCCCACTCCAAGTCTATTCTTCACTCATCTGTCAGAGCTTGCATCTGAGGCATAGATCACATCATGTCATTTCCATACTTCAAATTCCAGTGGCTTTCCAATGAACTTGGAGTAAGACTCATGCTCTGTATTGTGTCTGTCTATGCCCTGTGTGTAATTGAGCCCTGCCCTCTTCTAGTTCTCATCTTATGATGGAACACATGCCTTTTACTTTACTGATCTGCAGTCTCACTGTTCTTTCTGTTTTTGGGAAATGGCCAAGTTTAATTTTGCCCTGGGGCTTTTGCATTTGCT
Organism: Hylobates moloch; assembly: GCF_009828535.3. Lineage (NCBI taxonomy): Eukaryota > Metazoa > Chordata > Mammalia > Primates > Hylobatidae > Hylobates > Hylobates moloch. Next base: position 130,091,157 of record NW_026652281.1, on the reverse strand, counting down.
GTCCCCTCTGGCTGAAATGCTCTTCTTACAAATCTTTTCATAGATGGGTCCTAATCAGAGAAGGCTTTTCTCACCTCACAAGATAATGTATTCCACTACTTCTGCTAGTCACTTTCTAAGTTCTTAATCTACTATATTTTTCTTCTGGTACAGTAGAACTATCATCTCTTTCTTTGTATACTATATTGTAAAAATGTTTTGGAAAGCTGTTGGACTTTTATCCCTTGTGGACCCCATTGTTGGCATGTTCTACTTCCATCTTTTCCCTTTAGAATATTCTAGCCCTTTGATAAAATTCAAAACCCATTCATGCTAAAAATTCTCAATAAACTAGGTATTGATGGAACACAGCTCAAAATAATAAGAGCTATTTATGACAAACCCACAGCTGATATTACACTTAATGGGCAAAAGCTGGAAGCGTTCCCTTTGAAAACTGGTACAAGACAAAGATGCCCTCTCTTACTACTCCTATTCAACATAGTATTGGAAGTTCTGGCCAGGGCAATCAGACAAGAGAAAGACATAAAATGTATTCAAATTGGAAGAGAGAAAGTGAAATTGTCTGTTTGCAGATGATGTGATTGTATATTTAGAAAACCCCATCATCTCAGCCCCAAATCTCCTTAAGCTAATAAGCAACTTCAGCAAAGTCTCAGGACACAAAATCAATGTGCAAAATTCACAAGCATTCTTATACACCAATAACAGACAATCAGAGAGCCAAATCATGAGTGAACTCCCATTCACAGTTGCTACAAAGAGAATAAAATACCTAGGAATATAACTTACAAAGGATGTGAAGGACCTCTTCAAGGAGAACTACAAACCACTGCTCAAGGAAATGAGAGGACACAAACAAACAGAAAAACATTCCATACTCATGGATAAGAAGAATCAATATCATGAAAATGGCAATAATGCTCAAAGTAATTTATAGATTCAATGCTATTCCCATCAAGCTACCATTGACTTTCTTCACAGAATTAGTAGAAAAACTACTGTAAATTTCATACGGAACCATAAAAGCTCACATCACCAAGACAGTCCTAAGCAAACAGAACAAAGCTGGAGGCATGACACTACCTGACTTTATACTACAAGGCTACAGTAACCAAAACAGCATGGTACTGGTACAAAAACAGATATATAGACCAATGGAACAGAACAGGCCACCGAAATAATGCCACACATCTACAACCATTTGATCTTTGACAAACTCGACAAAAACAAAAATGGGGAAAGGATTCCCTATTTAATAAATGGTGTTGGGAAAACTGGCTAGCCATATGCAGAACACTGAAACTGGGCCCCCTTCCTTATACCTTATAAAAAATTAAGATAGATTAAGGACTTAAACATAAGACCCAAAACCATAAAAACCCTAGAAGAAAGCCTAGGCAATACCATTCAGGACATAGGCATGGTCAAAGACTTCATGACTAAAACTCCAAAAGCAAGGGCAACCTAAGGCAGAATTGACAAATGGGATCTAATTAAACTAAAGAACTTGTGTACAGCAAAAGAAACTATCATTAGAGTGGACAGGCAACCTACAGAATGGGAGAAAATTTTTGCAACCTATCCATCTGGCAAAGGGCTAATATCTAGAATCTGCAAGGAACTTAAACAAATTTACAAGGAAAAAAAACCCCATCAAAAAGTGGTCCAGGGATATGAACAGACTCTCCTCAAAAGAAGACATTTATGCAGTCAACAAACATGAATAAAAGCTCATCATCACTGGTCATTAGAGAAATGCAAATCAAAACCACAATGAGATACCATCTCACACCAGTTAGAATGGTGATCATTAAAAAGTCGGGAAACAACAAACACTGGAGAGGATGTGGAGAAATAGGAACACTTTTACACTGTTGATAGTGTAAATTAGTTCAACCATTGTGGAAGACAGTGTGGTGATTCCTCAAGGACCTATAACCAGAAATACCATTTGACCCAGCAATCCCATTACTGGGGATATACCCAAAGGATTATAAATCATTCTACTATAAAGACACATGCATATGTTTATTACAGCACTATTCCCAAAAACAAAGACTTGGAACCAACCTAAATTCCCATCAATGATAGACTGGAAAAAAAAATGTGGAACGTATACACCATGGAATACTATACAGCCATAAAAAGGATGAGTTTATGTCCTTTGCAGAGACATGGATGAAGCTAGAAACCACCATTCTCAGCAAACTAACACAGGAACAGAAAACCAAACACCACATGTTCTTATTCTTAAGTGGGAGTTGAATAATAAGAACACATGGACACAAGGAGGGGAGCATCACACACCTTGGCCTGTCGGGGGGTGGGGAGCTAGGGGAGGAATAGCATTAGGAGAAATACCTAATGTAGATGATGGGTTGATGGTTGCAGCAAACCACCACCATGGCACATGTATACCTGTGTAACAAACCTGCATGTTTTGCACGTGTATCTCAGAACTTAAAGTATAATTAAAATAAACAAAAAAAAATGCATTACTGTTTCACAGAGCTATCTTCTGTTCTGTTCTTTGGTATGAGACTTATGACCATTTGATACTTGGATTTATGTTTGTAAAGCAAGCTCTCAGACATGATAAGTCTTGTGAGTTTTTATAGAGCCAACTATAAAAGTATCTTATAATGCTTTAAATGCAATCAACAGAAACAAGATTGGCAAAATACTGACGATTGTTGAAATTGGATTATGATTACATACCTATTCATATTATATATTTGTGATGTTTGAAAATAGCTAAATAATTTTTTTAAATGTAAAAAAAAAAAAAAGAATATTCTAGCCCTGGATCAGTGCTGCTCTCTACTTCTCTCTGTGCATATCCAGGAGGCCAGGTTTTGCTGTGCAATCATCACATGGTTGTGGATGCTGGCACCCTTGCACACTCACAGCCTCTCATCTCAGATCAGCCACAGGTGCTGCCAGCAAATCCTTTTATTTTTCCTGTTCTCCCACTACCTTCAACAACTATTGTACTTTCACCTCTTAGTACAAGGTGCCTATTTGATCCTCACTCCCTTCACTCTTCTCTGATTATTCTGCTCCCTTGGTCATCAAGAAGTGGAGGCTTTCAGAAGTGCTCTGTTCTCCTCTCTACCTCCATACTTATCTATACACCCACACCCTTGGGCACCTCCCTCTCACCAGTCTCAAAGAACAACACATTCTTCCTGCTGCCCTTTCTTGTGCACATTTTTCCTTACCTCATACTACTACATTTTCTTTTAAAAGCTTGATTCAAGCTTGACTGAAGTCTCCCTTTTTATTTTACTTTAAGTTCCATGATACATGTGCAGAACATGCAGGTGTGTTACATAGGTATACACGTGCCATGGTGGTTTGCTGCACCTATTGACCCATCCTCTGAGTTCCCTCCCTTCACCCCCCACCTCCCAACAGGCCTTGGTATGTGTTGTTCCCCTCCCTGTGTCCACGTGTTCCCACTGTTCAACTCCTACTTACGAGTGAGAACATGTGGTGTTTGGTTTTCTGTTCTTGTGTTAGTTTGCTGATGGTGATGACTTCCAGCCTCATCCATGTCCCTGCAAAGAACATGATCTCATTCCTTTTTATGGCTGCATAGTATTGCATGGTGTATATGTGCCACAGTTTCTGTATCCAGTCTATCATTGATGGGCATTTGGGTTGGTTCCAAGTCTTTGATGTTGTAAATAGTGCTACAATAAACATACGTGTGCATGTGTCCTTATAGTAGAATGATTTATATTCCTTTGGGTATATACCCAGCAAAGGAATTGCTTGGTCTAATGATATTCCTGGCTCTAGATCCTTGAGGAATCACCACACTATCTTCCACAATGGTTGGACTAATTTACATTCCCACCAACAGTGTAAAAGCATTCCTATTTCTCCACAGCCTCACCAGCATCTATTGTTTCTTGACTTTTTAATAATCATTATTCTGACTGGTGTGAGAAAGTCTCCCATTTTTAACAGCTAATATTAAGTCTCCACTATCTAGTGGGCACTTTATATGTTATTATCTCATTTAATCCCCACATTCTCCTGGAGATACAGGAACTATGGCGAACCTCATTTTACAGCTGTGCCCAAAGCCACACAGATAGTCAAGAAACAGAGCCAGGATTCAAATCCACAGCTGTCTTACTCTAAAGCCTATTTTACTCCCAGGCTTAACATACTTATGAAATAAAATCTAAAAATAAGCCCAAATCGCTTATCTCTTTTAATGAGTGTCTCCATATCTAATGCCTCAATAAAGAAACATATCAGTAGATGCAGCACGAAAGATTATAGAGAGAGGGAAATGACCCATCTATTTCACATCTTCCTATTTTTTCCTGGAGCTGCCTGGTCCTAAATGGTTTTTAAATAGCAATTTAATCACCCGCAGAGAGACCTGGGTTTACAAATTTTGTTAGTGCGCATCAGTGTTGTTACTCTTTCCCTGGTTTTGAAGGTTTGATTTAGTTTGTGCGTAAAATAATCGATGGATATAATTTGTAAGCACGGCACAAGTGACTAAATTTTTAAAGGAAAATGTGTTTATATATATTTTGTTACCTTTTAGTCAAGTTTCTGTGGAGATTAGAAAATATCTGGCACCTGAAGCTATATTTGCAGCAGAGAGGAATCTTTTAAAATACATTGAGTCACAGAATGTTATAGCTGGAAGGGACACTGGGAGTTGATGACTGAAAATATACAAGTCTCAGCTTAGGATCTCATAGCAGGGGGGTAGTTGTGTAGTTGATTGTGAATCATAGTTTATTCAGTATTGGAGGGGTTACTAATTTCTAAGCCAATTTTCTTTCATTTATGCACTGTGGACAGTAGTAGTGCTTACCCAAGAGAGTAGTAGTGACAGTCTTCATATATAAATTCTTTAGCATAGTGCAATCCACATGTGCTCAAGACATGCCAGCTGTCTTCTTCCTCCTCCTCCGTTTTCTTTCTTCTTCTTTGGTGTTATCACTAAAATCTCAATGACAAAATTCTTTTTTAAAAAAAGCTTTCTGGGTATGCATATTATTTTCTCAGTGCTGGAGAGAATTGGAATTTTTATCTGGGAAATGATTTTTTTCTAGGTTCCAATCAATGTCATTTTTTTTCTTTCATTTTTAAACAGAATTAAGTTCTGAAGTTGTTGTGAATATCCAGATTATTATTTTATCCCATCATTCCTTTAAGAACCACAGAGTGTTTCTTAGAGGTCACTCATTGGACTTAATGTTCATGTACACATAATTATTTTATTCACCTCACAGAAAGCTAAGGTCAGCATTATCTCTAGTCTTCCCTTGAATAGATTAGCTAAGGAAAGTTAAGTATCTTATTCTGTGTTATATGGCTTGTAAGACACAGACTCAGGATTTGAAATTGAGGCCATTTTAACTCTAAGCCCAATGTGTATCCACTATGTCATTCCGAAAGGGACCAGTGCTACTTAATCTTCTTTCATAACTCTGTGGAGTTGGTTATTTGTTCTATGACATAGATTTCAAACCCTCCCATGATTAGGATTTAAGCATGAGAACCACTTGAGAAGACCCAAACCCCACATGGCTACTGTGCCCTCACTCAGATGTCTGAGAACTCGAGAATAGCCTGTCATCACCTGAGTTTTAATTCCTAATCAGGCCCATGAACCATTCATTTCTAGATTCTGTCTCTCATGTGGAAATATTGTTAGACAATAACTGTCCTCCTTGATGTCAACCTCAAATGGTAGAAACACCCTCCAAGTTGCGGAATTCCTAAGTTCTTATCGATTCCAATGAGCAGGAATTCTTTCATCTATGAAAAGAGGCCATGCTTCTACAGTATGAATATCTCTAGTGTATCTACTCCATGAGGTAGATCATCCCTTTGGGCAGCTCTAGTTATGAACTTTTTATTTTTTAAATGCTGTCGTATTCCCTAGTAATCCATCACATCTATGTCATCCATGCATTTATTTCACAAGACATATTTCCCTCCACATCTTGCTTCTGTTGTATTATCAACCTACGAGTACATCATCTTGGTGTACTGAAATTTTACCCATCATTCAGATTTCATTCCAAAAGCTATTTTGGACATACTGCCTTTCCTGATTTTTTCATCTGACCCTATCTCTCCACTCCTTCCCAACCAGTGACAAACAAAGCAACTGGAAGTAATTGCACCTGCCCCTGAACTTTCTCAGCATTTTAGCTTTACCTCTCCTGTGACTTCATATGTTATACAATAATTCTCCCTGTACCTGTCTCTATCCTCTGGAATCAAATCTTTAGCAAGATAGTGATTATGATATAAATTGGGATGTTTTGAATTTCCAAGAAACAGAATAACCAACTAAAATTTACTTATACAGTAAAATATTTGTAATCTCATTTAATAGAAGCTTGGAGCTAGCAGTTGCAATGTAAAAATTTAATTGCTCAATAATTGTGGACTTGGATTTTTTTTTTTTTTTTTTTTTTTTTTTTATGAATCTCTTGCTTTACTCCTCAAGGACCCAGGCTGGTTGCCATGGTGCCAAACGCAGCTCCCCAGGGGTCAATATTTGAGGAGGGATGACAGGTCTAGTGCCTCTACAGGCCTGTTTTTAATCTGGGAAGAAACGATTTCCCCAAAGCTTACCAGTAGAGTTCCTCTAATGTCTCATTAGCCAGAACTGATTTACATGCCTGTCCCAAACCAATTGCTGGCAAAGAGGGCTGAAATCATCACCACTGGTTTAGAGCAATCAAAGTTTAAGCCAATCAAAATGTATCCCCTGGGGTGGAAGGAGGGGCTCATCTTTGCTGAGCACATTGCCGTCTCTCTGACTGCTGAATAAAATTGGAGTTCTATTTATTAACAATTGAGGAGGAAATGGCTCTGTTAAATAGAGTCAATAATATTTGAATGTATTGAATCTATATTCAGTAGGTGAAATATTAGCTATAGCTTTGACTTAGCTAGCTCTGCATTTCTCACAATAGCTAGTAAGAGCTCAATTGGGTAGAACTGCTTTTTGGGACAAAATTGACTTCTTATATTCAACAAATATTAAATATCTATGATAGGCACTATCCTAGAGCTTAGATACACACGGTGAGTAAAATCAGACGGCATCCCTACCAACAATATAAAAATAATAGCTAACCTCACTATGTAGCAGGTAGAGTGCTAAAAACATTACAGGCATTATCTTAATCTTCAACCCTATAGGATAGGTTCTATTAAAATCACTATTTTTAAATGAGAAAATTGTGACCCCACAAAGAATGTTACAAAGGCGACTGAGGTAAAATTCAAGTCAAGCTTTATTTAAACTCCTGTGAAATAAAGTGTGTGTATGTGTATGTGTGCTTGTGTGTTAGAGAAATAGAATTGCTTGTTGGAGTAGTAAGTTCTCTGACTTTGTTCTGTGTAAAGTGCATATTTTATTATGTTCTCTCAGCTTTTGTTTATGTTTTTTGAGTCTCCGTCTGTAGCCCATGCTGGAGTGCAGTGGTGTGATCTTAGCTCACTGCAACCTCCTGCAGTTTGGGTACAAGTATTCTTGTGCCTCAGCCTCCTGAGTAGCTGGGATTACAGGCATGCACGACTATGCCTGGCTATTTTTTTTTCTTTTGTATTTTTAGTAGACACAGTGTTTCACCCTGTTGGCCAGGCTGGTCTCAAACTTCTGACCTCAGGTGATCTCCCCACCTCAACCTCCCAAAGTGCTGGGGTTACAAGTGTGAGCCACCGTGCCCAGCCAGCTTTTCTTAAACTCCATGAAAGCCCCTTTTATCTTTAGTTCAGGATTCAGGGGACAAGTCTGTTTACCTGCATGAGATTTCAGATGATGATTTTCTCCTCTTAGCCTATGACTTCACCACCTGAAGAATAAGCTCTGGTTATTGAGGAAGCCACTTGTACGTTGGTAGAATATAATACAGTGGTCATATCAACTCCTCACAGTCTTCACCAATCTTATGTTTATACCAACAAACAATACCAGAATTGAAATTACATGGTTTAATGATAAAGAAGATCTGGAAAACACACATATTTTGTTATTCCTACATAACATCTTAAAAAATAAGTTACCTATATTTTAAAACGGAGCTATTTCACATAAAATGTGGATTACTACCGACTGTTTAAAAACAGGGAGCACTGTAGCACTGGAGGAACACCCTGGAAAATGGTGCATGCTCTCAGGGCAACTGTGGGCAGGAACCATCTGGCTGCCGCCTGCCTTGGATGGGACATCGGCCCTCCAGTTTGCCATGATAACAAACACTCTTACAGCTGATTGGTTTACTCATTTTAGGTATCTGCTGTATTAATTAGCATCTGCTGTGGCAAATAGCTCCAAAATTTTAATGGCTTTCTTGCTCATAGTACATGAAGTCTGGAGCTCAGGTGGGACTCTTCATAGACATGTGACCAGGATGGTCACATAGGACCCTGTGTTAAGGAGAGTCCTGCATTTGTTTTAATGTTCTGCTGTCACTGTCTTAAAACACTTTTGAACAAGAGGCCCTAAGTTTTTATTTTTCACTGGATCTCATAAATTATGTAGCCAGTTCTGTTGCTAGGTTCTATGTGTCTTCTTATTTAGGACTCAGCCAGAAGGAGTAGCCATTGCTGTGGCATGCTCTTCTCATGGCAGAAGGCAGAAGTCCATAGAGCTTGGCTAAGACCACAGGATGTATCTTAAAGCCTCCACCAGGAATTGGAATATGGTCACTTTCTATAGCTCACGCAAGTCACATGGCTAAGGCCAAAGTCATAGTTGTGGGAAAGTGTGCTTCACCTCAAGAAAGCACTTATCATCCCAGTCTAATCCTATACTGGAATGTTTTTACCCTTGAAGAAGTAACAAGTTTCATTCCTACATATTTGATAGCCTATCTAGAGCAAGCATTATAGGTTCAGTTGACCAAGGTTGCCAGGTGGCAATGTCGTGGGAAGTGTAAGATAATATTAAGGGACAGATAATCAGCTTACCAAAAGTTAATAGTATCGTTTCTAAAACCAAAATGTGATGGCTGTATTTTTTCCATAACAAATTTTCCCTTGCTAAAATTGAAGAGCAATTGAGTCTTGTTCATAAAATGTGCCTTGAGTCATTTCACTATGTTTAAGTATTAACTTATCATCATGGGTGTAGTATTTTTCCACTTGGCTTTTCAAGTGCAGATGATAAAACAAACTATTTAGCTTTATTATTATGAATTTTTGGTGAGATGCTATTGGTTTCTAATTATCTGAGTATTTAATTCTCTGGAGACTTGGAGAAGCCTGGGACATGACATATAACCCACCTGCAACAAATTCATTATTAGGATCAAGATGTAAAAAGTAAAGTAGAGGTTCCTCTTCAAAGACTTTCCTCCCCATCTAATTAGGAATAAATAGTAACTTCTCTTAGAAGCAAAATTGATTTAAAGACCTGTGCTAACATTATTAACTATCTGCTAGCCGTAATAAAGAAATCAATGTACTTTATATTCTTAGCTCCCACAATGTAGCCTAAATATTTGCCCTGGCGTGCTTATACTGATCCAAGCAAGCATGAGGTCATAGCCTGTTCCTCGCCCTTATTTGAAAGTGTTTTTACCTTTCTCGGCATTCCACAAGTTACCTCTTCCTTTGTTCTTCTCTGCCTTTGCCTCTTTTAAAAAGTTCGAAATTGCTAGCCAATTGGGACAAATACAGGATTGGAGGTCTCATTCCAGCCAATGGAAACCGGTCGCAGCAGTAGGGTGGACACGTCAGGTTATAAATGACCCTGTCTCTTCTGTTCAGTGTACTCTCGTGGCAAAACTGCTGGCGTACTCTTTCTGCAGAAAGTAAAAGTGGCCTTGCTGAGGCAATTAAATTTATGTTCAAGTGCTATTTCTTTTCCTTTTTTTTTTTTTTGAGACTGAGTCTCCCTCAGTCACCCAGGCTGGAGTACAGTGGCATGATCTTGGCTCACTGCAAGCTCCGCCTCCCAGATTCAAGTGCTATTTCTTTATGGCACTGGGGAACAAGCATTTCTAACGAAGATGAGGATTGTGGCTTTATGAATCTTTATAAAAAGAATATATAGACACTGTTGTAAAATACTGTGCCTGTTACACAGAATCCCTTTTGAAAATCTTCAGAAGTTTCTGTTTTACTTAGAAATCTACATAAGTCCACACATAAGACACATTTATAAATTTGAATGGGAGTTGCAGAGTTGTCAGTCACTAAACTCAGACTTAGGGGGACTGCTGTTCTAGGTGGCATCTGAAGTGTCACTCTTGATCACAGAGAAAAATGGGCATTAAAGGGGCTAAAGCCTGTGAGGAAGGTGACACAACAACTGTAGGGTTGTTGGATCAAAACATGTGGTAAAAAATGTGTGCTGAACCATAATTACAATTTCAATATCCAGTTCCTAAAACCTGCCTGCATGTGATCTTAATCCTGTCATCTTAAGGTTGTAACTATGATAACCTTGACCATCTTCATTGGTATCATGCCATCAAATCTCCAAAGATCTGTACATCCACCATCTCATGTGTTCAGTACAACAACCAGTTGCCTTAGGAAACCTCAGTATCACCATTATTTCTCTTTTACAAACACAGAAATAAAAATTCAGAGATAATGCAGCAGGCAAAGAACAAAAATGATATTTTCTTAACATCAAACATTGCTTTAGTTTTGCTCAGGTCTAAGGTAGAAACTATAGAATTCCCTCCATGAGTAATCTATGTATAGATAACGCAGCTAAGCATGCAGGCTTCAGATTTAGAAAACCCTAGATTTGATTCCAGTATATTTTACTTGGCCTGCTTTAACAAAATACCATAACCTGGGTGGTTTATAAATAACAGACATTTACTGCTCACAGTTCTATAGGCTGGGAAGTCCAAGATCAAGGTGCTCACCAATGCAGTTCCTGACAAGGGTGCTCTTCCTGGTTTGTAGGTGGAAGCAAGCTGTCCGGTGTCTCATAGGGGCACTAATCCCATCATGAGGAATTTACCCTCATGACATCATCTAACCCTGATTACCCCCATCTCTAAATACCATCACATTGGGGATTAGAATATTAGCATATGAATCTACGGCTGGGCATACAAACACTCAGTCCATAACAACTCCTAACTCTACCACTTACTAGCTGGGAGACCTTGGGTAAATTACATGAATTATCTCAATTTCCTCAATCACGTGAAGGCAATAATCCTGCCTATGGGAGTAGTTATGGAGATTACATGAAATAAGGCATGGAAACTATTTAGCATGGTTTTTAAAACATACTATTCATGGTGATTCTTGGAATGACCTTCCTATACCATTTTAAACAGGTTGAGAAATAAATGTAAAACTGGAGGCCAAAGTATCATCCTATTTACTGATAGAGGCCAGGTTGGAGAATGTGGTTGCTAATAAGCAAATCCAGAACTGGTCTTTAGTTATGGCAGTGTTTATGCAAAGCAACACTCACAGGGGAGTTCCTGGACCACAGAGGACATGGAGGAGCAGAGAAGAATTGGTGCTTCCTAAGGGGAAAGGAAGAGCTAAATGGAATGTTCTTAGTTACTCTAACCAATTTTGTCATTCAAAGATCTCTCAACTACTCCAAGAACAAAGTGAATGAAGGGATGGAGATAGGCCAGGGATTATGCTAATTGAGCTCCCATCAAAAGAAATGAATACTAGGGGTGGAGAAATATTCCCCACTAACATGATTTCACATTAATCCTATTGTTATTGGAGTTTAAGTAGGAAATTAAACAGTATGCTGAAACATCCATGACTAAAATGTCCCCAGTGTTACACAAAGCCCCAGATCTTCCCTTGGTTAGCCATTTTCTGTAATGAATGCTGCCTTTTAGATTGGATTAAAAATCTTGCCATCAGAAAAGGACATGAACGAGCTATTTTGTGTTCATGACTTACCTCTATCAAACTATAGATTTCTTAGGAGCAAAAACTGCCTTAGGTATCTTTATATTTCCCATCGTAGCTTGCACAATCTTTGCCAATAATTATTACACTGATTGCTCATCTTTGAATTTTATAGCTTATGAAGCACTTTTCTGCTGATGATCTCATTTGGTCTTTTCCTCAGCCCTGACAGGGAGGGACAGAGGGGAACTGGGATTGGGGGAGATGTGATTCATGTCATTTTATATCCAAGGTTATCGAGGACCAGAGCAGCTGTGTGATGTGTCCAGCTAATAGAGCAGAGTGCCAAAATTTGATTCTAGAACTAAAATGTAGGTCACTGACTCTTAATGTGGTGTTCCTTCCAGTAATGCTTTTTATTGTCTGAATGGAACTGATTGCACCAGACCTAGGTGCTCTAATATGTATAATCCTAGCAGTCCTGACAATATTCCTAAGACAAGGCAAAGTCCTCAGGCTTGTAGGATTTGGAGGCTTGCTTCTCTGAGGGTTTCTGCTGATACCTCCACCATTTGTCATAAGATGTGTGTTGTCATGGTAATGGGAGCAAGAGGGCTGAACTGGAAAAAGAATTACAATATATCTAATGGTATAGTGCCAAATGAGAAACGAATATAATTGTTGTAAAGGGAAAAAACATTGTAGATTCGGTAACTTCTCTTTTGGTCTGGATATCTCTTTAGCAGAAAAAACAAAAATAAGTTTCTTTTTGGCATTGAGCCATTAATTAGAACTATATCATTGTGTCACTAACCCCATTCAAACCACATACCGTAATGGAAAAGTACAATTTTATAGCCATAATAATGCCCCCTCTCAATATGTCTAGATTTCATGCATGGAGAATGTGAATATGTTACTTCCTATGGCAAAATAAAGTTAAGGCTCATTAAGATAGGGGAATTATGTTGGATTATCTAGATGAGCCCAATGTAATAACAAGGATTCTTATAAGTAAAACAGGTAGGCAGGGGAGTCAGAGAAGAATGTGTTAAGAGCAGGAGTTGGAGTGATATGATTGCCTCCTGGAAGCCATGAGCCAAGGAAGACAGACGGCATCTAGAAGCTGGAAAAGGCAAGGAAACTTCTCCCCAGAGCCTCCAAAAGGAAAACAGAAGAAATGCAGCCCTGCCAATCACCTTGATTTTAGCCCTAATACAATACATTTTGGACTTCCAACATCTCGGGCCTTAAGATACTAAATCTGTATTGTTTTATGCCACAAAACATTGAGGATTTTTTTACAGCAGTAATAGGAAACTGATATAGGCAGAGTAAAGGTTAAATTTTGGTTCCTATGATCCCATCTCTGTAATCCCCCCATTGGATATGGGAGCATGAAAAAGGTGAGAAGGCAGTGGGATACCACCTTATGGAAAGAGGTGGAATTAGAGCTAAGTAGGGCTGTATAGGTAATTTAAATATCTTTATAAATTGAGTATTTGCATGTATAAAGTGAGTGATATGTAGTTGTTTTCATGGAGACTGAAAAGGAGGGATTAATTACCAAGAAAACAGAAAAGCCCGGTATTACTTGGCATAGACTGTTTCAATTAGATGGCAGAAAAGAGGTAATGGGAAATAAAATTAAGTATTTAAGGGCCATGTTTTAGAACTTCTTCAAGTACCTGCTGAGATGAAGACTTGATTCTGATGATAGAAAGCCATCACAGGCTTGTGAACAGGGTACTACCATGACACAAACAAACAGAATGTAATAGAGGGAGACAGAAGTTCGTTGCTTCCTGCCAGGTAGTGCCCCAAATTATAGTCTTATCAACATCTTTCTTGTGTGATTATAGAAGGAAAAAATCTCACTGGCTTTCATGTTTTAATAAAGACTTTTAGAGCAGTTTTAGGTTCACAGCACAATCAAGCAGAAAATAGAGAGTTTCTCTATACCCCTGACCTCCACACATGCATAACCTCCTCCATTATCAACATCTTCCACCAGAGACCTACATGTATTACAGTCAATGAACCTACATTGACACATCATTATCACCAAGAGTCCAGTTTACATTAGGGCTCACTCTTGGTGTTGTACACTCTGAGTTTGAACAAATACATAACATTTATCTACCATTATGTCATCACACAGAGTAGTTTATAATGTCCTAAAAATCCTCTGAGGCCGGTCTATTCATCTCTCCCCAGCCCCTAGTTGATAGTAACTACTGAACTTTCTACTGTCTGCATAATTTTGCCTATTCTAGAAAAGGAGTGGTGAGATAAAACATCCGTATCTTATTCCTGATGTTAATGGAAAAGCTTCTAGATTCTCACTCTTCAGTATAATATTAGCTGTAGGTTTTTGGTATATATACCAAGCCAAGGAAATTCTCCTGTATTCCTAGTTTACTGAGAATTTTATTATGAATGGGTGTTGGATTTTGTCAAATGATTTTTCTGCATCTATTGATATGATTCCGATACTATCACGTTTTTTTTTTTTTTACTTAGCATGTTGATATGTTGGATTACATTAAGTGATTTCCAAATGTTGAACCAGGCTTTGTATACCTGGGATGAATCTTACTTGGTCATGGTATTTTAATACTTAATTTTAAGAATTGTTGGATTTGATTTCCTAATATTTTGTTGAGAATTTTCATCTGTTTATGAGAAATATTGGTCTATAGTTGTTTTTTTTCTTGTAACGGCTTTGTCTGATTTTGGTATTAGGATGATGTCGACCTCATAGAACAAGTTAGAAAGTATTCCTTCTGCTCCTACATTCTGAGAAAGATTGTATAGATTTGACATTTCTTATTTTAATGCTTGGTAGAATTCACCAGTGAATCCATCTGGGCCTGGTGCTTTCTGTTTTGAAAGGTTATTAATTATTGATTCAATTTCTTTAATATGGGCCTGATCAGATTGTCTGTTTCTTCTTGTGTGGTTTTAACAGATTGCATCATTCAAGGAATTAGTCCATTTCGTCTTAGTAATCAAATTTGTGAGCATATAATTGTTCATAATATTCCTTTATCTTTTTAATGTTCATGGGATCTTTATTGATGTCTCCTCTTTCATTTCTGATACTAGTATTTTTTTCTTATTTTCCTGACTGGAAACTTAGTGATTTATCTGTTTAAAAAGACAGCTTTTGGTTTTGTTGATTTCTTTTGTGAATTTCATATCTAGCTTCCATTTTTAATTCTCACATTGGGACATGTGTCCCTGGGCAAGCCCGTTTTTTCCTTGAAGTTGAGTGTTATTTTTGCTCTAGGAAACATTATAGCTGTGGTATTTCAGCAAATCTCCTACCTAAAAAATACTTTTTTTTAAATGAACTCCAACAAATTTACAAGAAAAAAACAACCCCATCAAAAAGTTGGCGAAGGATATGAACAGACACTTCTCAAAAGAAGACATTTATGCAGCCAAAACACACATGAAAAAATGCTCATCATCACTGGTCATCAGAGAAATGCAAATCAAAACCACAATGAGATACCATCTCACACCAGTTAGAATGGCAGTCATTAAAAAGTCAGGAAACAACAGGTGCTGGAAAGGATGTGGAGAGATGGAAACAGTTTTACACTGTTGGTGAGACTGTGAACTAGTTCAACCATTGTGGAAGTCAGTGTGGCAACTCCTCAGGGATCTGGAACTAGAAATACCATTTGACCCAGCCATCCCATTACTGGATATATACCCAAAGGATTATAACTCATGCTGCTATAAAGACCCATGCACACATATGTTTATTGCAGCACTATTCACAATAGCAAAGACTTGGAACCAACCCAAATGTCCAAAAATAATAGACTGGATTAAGAAAATGTGGCACATATACACCATGGAATACTATGCAGCCATAAAAAATGAGTTCATGTCCTTTGTAGGGACATGGATGAAGCTGGAAACCATCTTTCTCAGCAAACTATCTCAAGGACAAAAAACCAAACACCACATGTTCTCACTCATAGGTGGGAATTGAACAATGAGAACACACGGACACAGGAAGGGGAACATCACACAGTGGGGACTGTTGTGGGGTGGGGGGGGGAGGGATAGCATTTGGAGATATACTTAATGTTAAATGAAGAGTTACTGGGTGCAGCACACCAACATGGCACATGTATACATATGTGACAAACCTGCACGTTGTGCACATGTACCCTAAAACTTAAAGTATAATGAAAAAAAAACCTTTATTGAGGTATAATTGACATATAATAAGCTGTCCATAGTTAAAGTATAGTCTGTTGACTGCTGTGCAGAAACTTTTTAGTTTGATGTAATCTCATTTGTCAATTTTTGCTTTTATAGCTCATTCTTTTGGGGTCATATCAAAAAACGACTTTGCCAAGAATAATGTCAAGAAACTTTATCCGTATGTTTTATTTGAATAGTTTCACAGTTTCAGATTCTATGTTTAAGTCTTTAATCCATTTTGAATTGATTTTTGCATATGGTGGAAAGTAAAGTTTTAATTTCATTTTGCATGTGGATATCTAGTTTTATCAGCACCACTTATTGAAGAAACTGTTTTTTCTCCATTGTGTGTTCTTGGCATCTTTGTTGAAAATCAATTCACTGTAAATTGGTGGATTTATTCCCAGGCTGCCTATTCTGCTCCATTGGTCTATTTGTCTGTTTTTATGCAAGTACCATACTGTTTTGATTACTAAAACTTTCTAGTAGATTTTGAGATCAAGACCTGTAATGCCTCCAGCTTTGTTCTTTTTGCTCAAGATTGCTCTGGTCATTTCGGGTCTCCTGTGATTCCACACAAATTTTAGAATTACTTTCTATCTCTCTTTTTTTAAGTCATTGAAATTTTAATAGGGATTACAATTGTTCTGTGGCTAACTTTGGGTAATGTGGATATTTTAGCAGTGTTCTACCCATTCATGAACACAGGATGTCTTTTGATACATTTATGTCTTCAATTTTTTCCATCACTGTTATAAAGTTTGCAGTATATAGATCTTTTACTTTTTGATTAAATTTATTTGTAAATATTTTAATTTTGTAGCTTATTTTAAGTAGAATTATCTTGACTTTCTTTTTTGAAGAATAGTTCTTAGTCTATAAAAAATTACGATTTTTGTGTGTTGATTTTGTGTGCTGCATCTTTACTGAATTTCTAACTGTTTTTTTCAGTGGATCTGTTTTCCATATATAAGAACATGTCATTTGCAAATACAGACTATGAAGATTTTTCCTTTCTTATTTAAAATTTTTATTTTTGTAGGCACATAATAAGTGTATATATTTATGAGTTACATCAGATATTTTGATGCAGGCATGCAATGCATTATCATCACACCAAGGTAAATGGAGTATCCATCACTTCAAGTATTTATCTTTTGTGTTATAAATAGTCAAATTATACTCCTAGTTATTTTTCAATGTACAATTATTTTTGACTATAGTGACCCTTTTGTACGAGCAAATACCAGATCTTATTCATTCTTCTATTTTGTGTACCCATTACCTTTCTTACTCAAGTGTCTTTTTTTCCTTTATTAATTGTTCTGGATAAGACTTTCAGTATTATGTTGAATAGAAGTGATTAAAGTGTGGACATCTTTGTCTTTTCCTTATCTTAAAGCTTTCAACTTTTCACCATTGAGTATAATATTAGCTTTGTGTTTCCATATATAGTTTTTACTGGGTTTAGATATATTTCTTAAATACCTTTAATTTGTTGAGAGCATTTATTATCATCAAAGAATGTTGAATCTTGTCAAATGATTTTTCTGTATTTACGGAGACAGTTGTACCATATTTGTCTTTCATTCTGCTACCGTAATGTGCCACATTTATTGATTTCCATGTGTTCAATCAGTTTTGCATCCAGCAAAAAATTCCACTTCATCATAGTGAATAATCTTTTTAATGTAAAATTTAATTTTG
The DNA here is from genome assembly GCF_009828535.3 of Hylobates moloch. Classification (NCBI taxonomy): domain Eukaryota; kingdom Metazoa; phylum Chordata; class Mammalia; order Primates; family Hylobatidae; genus Hylobates; species Hylobates moloch. The sequence continues at coordinate 130,073,367 of NW_026652281.1, read as the reverse complement.
TTTGTCATTATTTCGTTTAAGATTTTGCATCTGTGTTTATCAGGGAAATTGGCCTAAAGTGTTCTTTTCTTGTGGTGTCTACCTTTAACATCAGGATAATACTGGCACTGTGAAATGAATTTGAAAGGATTCCCTCCTCTTCCGTTTTTTTTTGTTTGTTGGTTTTCTGAAGAGTTTGGGAAGTACTGCTATTCGTATTTATTCATGATTCAGTCTTGGTAAGTCGTATGTTCCTAGGAATATATCAGTTTTGTCTAGATCATCCAGTATGTTGGCATTCCATTGTTTATAGTATTAATAGTATCTTACAATCCTTTGTATTTCTGTGGTGTCAGTTGTAATGTCTCTTCTTTCTTTTCAGTATTCCCTCTTTTTTCTCAGTCTAGCTAAAAGTGAGTAAATTTTATTTTTTCAAAAGAAACATTAGTTTTGTTCTATTATTTTTCTAATATCTATTTTACTTATTTCTGCTCTGGCCTTTGATATTTCTTCCAGTCTACTTTGGGCTTTATTTGTTATTCCTTTTCTGATTCATTTTGGTATAATGTTAGGTGGTTTATTGGAAATCATTTTGATTTAGAACTGCATTTGCGGCAGGCAGCAAGTTTTGGTATGCTGCGCTTCCATTTCTTATTTGCCTCAAGATATTTTTAATTTTCCTTTTTATTTTTTCTTTGACTCAGTTGTTCAAGAGCATGTTGTTTAATTTCCACATATTTGTGAAATTTCCGAATTTTCTTTCATTATTAATTTCTAGTTTTATGCCATTGTAGTCAGAAAAGAAATTCAATGTGATTTCAATCTTTTTAAATTTGTGAAGACTTACCTTGTAGTTTAACATATGATCTATCCTGGAGAATTTTCTGTGTGTGCTTGAGAAGACTGTGTATTCTGCTGCTAATGGATAAAATATTCTGCATATCTGTGAGGTCTATTTGGTTTAAGGTGTTGTTCAAGTCCAACGTTTCCTTATTGATTTTCTATTTGGATGGTCTATTCATTGTGGAAAATGGGGTATTAATGTTTTCTACTATTATTGTATTGTTGTTAATCTCTCCTGATCTATTAATAATTATTTCATATATTTAAATGCTCTAATGTTGGGGGGTTTGTGTGTATGTATTATATACTCTTGGTGAATTCACTGCTTTATCATTATATAATGACCATCTTCATGTCATTTTAGTTTTGACTTAGTCTCTTTTGTCTGATGTATTTTTTGGTTTCTATTTCCATAGAACATATTTTATTCATCTCTTTATATTCAAACGTGTATATGTAGCTAAAGATGAAAGGAGTCTTTTGTAGGCAGCATATAGTTGGGTCTTAGTTTTTCTACACCTAGCCACTCTGGATTTTGTTTTGTTTTGTTTTGTTTTGAGACGGAGTTTCACCTTGTTGCCTAGGCTAGAGTGCAGTGGCTCCCTGCAGCCTCAACCTCCTGGGCTCAAGTGATCCTCCCACCTCAGCCTCCCAAGTAGCTGGGACTACAGGCATGTACCACCACACCTGGCTAGTTTTTGTACTTTTTAGAGATGAGGTTTTGCCATGTTGCCCAGGCTGGTCTTGAACTCCTAATCTCAAGCAATTTGCCTGCCTTGGCCTCCCACTGGGATTACAGGCGTGAGCCACTGTGCCTGGCCTCCACTCTATTTTTGATTGAACAATTTAATCTATTTGCATTCCAGGTAATTATTGACAGGTAAGGACAGACTACAGCCATTTTATTGTTTGTTATGTAGATTCTTTATTCTTTCTTCCTCTCCTGCTATCTTCTCTTATGATTTGATAAGTTTATGTACTGGTATGTTGATTCCTTTTTCTTTGTTTTCTTTATAAGCTAGAAGCTTTTGCTCTGTGTTTACCATGAAGGTAACACAATATCTTGTAGTTGTAAAAGGCTCTTTTAAGCTGATGACAACTTAACTTTGATTGCATAAAAAGTCGCTACAATTTTATTTGCACCCTTCATTTTATGTTTTTGATGTTACCATTTATCTCTTTTTATATTATGTATTAACAAATTATTGTAGCTATAATTATTGTCATAGTTTTGTCTTCTAACCTTTGTACTAGAGAGATGAATGACTTATATACCATCATTACAGTATTAGTGTATTCTGAATGTGACCAGATACTTTCTTTTACCAGTGCATTTTATACTTTTATATGTTTTGCTGTTACTAGTAAGCATCTGTTCATTTCAGCTTGAAGAACTTCCTTTAGTAGTTCTTGTAAGGCAGGTGTAGTGGTAATGAACTCCCTTAGCTTTTGTTTGTCTAGTATTGTTTTTATCTGTTTATATCAGAAGGACAGCTTTGCCAAGTAAAAGTAATCCTGGCTTGCTTTTCTTCTTTTTTTCTTTCTATACTTTCAATATGTCATCCCACTGTCTCCTGGCTTAAAACATTTTTTTTTCTTAAAAAAAATACACTGATAACTTATGATTATTCTCTTGTATTTGACAAGTTGCTTTTCTTTTGCTGCTTTTAAGATTCTCTCTTTATAATTTTTGACACTTTCATAGTAAGATATAGTATGTCTTAGTTTTGTCCTTTTGAGGTTGAGTATAATTGGAAATTTTGTATTCTTTGTACTGGACATATATATTTTTCCTCAGATTAGGAAATATTTTAGCCATTTATTTTTCTAAATAAATTTCTGCTTCTACTTTCTCTTTTCTCCTTTTATTTGATAATTTGAATATTTGATATTTTGATATTGTCTCGTAGATCCTCTAGACCTTTTTTATTCCTTTTTTTCTGACTGTATATTTTCTAATAACTTATCTTCAAGTTCACATATTCTTTCTTGTGCTTAAGCAATTGTTGATTACACTCTCTATTACATTTTCTATTTCTTTCATTGTATTCTTTTGCTCCAGAATTTTTTTGGTTCTTTTTAATAATTTTAATCTATTAAACTTCTTGTTTTGTTCTTGTGTTGTGTTCCTGATTTTGTTGAATTTCTCTCTGTGATATTTTGAATTTTACTGAACTTCCTTAAAGCAACTATTTAAATTTCTCTTCAGACAACAGATTTACATTTCTCTGTGGTCTGTTACTGTAAAATTATTGTGGTTTCTTTTCTGTTGCTGTGCTATTTTTAAAATTTGTTTTCATTGCCTTGCCTGGATGTTTGCATGTTTGATGAAATGATTACCTCTTCCAAAGCTTTATGGACTTGCTTTGGTGTCGACAGACCTCCTGAGGGTGGACAGAAGGATGGCTCTGGGTGAATTGTAATGGTTCTGGCTCTGGAGAGTACACAACAGTTTTGTCTTCATATAGCTCTGTCTGCTTAGGTGATACATTCATTCTGCATTGGTGAAGATTGCAGAGATCCTCAGTGGCCAAGACTGTGGGTGTCTTCAGTGACAGTGAGGACTGGTGGTGTTTTCAGCAGCAAAGACTGATTTCCTCCCAGTCTGTAATTCTCCCACCAGAGAAGTTTTGACTAAGGGAAATTCTTTTCTTGCCGGGTCCAGCTTGCATATGTGCTTTCACTGCAACAGTGTCCAATGTGTTGTACCTGTGAAAAGGTACCTGTGAATGGGGAAGGGGAGTCTGAAGCATTAGCGTACATGGGAGGCCAAGGCTCTGGGGTCCAGAGTGGCAATGGCACCAGTGCCTGGGTGCAAGTGCCCCTGCTACCACATTTGTAGTGGTGTGCCAGTTGAATGTGCTTATGGTGCAGCTATGAGATCAGTTTCTAGAGCACAGCTGTGTGCAGAGCTTTTGTGGCTCCAGGGACCATGGTGTGCACTAACCTGTAGCAACAGTGGCACCAGTGTCTGAGGCATAAACACACACGAAGCATCTGCACCATTTTCAATTCCTCCCAACAGTGTGTAGGGTTCTAATTTCTCCTCATCCTAAAAAACTTGTCTTTTTGTTTGTTTGATGTTAGCTATTCTGACAGGTATGAGGTTCTTTTTCATTGTGTTATTAATTTGCATTTACTAGTGATCATGTGATCATGGAGCATTTTTCATATACCTCTTTGCCATTTGTATGTCTTCTTCAGAAAAAACGTTCAGAAAAACGTTAATTATATTATCCCATTTTCAAATTGGATTATTATTATTAGTTTTTTAATTTGTTTTTACTATTGAGTTACAGAAACTCCTTATATATTTTGAAGATTCACTCCTTATCAGATGTCTGGTTTGCAAAAAATTTCTGCCATTCATAGGTTGCCTTTTTATGTTGTTGATTTTTTCTTTTTCTGTGTAGAAGTTTTATATTTGATGTAGTCCCACATGTATATTTTGTTTTTGTGGCCTGTGCTTTTGGTGTCATATTATTGCCAGTCCTAATGTTATGTATGTTTTCTCCTGTTTTCTTCCAGTAGTCTTATAGTTTCAGGTCTTACATTTAATCTTAAATCCATTTTGACTTATTTTTGTGTTTCATGTTAGATAAGGGTCCAATTTCATTCTTCCTCTTGTAGATAGCCATTTTTCCCAAGAGCATTTTTTGAAGAGGCTATCATTTTCTCATTGTGTATACTTGATAGGTTTGTTGAAAATTAGTTGGCTATATATGTGTGGATATATTTATTGGCACTCTATTCTGTTTAATATATGTGTCCGTTTTTATGCCAGTACCATAGTGTTTCAATTATTTTAGCTTTGTAATATATTTTGAAGCCAAGAAGTGTTATACCACCAACTTTGTTATTCTTTCTCAAGATTAATTAGACTATTCATGGTACTTTTTGATTTCATATATATTTTAGTTTTTTTTCTATTTCTCTAAATAATGCCATTTATATTTTGATAAGAATTACATGGAAAACATCATTCTCCGTAAACTATCGCAAGGACAAAAAACCAAACACCACATGTTCTCACTCATAGGTGGGAATTGAACAATGAGAAATCAGGGACACAGGAAGGGGAACTCTGGGGACTGTTGTGGGGTGGCGGGAGAGGGGAGGGACAGCATTAGGAGATATACCTAATGCTAAATGACGAGTTAATGGGTGCAGCAAACCAACATGGCACATGGATACATATGTAACAAACCTGCACATTGTGCACATGTACCCTAAAACCTAAAGTATAATAATAAAAGAAAAAAAAAGAAAAAGAATTACATGGAATCTGTAGATTAGGTATTATGGAAGTTTTAACATTGTTAAGCCTTCTAATTCATGAACACAGATGTCTGTTTGTGTGTTTAATTTATTTCATCACTATTTTGTAGTTTTCATTATACAAGTCTTAAACCTCCTTAGTTTACTCCTTGGTATTTCATTATTTTTGTGCTATTTACAATGGGCTTGTTTTCTTGATTTTGCTTTCAGTTATTTGTTGTTGAGTCTACAGGAACACAACTGATTTTTATATTTTGATTTTATATCCTAAACTCTACTGAACTTGTTCATGAGTTCTAATAGTTTTTTTTTTTTTTTAATGGAGTCCTTAGGGTTTTCTATATATAAGATCATATCATCTGTAAACACAGACAATTTTGCTTTTATTTTTTCTATTTGTATATCTTTTATTTCCTTTTCTTGCCTAAATTTTTTGGCTAGGATTCCCAGTACTATGATAAATAGAAGTGGTAAGTGTGGAAATCCTTATATTGTTTCTATTCTTAGAGAAAAAGCTTTCATCTTTTCAACGTGTATGATATTAGTTGTGAGCTTTTCATATATGGCTTTCATTATGTTGAGGCAATTTCCTTTTTTCCTAGTTTTTTAAGAGTTTTTTTTAATCATAGAATAGAATTCAGTTTTGTCAAATGCTTCTTTTAGGACTACTGAAAAATTTATGCAATATTTATTTTGATAACATAGTATATTACATACATTAGTTTTTATGTGTTGAATCATCTTTGCATCTCAGGGATAAATCTCATTTCATCATGGTGTATGATTTATTAGTATCTTATTGAGTTCAGTTTGCTAATATATTGTCAAGAACTTTTACATCTATATTCATCAAGAATATTTGTCTGTAGTTTTATGTGGTATCTTTGGCTTTGGTATCTGGGTAATGCTAGACATAAAATATGTTTGGGAATGTGCCCTTCTCTTCAGTCTTGTGATGAGTTTGAGAAATAATAATGTTAATTTTGTTTTCAATGTTTGGTTAAATTCTTCAATGAAGCCATCTGGTCTTGTGGTTTTCCTGGGGTGGCGGCGGGGGTACATTGATTACTGACTCAATCTTCATATTATTTAAAAGTCTGTTTAACTTTTTATTTCTTTATGCTTTAGCCTTGATAGGCTATGTGTTCTTAGAAATTTATCCATTTTTTTTCTGGGCAATCCAGTGTGTTGGCATATAATTGTTCATAGTAGTCTTTTATGACCTTTCATATTTCTGTGGCATCAGTTATAATCTACTCTTACATTTCTAATTACATTTCTTTGAGTCTTCTCTCTTAATTAGTCTAGGTAAGGGGCTGTCAATTTTTTTTTTTCAAAAAAGCCTCTGTTTTGTTTAATATTTTTGTAATTTCTACATTTTACTTTATGTTCTAATCTTTGCCATTTCCTTCCTTCTGCTAATTTTTGGCTTAGTTTGTTATCTTTTCTAGTTCTATGAGATGTAAAGTTGTTTATTTTAGATCATTCCTTTTTAATGTAGAAATTTATCACTATGAATTTTCTCCTTAATATTGATTTTGCTGCATCTCAGTTTTGGATGTTGTGTTTTTGTTTTTATTTGCCTTAGATATTTATTTTGTTTTATTTTTATTTCTTCCTTGACTTCCTGGTTGTTTAAGAGTTTTTCATTTAATTTCCACATATTTCTGAATTTTCCAAACTAGAAACATGATTTGTAGTTTCATGCTGTTGTAGTTAGAAAAGATTTATATGATTTAAACCTCTTAAATTAATAAGACCTGTTTTGTAACCTAATATGTGATTCATTCTTGAGAAAGGTGCACATAGGCTTGAGAAGAATGTTCATTCAACTGCTTTTGGGTGAGATGTTCTGCGTATGTCTGTTAGGTCCTGTCGGTGTATAGTGTTATTTAAGTTCTCTTTCATTATAGATCTGTCAGCACTTTCAGTATGTTACTGAAAGTAGGGTTTGGTGTTTCTTACTATTATAATATTGCTATTTCTCCCTTCAATTCTATCAATGTTTGTTTTATATATTTATGTTATCTGATGTTAGGTACACATAAATTTATAACTATAATATTCTCCTGATTCACCTTTTAATCATTTTGTAATGTTTTTGCTTCCATTGACAATTTGTTAATTAAAGTTTATTTTGTCTAATATGAGTATCACCACCCTTGTTCTCTTTTAATTACCGTGGCACATTTTTTCTACCTCTTTACTTTCAGCCTATGTGTGTCTTTAAATCTAAAGTGAGTTCTTGTAGAGAGAATATAATTGGGTTATTAAAATTCATTTAGCCACTGTATGTCTTTTGGGGAGTTTAATGCATTACATTTAATGTAATTATCGATAGGGAAAGATTTGTTATTTTGCTAGTGGTTTTCTGTTAGTCTTCTTTTTGTCTTTCTCTTTCACTCTATTTTTGTGTGTTTCTTTAATATTGACTACTGTGATTGCTTTGATTTCCTTCTTTTTTGTAATTTCTACAGTTTTTAAATGTATGTCTTTGTGGTTATCCTGGGGCTTACATAAAATATCTTATAGTCAGTATATTTTAAGCTGATAACTAAAGTTCAATCACCTACAAAAACTCTACACTTAAACTTATCCCCACAACACACTTTATGTTATTGTTGTCACAATTTATATCTATTTACGTCTTATTACTGTTAACATATTTGTAATCACATGATCATCTGTCATTTGCTGTGGGGAATTAGTTCTAGGACTACCTTCACATACCACAATTTATAGATGTGGTGTGTCTTATATAAAATAGTGTAGTATTTGCTTATAAACTATACACATCCTCTTATATACATCAAATCATTTCTAGAATACTTATAATATTTAATACAATGTAACTTCTATGTAAATAGTTGTTATATTCTATTTTTGAATTTGTATTGTTATGGTTGTACTGTTATTTTTTGTGTTTCTTTCCAAATATTTCCAATTTGTGGTTGGTTAAATTCATGGATGTAGAACTTGCAGATAAACTTTTAAAAATATTTTGTCTTTTAGCTTCTATACTGGAATGAAAGATGTTTTAGCCACCACCATGTACAGTAATATAGTGTTGTTATTGTATATTACTGTACTCATGTATATATTTACCTTTACCAATAAGTTTCATACTTTCTTATGTTGTAAGCAATTTATCATGTTGCAGTTTAGTGTCCTCTTATTTAGACTTGAACTCTTTAGCTTTTCTTTTAAGCCATGTCTAGTTGTGATGAACTCTCCCAGATTTTGTATATATGGGAAAGTCTTTAGCTCTCCATTTTTGGAGGCCAATTTGCTGCCACAATATTCTTGGTTAGTGATGTTTTCTTCATACTACACTGTGAATATATCATCCCGCTTCCTTCTGGTCTGCAAAGTGTATGCTAAAAATTCCACCAGTAATTTTATTGGAATTCCCTTGTATGTGAAAAGTTGGTATACTCTTGCTGCTTTTAAAAATCTGTCTGTCTTTGACTTAACAATATGATGGTAATGCATTTTGGTATAAGTTTCTTTGAGCTCATCTTATTTGCTCTATTTTGGGCTTCTTGGATCTTGATACACAACTCTTTCCCAAGACTTGGGAAGTTTAAGCTATTATTTCTTTGTATAAGTTTTCTGTCCTTTTCTATCAGTCTTCTACTTTTAAAATTCCTGTAATCTATGTATTAGTCTGCTTAATGGTGTCTCATAAATTCCATAAGCTTTACTTTTTTTCATTCATTTTCTGCTTGCTTCTCTGACTGAATTATTTCTCATGGCCAGTTTTTGAGATTGCTGATCTTTTATTGTTGAATTCCTCTAGTGAATTTTTCAGTTCAGTTGCTTTGTTCTTAAACTCTGTGATTTTTAGATAGATAGATATCTATATATATATCACCACAGAAATATCTATATATATAGATGGATATTTATAGTTATAGATATCTATATATCTATATATATCACCAAACAGATATCAGAGCTGAAGAACAAAGCAACTGAATTTGTATATACGTGTGTGTGTGTGTGTGTGTGTGTGTGTGTCTTTTAATGGCAAAAAAAGCAACTTTGCACCAGCTTTATATATTTATAATCACACATAAATCACAGTGTGTGTGTATATATATATATAATTTGTTGAAATTATTAATTTGTCCATGCATTCTTCTTTTGACCTTGGTGAGCACCTTCATGAGTTTTAATTATTTGTAAAGTAATTAATATAACTTTTATTAAAATCAACTTCCAGAGATCTTGTTATCTTGTCTCTTTCTTTGGAACATCTTTGGCTGATTTTTAATATTTTTTTCTTTGCTTTCTGCTTTGGTGTCTTCACATTAGGCAAAGCAGGCACCTCTTACAGTTTTTACAAATGGGCCTCATATAGAAAGACTCCCACTCATAAGACTAGACAGGTATTCTGGAGGCCTCTTCTAATTCTTGGAAGAAGCAGGTAGCTGTGGTTTCTGTCTGCTTGTACTGTACTAACTGAGGAAGCTGTGGTGTCTATCAGCCTAAGACACTGTCTTCATTTTCCCTTGGTGGCTAGACTTTGTTGGACCCCAAAGAGACTCGTGTCTGGTGAGACAGATGTTAGTTACTTGAGCAACCCTGGGGAAGTCGAGTAGTAAATGCACAGGTCAGTTATTTTCCTCCCAGAGGGAAATTTAAAGTTAGGATGTTTTTTTGTCTGCCCGCTCTTTGCTGAACAAAAGGGAGAGTTGATGGCATCTACTGGCTGCCTTTGTTCTGCCCCTGGGGAGCTAGGCTTTGCTGGACCCATCAGCGCTCCAGGGCTGGTGAAATAGAAGGCAGTTTTTTGAAGAATCCCTTTGTAAAAACTGGGACATTGGATGTGTTAACCAATCTCTTTCCTCTTCCTCCTGGATGAAACTGGGAACTGGGTTGGGAGTGTTGGGGGTTTCTTCCAAATTGAACAGTCCTACACTGGTGGCAGAGTGTCTGGTAAAAGAATATCCTAAATCTCCCTACTGGCTTTGATGAGTCTAGTTGTATGTACTTTCCTAGATGCAGAAGACTCTCAATCTGATTTCTCACAAAGTTATTTGTCCATAAAGTGTTGAATTCATATGTTGGCCGAGGAAAGGAGAGTCCAGGGCTTCCTACACCACCATACTAATGATGTCACATTGTTTCTATTTCTTAGCTATTATAAATCAGTTGCTGTGAACTTTTTTGCATATGTCATTTTGTGGACATAGGTTTTTTCTTCCTTTGGTCTTTTTATTTCACTGCCTTTATTCAGTTTCTCCTTAGTGTAATCTAACAGGCAGTTCCAAGTAGTGGATAAATACTAAACGGCATGTAGTATTTGATTGTACATTTCTACTTTTTCATTCTTGAGCAACTGAGTGTCAGAAAGGAGCCATCAGGAGCTTCTCTGGTGGTTGTGAGAATTCCAAATAATAAAATACAAAGTAATGGTACATAAAGCTTGCGATACATGAGACTAAAAATGTGAAAAAGAGCAAGAAATTTCTTTTTTTAAATTTTATTATTATTATACTTTAAGTTTCAGGGTACATGTGCACAACGTGCAGGTTTGTTACATATGTATACATGTGCCATATTGGTGTGCTGCACCCAGTAACTCATCATTTAGCATTAGGTATATCTCCTAATGCTATCCCTTCCCCCTCCCCCCACCCCACAACAGTCCCCACTGTGTGATGTTCCCCTTCCTGTGTCCATGTGTTCTCATTGTTCAATTCCCACCTATGAGTGAGAACATGTGGTGTTTGGTTTTTTGTCCTTGAGATAGTTTGCTGAGAATGATGGTTTCCAGCTTCATCCATGTCCCTACAAAGGACTTGAACTCATTTTTTATGGCTGCATAGTATTCCATGGTGTATATATGCCACATTTTCTTAATCCAGTCTATCATTGTTGGACATTTGGGTTGGTTCCAAGTCTTTGCTATTGTGAATAGTGCCCCAATAAACATACGTGTGCATGGGTCTTTATAGCAGCATGATTTATACTCCTTTGGGTATATGCCCAGTAATGGGACGGCTGGGTCAAATGGTATTTCTAGTTCCAGAGCCCTGAGGAATCACCACACTGACTTCCACTAATGGTTGAACTAGTTTACAGTCCCACCAACAGTGTAAAAGTGTTCCTATTTCTCCACATCCTCTCCAGCACCTGTTGTTTCCTGACTTTTTAATGACTGCCATTCTAACTGGTGTGAGATGGTATCTCATTGTGGTTTTGATTTGCATTTCTCTGATGGCCAGTGATGCTGAGCATTTTTTTCATGCGTTTTTTGGCTGCATAAATGTCTTCTTTTGAGAAGTGTCTGTTCATATCCTTCACCCACTTTTTGATGGGGTTGTTTGTTTTTTCTTGTAAATTTGTTTGAGTTCATTGTAGATTCTGGATATTAGCCCTTTGTCAGATGAGTAGGTTGCACAAATTTTCTCCCATTCTGTAGGTTGCCTATTCACTCTGATGGTGGTTTCTTTTGCTGTGCAGAAGCTCTTTAGTTTAATTAGATCCCATTTGTCAATTTTGGCTTTTGTTGCCATTGCTTTTGGTGTTTTAGACATGAAGTCCTTGCCCATGTCTATGTCCTGAATGGTAATGCCTAGGTTTTCTTCTGGGGTTTTTATGGTTTTAGGTCTAACATGTAAGTCTTTAATCCATCTTGAATTAATTTTTGTATGAGATGTAAGGAAGGGATCCAGTTTCAGCTTTCTACATATGGCTAGCCAGTTTTCCCAGCACCATTTATTAAATAGGGAATCCTTTCCCCATTGCTTGTTTTTGTCAGGTTTGTCAAAGATCAGATAGTTGTAGATATGCGGCATTATTTCTGAGAGCTCTGTTCTGTTCCATTGGTCTATATCTCTGTTTTGGTACGAGTACCATGCTGTTTTGGTTACTGTAGCCTTGTAGTATAGTTTGAAGTCAGGTAGCGTGATGCCTCCAGCTTTGTTCTTTTGGCTTAGGATTGACTTGGCAATGTGGGCTCTTTTTTGGTTCCATATGAACTTTAAAGTAGTTTTTTCCAATTCTTTGAAGAAAGTCATTGGTAGCTTGATGGGAATGGCATTGAATCTATAAATTACCTTGGGCAGTATGGCCATTTTCACTGTATTGATTCTTCCTACCCATGAGCATGGAATGTTTTTCTATTTGTTTGTATCCTCTTTTATTTCATTGAGCAGTGGTTTGCAGTTCTCCTTGAAGCGGTCCTTCATATCCCTTGTAAGTTGGATTCCTAGGTATTTTATTCTCTTTGAAGCAATTGTGAATGGGAGTTCACTCATGGTTTGGCTCTCTGTTTGTCTGTTATTGGTGTATAAGAATGCTTGTGATTTTTGCACATTGATTTTGTATCCTGAGACTCCTGAAGTTGCTTATTAGCTTAAGGAGATTTTGGGCTGAGACAATGGACTTTTCTAGATATACAATCATGTCATCTGCAAACAGGGACAATTTGACTTCCTCTTTCCCTAATTGAATACCCTTTATTTCCTTCTCCTGCCTGATAGAACTTTCTAAGTTTTCGGACTATTGAAAAGAAGATTGAGATTTCATTGTAGTAAATGAGCTTTATGTTAGGAATGGTATGCAACAGAAATATAGGCAAATACTCATAGGAGATATTTATCTTTATTTCATTTTAGTCCATAAATATATATTAAGTATGTGCTATGTGCCAGATACTAGGGCTATGATTACAGACAAATTACAACTAGCTATCAGCCTAGCAACAAAGACTGCCAAATAAGCAGGCACTTGCTGTACAATATAATAAGCATTTGTAATCACTGCATGCAGAGAGTTCCATGGGAGCATGTTTTCAGAGACATCTGGCCCATGGAGGTAGGTGGAACAGTCAGCAGAGGCTTCCAGGTGGAGGTTATTCCTACTAAAATAAGGGAAAGCTAGGAAAGAGAGGAGTGGATGACCATGAAAAGGCATATGGTACAGACAATGCGAGTAGCATGGGCAAAGGTCTTCAGTTCCAAGGAGGCATTTGGTGATGAAGAAAGGTATGCTTAGAGTCCTGGGAACATGACATGAGATGGGGTTTTAGTAGGGCTTAAAATATGAAAAGCTGATATGTCATGCTAAAGAGGGTAGCGGAGATTCATATAAACGGCTATAGATGGATCTTGCCTGAGATTTGTTTTAGAAAAGTAAATTCCCTGGAGTGATGAAGTATACATCAAAGTGGGCAAAGACCTTGAACATGAAGGTTATAATGGAGACTAAACTAAGGTAAGGTTAGTAGGATGAAGAAAAGTGACAGTTTTGAGACTTCTCTAAGGTTAAGATGTCTGATAACCTCAACCCAAGTCTTCCACCTAAAGATTCAATAAGTCCACAAAAGTTTGCTACAGAACAATACCCAACTGACAAAGTCCACTCCATGTTAGTATAGAGAAACCATAACCATTGAGGCATTTGTATACGGCAGGAAGCCAGACATGAGACTTCCAGTTGAAAACATTTTCCCTATTGGCTGGTAGACTCAAGGTGTCTCAGTGGTAGCCTCCTTTCTCAGGGAATTCTTTATGAATGTCAATCCCTTGTTGTTTACTTTCCATTTTCTATTTTTAATGTAGCATATATCAATTTTTGTGTGCCCCTATTTCATCTGTGTAACTCTTTTGTTGCCATGGAAATCAGCTTCAATTTTCTCCCATTCTGGCAATTGTGTTTTTATAGTCTCCTGCTTTCCAAAAGATAAGCTGGCTTATAGTTATTTAATTTGGATGCCAAAAACTGACCTTGCTCAAGACATAACCAACCTTTACTTTAAGATTAACACTGCAGTGATTTATTTAGATGATATTTTTTATTCCTGCCTATAAAATCAGTTTCCAATAAAATTTATTTTGGTTTTCACATACTCTGTTATCCAGGGGCTAGAGCATGGCAATCCTGAAATATTAAATTCTAGGCAGGCTTGAGCTGAAAGCACTAAAATTGACCTGAAAACTTGCTATTAAAGATGAAGGAAGCCAGTCTGGATCAAGAAATAAAGCCAAAAGCAGTGATTTCTAGTCCACATTCAGCTGCTAATTAACTTCTGATCTTGGTCATTGATATGATTTGGCTCTGTGTCCCCATCCACAGCTCACCTTGAGTTGCAATAATCTTCACATATGAAGGGCAGGACCAGGTGGAAATATTTGAATCATGGGTGTGGTTTTTCCCATGCTGTTCTGATGATAGTTCTCACCAGATCTGATGGTTTTATATGGGGCTTTTTCCCTTTTGTCTCGGCACTTCTCCTTCCTGCCATCACGTGAAGAAGGATGTGTTTGCTTCCCCTTCCGCCATGATTGTAAGTTTCTTGAGACCTCCCCAACCATGGACAACTGTGAGTCAATTAAATCTCTTTCCTTTATAAATTACACAGCCTCTGGTGATTCTTTATAGCATCGTGAGAATGGACTAATACAGTCATATTACTTCTGTCCAAATCTGCATGCCCTCATCTTTAAAATCAGGAGATGTTTTAGATTATGAAGTGTCTTTAAATGAGGCAGTGTATTAAACAGATAAAAGTACAATAACTTAGCTATAGCAGATAAAAGAAACTAATTTTTACCTGAGAGATTTCTTATTTTTATCTTTTGGATTCATAACTACGAAAACCTGCAATTATGAGAGTTTTTGTTGTATGATATCTAATTGTCAGAATAACAGTTTCAAATAAATTGTAATTAGTTTACTTCTCCTTGTATTCTCCAATTTGCTGGTCTTGAGGTATGTGCATCTGTTATGTGGTCACCACATCCATTAGTTGTAACTGTGTCTTTTTTAGTTTAGACTTGTAATATAAACATATCAGGTTGGCCAATTTTTTTATTGTTTTGTATTTTCATAGGTATTTTAATCAACAGAACATGAAAGTATAAGATTATGAACAATGTGGATGTGAATAAAGTAATTTATTCAGTTAATATTTATCGAACGGGAATTATGTGAGAGACATAAATCATGTTGATGCTGACGATAAAGCCACAATTACAAGATTCCATTCACAAGGAAGCTGCAGTCTAGTTGGAGAGTCAAATATGTGGAAGAGTAAGGTGTTACTGTGTGATGAGTGCCTCTTTTATAGAGGAGCACACACTGAAGTCCTTACTGAGATATGGTGGGTGGTGGCTTCAATGGCCATGCAGAACTTTAAAAAAAAAAAAGAAAGAAATTAATACTGAAAAGAGTCAGCGTTAGCCCAATAAAGAGTGTTACAATGGTATCCCTGGGTAAAGTAATGAGGCAATGTATAATGGAGTATTGAGGGGAAGAGGACACAGAGGTAGGTGAGGGCCAAATCATGAAAGGTCATGTATATGCTTTTGTATATGGGCAATAATGCTCAGTCTTCGTTGTTGAGGCAATAGGGAGATCCATTAGAATTCTAAATGACTGCCTACAGAAAGCAGCTCAAGATGGCTTCTGTGAAATAGTTGATTATTTTGTTGAATCCCCTAGGACCCTGGGACAGGGGTACAACTGGCCCTCAAAAAAAGAACAAAAATGGGAAGATGTCAGAAGCTTGAAGTGTTTCTTTACTGTGCTGCTTATGGCTTACAGGTTTCTGTCTACTTCATTTTTCTTTCCTAATAATTGGCTTGCTTTGCTACTCAAGGTCCATGACAGACATCCACAACTCTCAAATACATGACTGATTCCAACCAGCAGAGAATCTGACATATTGTAGCCCCTTGGGAACATACAAGTTCATATTTACATGAGAAAGAATCAGATAAGCCAGGTCACATCAAGTGTCTTCCTCTAAGATCCTCTGTAGCCAAAGGTTAGTCCCAAAGTACACACAGGATTGTAAAGAGGCTCATTATCTTTGTGGATTGGAGGAAGGTGTGTGAGGAGGTGGAATAGAGGATGAGGAATATCTTTGTGATTTTGAAAGGGGCTTAGCGACTGCCTTTGAAAAATAAACAGTGGTGTAATCATTTCAGATGTTTTTTTATTCTGAATGTAATGAATGCTTGTGCTAATAAGTGCAAATAGTGAAGGATATAAAAATACAAAGAGAAGTCTCTGGATTTCCTCCCTTCTCATTTTTATTCAATAACTTATTCATTCATTTTTTCATTCAACAAATATTAAAAGAATATCTACTATATATAAGGCAGCATGCTGGGTAAAGCAACAATGGAGATAAGACAGACTACAGAAATATTTCATGCCTTTACAAAAACATGTGTATAAATATATTTTTAATGTACAGATAACTTCACATGGGTCTCATTCCATACATATAATAGAATGTAAAAAACTGGGTAATTTATGAACAAATTTATTGGCTTACAGTTCTGGAGGCTTGGAAGTCCAATATCAATACGGGTGAATTTGGCAATTTCTATTCCAAGATGGCATCTTGAAACTTGTACTCTTGGAAAAGGAGAAAAGCTTGTCTTCACGTGAAGGAAGATGGAAGGGTAAAGAGGAAAAGGAGGCCAAACTCATCATTTTGTAAGGCAACAATCCCACATAATCTTTTCCCAAAGAATCCACCTCTTAATACTATTACAATGGCAATTAAATTACAACATGAGTTTGGAGGGGACAAATATTTAAACCATAGCATTCTGCCCCTGGCTCCCCAACACACATGTCTTTCTCATATAAAAAATACATTTATTCTATTTCAACATTCAAACCATAGTAAATACATATATATGTATGTATGTGTGTGCGTATATTATATATATATATATATATATATATATATATATACCCCAGAAGTCTTAACGTTCCTGTACGAACTCAAGACTTTAAAGTCCAGAAGTCTTATCTAAATATAAGATGTGGCTGAAACTCAAGGCATGATTTATCCTGAAGCAAATTCCCCTCAAGCTTTGGGTATGTGAAATCAGAGTCATCTACTTCGAAAACAAAATGGGAGACAAGCTTAAGATAGACATCCTCATTCCAAAAGGGAGCGATAGTACAGAAGAAAAGAACAACAGGTTCCAAGTAAGTCCAAAGCCCAATAGGGCAAATGACACGAAATCTTAAGGCTCCAGAATATTTTTTCTTGACTTTATGTCCTACCTGCTGGGCCTCAGGCATCCTCACTCATATGATTTTGCTGGATTCAGCACATGCAGCAGCTCTCATGGGTTAGTCTCATGTCTGAAGCTCTTCCAGGCTGGCATTGCACATTCTACAGTTCAGCTTGTGTATTCAGTGTGTCTGCTGGATTGGCACCATGTGGAGGCTGTGAAGATTTACAGCTTGTGCTTTTCAGAATGGTGTCTGGAGCCATAAATGGACCCACCTGAGTGACAGCTGGGATAGTCGAGGGGTGCCGCACCAGTATATAGTGAGCAGACATTTGAGGCCACATAGGGCAGTGAATGTTTAGATCCTGTAGGTACCCCACACCTCTTTCCAGGAATCTTTCTGCCCTCAGGTACCTAGCATTCTGGGCCTGTGATCAGACTTGCAGCCTGGAAGGTCTCTGAAATATTTTTAGGGTCAATCTTTAATATTGTTGATTAATAGCACCTGGCTTTCTTCTATGCATACTCATCTCCTTATCAAACCAGTGGCTTTGCCATACCCTTGGTTTTCTCTCCTAACTTGCTTTTTTATTCTTTACATAGCCAGCCTGAGAATTTTCCAAATCTCTAGATTCTCCTTCCCTTTTGATTATAAATTCCATCTTTGAATTATTTCTTTTCATATTTTACTATATATAGTTAAGAGAAGCTACACAGTCCTCACCATTGCTTTACCGAGCTGTTTCTTTTGCCAAATATCCTAGTTCGTTGCTCTTAAATTCTGCCATAAATCTCTTGGACATGGAGACATTTCAGCCAAGTTCTTTGCCAGTTTTTAGCAAGGATGCCCCTTCCTTCAGTTTCTAATATTTTTCATTTTCATCTGAGACCTCATCAGAATTGCTTTTACTGTTTATATTTCTAACAACCTACTAATCACAATCGCTTACATAATTTCTGAAAAGTTTTAGACTTTCCCTATGGCCTCACCGGAATTATTCTTAATGCTCCATTCATGAAAATACAGACATTTTCTAGCCTGTTCCTCCAAATTCTACCAGCTTCTTCCAATTACCACATTTCAAAACCTCTTCTACATTTTCAGGTATTTGCTGTAGTAACACTCCACTCTTGGTACCAATTTCTGTCTTAACCTGTTTTGTGTGGCTAGAACAGAGTAATGTAGACTGGATAATCCCTAAAAAAACAGAAACTTATTCTCTCTCCATCTTGGAGCCTGTGAAGTCCAAGATCAAGGTACTAGCATCTTGTAAAGGCCTTATTGCTGTGTCATCTCCTGGAGAAAATTGGAATCATAAGGAGAGAGTGCTCACTCCCAAAGGCCCTTTACATAATGGCATTCATCTACTTATGATGGTGGTGTCCTCATGACCTAAACACCTCTCATTAGGTCCTACTTTTTAATACTATTACATTGGCAATTAAATTTCAACATGAGTTGTGGAGGGGGCAAACTTTCAAACCATAGTAAATACATATATAATGTTCTGAAACTGGCTTTTTTATGTTTAAAAATATATTTTAGACATATTTTTACATTAGCATATATAGAGCTCCTTCCCTGCTTTAAATACTTTATAGGATTACAGCAGAATAATGGATTTTTTTCTAATATATACAAATGTATAGGGAACTGTAGCTTTATTTTAGCTTTCATAACTGAATTAAATTTTTCAATAAGCCCTACCCCCACTGTGTTTGTTGATGGGGGCTGGTAGCGATGAGAGAAAGCAAATAAAACTTAAATATTTGCCAAGTCTGAATCACAGTCCCTTCTGATTTAAGACAGGTTCTCTTGGTTTTACAAAGTTTTCCTTTGATGAACTTTATCTCATTTGGGTGGATGCTTGGTCTTTTGGAGTTTTCCTTGGTGGTCCCTAGGAAAGCTGTTGATGTAAAAAAATAAAAAATAAAAATCAGAACTTCAAGGTGATAGGGGATGCATCTTTTTGCATCATCTGAGTTTTCATAGCCCTCTGTTGTGAGGAGACTAGGTTAGTGTGGACTGGTTCCTGGGAATAACATGCTGATATTCAAGGGGGGATGCATCTGGCTTGGCCAGGCCCTAAGCAGACATTTTGCTTTCTTGGACCATCTCCACTCAAGCTGGTACAATAGATTTTAAACCTGGCAACATTCTATATCTAGGCCTGAATTAGGCTTCCTGTACCCGCTACCTACCAAGCCTCTGCAGTGGAGGTCTACTCACTTCTACCCACTAGAAGGAACTGACTGACTTTCAGCTAAGAAATGTTCTATATCCCTATGAATTATATAATAACTTGTCGCTCTTTTTGTTATTCTACAGTTGATTCTTGTTATTTCCTTAGTTATGTTTCCAAAATCACTATGAACACTCATTTAGAGAAAATAGAACCATTGTCTCTACAGAGATACAGGGTTAGGTTTGTGCAAGACTCTGGTCACATTTTTGTCAACTGAACAATATATAACCTCATTTAATGAGTATTTCTATTCAAAGGCAACTTATTTAATATACACTGTTGATTTATTAACATTGAACTCACAGCCAACAGCACTATAACTCATGCCTGAATGAAGCTTATTTAACGCATGTTTTTTCTCCTTAAAGCACATTACATTCCTCTGTGTTTCAGAACACTAGACAACACTCCAGCATCATGTTTGGGGCCTATTTAAACAGTGAAATCACCAGCAAAAAGCAGAAAAATGTGGCACTAAATAGACTTTAAAACAACACTTCTTTACAGTAAAAGAGCTGAAATAAGGCTGAGTATCACCTTGTTCAACCTCAGCAGAGAACAGGAGTGTTGGGTGGCCCAAATGTTTTACCATTCTGTGTATGCCTTTAAATCATTGCAAAGGCATGGCAAGTATTGATTTGGGCGCTACAAATACCTTTTAGCATATTGGTAAACTTGCAAATACGGAATCCATGAATAATAAGGATTGACTGCATTTGGGAGCTGAGGTAGTACTTGAATGAAACCAGAAGTGCTGAGCAGCTCTTTTGTTCTCCTTCCTGCACCATCCTTTTTATTTTTCTGTGGCCACTCCTATTTCTTTAGCTCCAGCCAACATGGAAGTCTTCTATAATTTCAGAAAGGGAGGTGAACACAAGCTACTTCTGCTTTCAGGTTTTTCCACATTTCTAATACCTTTTTCTTCAGTATTTCTGCCCAGGGAAGATAAAGAGTCCACTTGTTTGACTGCTTGCTCTCCCAACTCCAATTCTCCCTAACTCTTTAACCCTTGCATGTGGGAGGGTCTTATCCCCCTCCCTTTTGTCATGGCTATCTACTCTGTCTTTTCCTTTTTCTTCTGGCTTACACTTTCTCCTCCATCTTCCTAAGAATAAACACAGAAACAGAAGTGTGGGAAAACATAATTTGAAAGAGAGGGGAGACATTGACTCAATATTTCCACATATTTTCTCATTTAAAGATGCTTTCATTTAGATCAGGAATTGGCAAACTATGAACCTTCAGCCAATTGGCAAATTATGCACCTTCCACTGATTTTGTAAATAAAGTTTAATTGTAACTCAGCCACATCCATTTATTTATATATTGTCTGTGCCTGCTTTTACGAAGAACTGAGTAGTCGTGTAGGCTTCAAAGCTAAAAATACTATTGGGTCCTTTGCAGAAAATACTTGCTGACCCCTGATTTAGATGTACTAAATTTTTTTTTAGTTAGTTGTGTATGGATAGATTTATATTTAGGTTTATTTCAAATTTTAAGCTATTGAAACAATTTTTCAGTGGGTATTTCTTTTTATATTTGGCATCTATGTGAGAGGAGATCCATAGGAAACTTGCTTGCATTGTAACCACTGGATTAAAGAAAGTGTGCATTTAAATTTTTGAGGAATATTCTGACATCTCCCAAAGTATTGTATCAATGTACTCATTTCATGTTGACATAAAGTTTTTTAAATGTAATAATATTACCTATCAGTCATACTGTTAATAATATATACACTCAGGCATGGAATGCACTGATTATCTCACAATTTTGCCAACAGTAGGTATCAGAAAATTTTGAAATATTTTACCAATTAAATGGGTGGAAAAATGGCAAGCCATTTTTGAAATCTGCTTTTCTTCAAATAAAACTGAGATTGAACATCTTTTCATGTTATTTGGCATATTTATATTTGCCTTCACCCATTTCCCTATTTTCTCAATTGTCTCTTTAATTTCTGAGGGACTTAAAAAAAATAAATTATCCCATTTTATTTCCTATTTTCACTGTTTTTGATTAGCATACCCCTTTAAGAATTTTTTTCATAAGAAATTTTAAATATGTAGTCAAGTTTATCAATATTTTCGCCTATGGTTTCTGGACAATTTATTTGTAGTTTAGTTTGCTATAATGGTGTGTGGAGAATGGATGGAAAAATGATGGTATAAGGAATGCAGGGAGTTAAGAAGCTGTTGCATTTATATATGTCAAAAATGGGAACCTTAATTCCTTCTCTCAGGGGATTTCCAATTTAAAAAATGAGCTTGTAATATGAACACGTGGGGAAAATGCCAACAACACAAGATAATGAATACAGATGCCAATCAAGTGGTACAGACAAGAAGAACCACGAAAATTCTAGGGAAGCTTCAGCACTGGAGCAGAACCTGAAAGCATAATTCATGCCACTTCTTATAGCCTAAATTTGTGTGTACCATTCTCTCCTTAGACTGGCAGCGTATTACTGTATTAACACTGAATGACTATCTTATTTATGTGCATCCCAAGAAAATTTTGCCATTTGGTAAACATCGAAGCAGTACAAAGGTCAGGAACCAGATTATAGCCAGATAGAATTCCATACTACCACTGGTATGGTGGTATGAAGACAATTCATACCATTAGGAGTATATTCACATCCTCATTATGGTGCCAGAGATCAGGGGGATTGTTTTTATTACAGTAGTCCTCCCTTACCCACAGTTTCACTCTCTGCAGTTTTAGTTACCCATTGGTCAAACACAGCCTGAAAATAATAAATGGAAAATTCTAGAAATAAGCAATTCATGAGTTTTAAATAGTACATCATTCTGAATATTTTGAAGAAATATCCATTTCATCCAGAATGTGAATCATTCCTTGTCCAGCATACCCACAATGTAGATGCTCCATGCCTGTTGGTCACTTAGTAGCTGTCTTGGTCATCATAGCAACTGTCTCAGTATTGCACTGTTTGTATTCAAGTAATTTTTGTTTTACTTAATACTGGCTCCAAAGCACAAGAGTAGTAATGCTGGCAATTCAGATATGGCAAAGAGAAGCCATAATGTGCTATCTTTAAGTGAAAAGGTGAAAGTTATTGGCTTAATAAGGAGATAAGAAGAAGAAAAAAATATGTATGCTAAGATTGGTAAGACCTACAGTAAGAATGCATCTTCTATCCATGAAATTGTGTAAAAGGAAAAAGAAACTTGTGGTAGTTTTGCTGTTGCATTTCAGACTGTAAAAGTATGGCCACAGTGAATGATAAGTGCTTAGGTAAGATGGAAAGGCATTACATTTTTGAATGGAAGACCTAACCAGAAAATTGTTCCAATCCATGGCAACATGTTACCAAAGAAAGCATTGAGTTTATACAAAGACTTCAGCAAGGGATCCTATGAAACAGTTGGCACCGAGCCATTTACTGTAAGTAAGGGATGCTTATACAGATTCAGGACTGACTAGGTTTGGACTGAAAAATAAAAGAATTTTATATGGATAAAATAAAACTGTAAAATTTTATATTTCTCTGGAGAGACTGCATCTGCCTCTTCATCTCATAATGTGGGCATTTTGTCACATCACAAGAAGGGAGAGTACAGTACACTAAGATATTAAAAGCATGGCAAAAATTGCAATTACTTTTCCACCAATCTAATACTTTGAGAGAGAAGGAGGGAGAGAGAGAGAAGCAGACTAACAGACCACATTCGCATAACTTTTATTACAGTATATTGATTGATTTTGTTACTGTTAATCTCTTACTATTCCTAATTTATAGATTAAACTGCATCATAAGTATGTATGCATAGGAAAAAACATAGTAAATATGAGGTTTGGTAGTGTCTGCAGTTTCAGGCATTCACTGGGGGTCTTGGAGTATATACTGTGCAGATAAGGCAAAATTAATATATTGTTACCATGACTGGAAACTCAAAATGAACTGGATAGAACTGAGATGGAAGTATTAATTGAATAGGCTGAAATGTAGACTGGAGAAGGTTATATTAACAATAGAGGAGTAGGACTGCTTGGAGTTAGGAAACAGCTAGCTGATATGAAAATATAAGCAGACTTGAATAGAAGCAGCATGAAAGGAGGAAGCATAAAATAAATCTGGACTGTGGTAGGTTATGGTCAGATTGTGGGGCCTTTGCTTATCAGTCTACTCATTTGAGACTCCATGTAAAAGCTCTTGGGGCTTGGGCAGGGCAGTGGAGGTCACTGCTTTAGGAGGCAGTATATTGTGGTGGTTAACATCTGGGCACTGGACTAGTAGTCTGGGATTGGGTTGTGGACTCTGGGGTTGGGTTTATAGACTCTCTTGCTCTGGGCAGTTTATTTAATCTATGGAAGTTGGTTTCTGCATCCATGAAATGGTTACAGTAATGGTACTATCATTGTAAGATTATTGTGAGAATTATGAGAGATATTATATATAAAATGCTTCTCTAGTTCTTAGATAGTAAGACCTCAATAAGTATTAGTGATTATTGATGATGATAATTGTTATCAGTAGCCTTTTTGTGAAGAAGAAAATTTGCTTCTATATTGAGAATCTATACTTTATCATATTATTATCTTACCACATGGCATTTTAATTTTTTTTCAGATTTCTAAAATTGTGCCGCTTGCTAACATAGCCTTAAGCCTCAAATATAATAAATGAACACTACTTAAAATACTAAGAATTTGAAACAACAGCCCCCTAATGTATAACAGGAATCATCTTATACATAACAATGAGGATTAAAAATAACTTTTCTGGCCAATCTGATGTAGATAGCTTGGTTTTTGCATTTGTTGCTGAAGTTTAGAAAGTAGTGAATTTAATTAACTGTGGATATAGAAGTATAGAGACCGAAATAGGATTTCTGTGAAATACTGTGCTGTTTCCTTTACTAAGGGGTGATTCTATAGTCATAATTCAAATGTTGTGACAATGAAAAAATATATAAAGAAAGTATAGCTCTGCCTTCTGAAAATGTATAGATGGATTGGGTGGATCAGATGCTTTAGTTAAATGAATGCAGCCCTGAGTTTGAAAAAATAAAGTTGAATCCAGGCTCAACCCCTTACAAAATGAGACTTTGTACCTGACTTCCTCTGAGCATTTCTCATCTATAAAATGGAGATAAAAGCTATTCATAAAATAGAAGTGATAATTAAGTAGGCACACAGCAAACTTTGTAGTTCCCATGTTAATATAGAATTTCTGAGTATTATTAAAAAGGAGAAAGGTAAACTGCATGAAGTCAGAACTTTGTTCTTGCCTGTTCTTGTACCTCAGCAACATCACATTTTATTCTCTAGGTTTTACTTCCTTCAGTAAAACAAGATTTAACTGAATCAATGGTTATCACACTTTGTCATGCATCACACTCACCTGGAAAGTTAGGTAAAACACAGATTTCTGAGCTCTGCCTATAGAGGTTCTGATTCAGTAACTTGAGAATTTTCATTTTGAAAGCATCTAGCATGTTCTCAGGTGATGCTGATGCTATTCTTTCAGGAACGTCTCTTTGAGAACCATAGGATTAGGTCACTCATTGCCAACTTTCTCAAGTAAGAAAGGATTTCTGTCTTTCACATTCAAAAATTCAAGGCCCAAATTTTGTTCTTGTTAAAATAATTGTATATTTAATATTTTTGAGTGAATAAACCTATAAAAGTCACTATGAATTCAAATGAATTTCTATTTTATTAATTTCAACACAATCTACATTCATGTTAAAGAGTTGTCTTTGCATTTGTATAGGTCAGTCTCTTGCTGATTATTGCATGTTTTGAATGTCAGACAATACAATGGAATTTCGTTAACAATTAATTGTGAGGCAGAATTGCAAATCTTGCAATATGCAAGACTTCTGTAAAGTCTATGAAAGTGATGCTGGAACATCTTGCAAATGCATTGACAAGTAAGGCTCTGAGAGAGTGTGACTGGTCTACTGAGGAAGATTAAGTCAGCAAGTATAAGGAAACAATAGAGCCTTCAAAAAAGGATGATTTGAACATTGAAGGTAAAACGGAGACCCTTGGATGAATTAATAAGGCTCACAAATATTGTTGCAAAAAACTATTTTAGTTATTAAGTTACAAGCATAAAGTAAAAGGTGTTGTTTTCCTGTTTAAACCAAAGAGTGTTTGAGACAGGTCTCAATCAATTTAGAGGTTTATTTTGCCAAGGTTGAGGATGTCCCCAGGAAAAAATAGACACAAGTTACAGTAGGGTCTGTGGCCTGAGCTTTTTCTAAGAGGGTTTTGAGGACTTTAATATTTAATGTGGAAAGAATGGCAGAAATAAAAAAAAAAAGAGAGGAGGGGAGGTAGTGAAGTAGGTGGTCACATGCTTGTGAGGCTTTTATTAGCACTCACTGAATCCACATTTTACATGTGAAAAGAGGGGAGTGTGTGAAAAAGCCAGTTAGGCATTTGTCTCACACTTAGTAGATCTACATTTCACATAAGATAAAGTAAGAATGTGAAATTATAGCGATCTGTTTAGGAAAAAGGGGAGAACAGATCTTGCACGACTCATTTCCCGAGTTTAACTTTTCCCTTTAGCATAGTGAGTTTGGGGTCCTGAGGTTTCATTTTCCTTTCACATATGCTATCATATTCTTCATTCAGAAAAATTATACCACTCTCACCTTCAATCTTTATGTCTTGGTTTTTCTAAGCATTAGTGTGTAATGCTTAGAGGGTGAGTTTTAAGAGTGAGACTAAGGCATGTGATTGGGTGCTTCATAAGAAATGGTGACCTGGGCCAAGTGTAGTGGCTCATACCTGTAATCCCAGCACTTTGGGAGGCTTAAGCGGGTGGATCACAAGGTCAGGAGATCGAGGCCATCCTGGTTAATATGGTGAAGCCCTGTCTCTACTAAAAATACAAAAAATTAGCCGGGTGTGGTGGTACATGCCTGTAGTCCCAGCCACCTGGGAGACTGAGGCAGGAGAATCGCTTGAACCCAGAAGGTGCAGGTTGCAGTGAGCTGAGATGGCACCACTGCACCCCAGCCTGGGTGACAGAGCAAGACTCTACCTAAAAAAAAAATTTTAAAAATGGTGACCTTAGGAAGTGTCCTAGACATGAGGCTGAGATCACAAGCTCTGCTCAGAATGCTTTCAAACAATTGAGAAGTCTCTATCTATAGCAGAGTGAATTACAAGTTGGAGTGGCTGTGTTCCCTCAAATCATGGATCTTCAAAGATCTATCAAATGAACTAATGTGTCTGGTCTGCTTAGGCAAGCAGGTAACTCAGTCAAAATTTATTTATTTTTCGCAATGTGATAGAATTGTTAAGAAGATCCTTGACGTGGTCAGAACCAAAGGCTTCAACCAGTGACTTTGTTATCTAAAGATCAGAATGTTAAGAGAAGAGACTTCTGGGAATCTTCTTCAGAAATGCTATTGGTATTACCATAAACTTGCTCATAACAAATCTGTCCCTGACTGTCTTGGTGGCAAAGTGGCTTTTCAGCAGGGAAATCTCCATAAGACAGGCTATGTGTCTTTCCTTCTACCATGGAAGCAGAGCTAGCAAGATCTGCCCTGGTTGTTCACATGCTTCTGTAGGTACTTCTGAAGTTTGCTTGTGGCCATTTTTATGGTGAAACCAATGGGCCAGCTTCTACTGATTAGACATTAATCTTACCTGTTATTTGTTTTGTCCTTTTGTCCGTACACCAAGTGACTGAAAGAAAAATGATTAATAAGAATACCAAATGCATTTCTACAGGATTTTAAATAAATTGAGCACTTGGATGCATTTTGAATACTTATTTTCTTGAAAACCTAAAAGTTTTAAGGAATATGAATTTGGATTAATGGGTATAAGAATCCCTGACAAAGCTAGGAAAAATACTAAGGAAACTTTAGATAAAAATCACATAAATTGAGATCAAAATGGACCATCACTTTTATGAATATGGATGGAGGGCTTTGAGGAATGAGAATAATAATTAGAAATGAGGCAAAAAAGAACCCACCCTATAGAAATACTAAGTACAAATAATCAAGCAGCCTTGATCAAAATGTAAAAATGTAGTTTAGGAAATGTGAGTTACCATGGGTATGTTATTTGAAATGTTAGGGAGTTACACATATCAAATATGTAAAATAATATTTTATGAATATGTGAGCTCTGTTAGAATAGGGAATGTTTTGCCTGATGCAGCTATTTACTACTGAGTCCAGACTCACAAACTCAAAGACATATTGGGTCCACACAGGTGGCATAACTGAAGGATATAGACTCAGTACGGATGGGAACATTTGGCAGCCACTCCAGAGCTCCACAGGTCATTATTTGAGGTTATTAATCCTGTTGACCAGGCCTTCTTATTTTTTAGAAAGGTCAATATATTAATATAAAAATTATTTTAAAATTTGGGTACAGTTAAAGGCAAAAGAACTCTGTAGGTGAAATAAAATGTTGTTTTTATAGATAATAATCCTTAGGCTCAGCAAAGAGATGGGGTTGTTTAAGGTGATTAGGTCAGCCAAAGTTGGCAGATCTAAGATTAGAATGTTGGGTCCTGAAGTTTACTATTGACTCTCAGGAAAGATATATTATATGTTCCATTCTTTCCAGTTCCCTATCAGAAAGATTCAGAGGTATTTAGGTCCCAGATAGGATCATTTAGAAAGAAATCTGCTGGTTCTTAGGTAATTGGGTGCAAGGTAGTAGCTAGCATCATATACACACAAAATAGTAGCTGGCTCAGTGTCTTCTTAAAAGCCTCTTTGAAGAGCATGTATTGTTACTTTTATAATAATTATTATTGCTACAGTGATCTTAATAATTAACAATCTACAGAGTGTTGCCTTTGTGACATGCCCTGTGCTAGTGATTTAAATGCATTATGTGCCCTACTCTTTCGCCAATATAAACAACACAGGTGGAAATCATCTGTTTTGTTACCCTCTAATCCCCAGGACCTAGAGAACGGTTGGTCCCCATTAACCATTGATTTAACAAATAAATAATCCCCAACAGGGCCTTTATATATGTCATTCTCTTGTTTGACATTCGTCATGACATTCTGTGGTTTTCTACTCCTATTCATTCTTAAGATCTAAGGTTAAGTGTCTCTTCTTTTGAATCATTCTATGATTTCCCCTTCTAAAGTAGGTTTCCCCTTTATAGCCTCTGGACTTTTTCTTTAGAACTTATTTTAACTAGTCATCTTATATTTACCATTGTTTAATATTTCTCTTTTTTATGGACCTTAAGCACCATCAGGAAAAGAGTTATCCTTTTATTGTTTATCATTGTGCTCTCACTAATTAATCCAGTGCTGGAACAGAGAAGGTGTTTGATAAATATTTGTTGAAGGAATGAATCCATGGAGTAGATCATATTAGTCTCATTGTATTAATGATGAATCTGAGAGTCAACTAAATGACTCAGGGTCTCATAAAAAATAACAGAGTTCATCTAAAAATTATATTACTAACCCAGCTATAACCTTACATTGATTGTCAATTATGGCTAGGTATCTACAAATTTCATCTTCATCTCTCAGTCTTTTCGTAACCTTACCAGGTAGATTTTACTAGTCCTATTTCTAATTTTTCATTGACAAATTATAGTTGTATATATTCATGACAAACAAAGTGATGTAATTATTTTTAATATAATGTGAAATGATGAAATCAAGCTAATTTACATATTCATCATATCAAATATTAAACATTTGAAATTTACTGTTAGCAAGATTTAAATGTAGGCACGCAGGCATGCAGGAACCCAGTAACTTGCCTAAGTTCATAAAACTAGTGAGTAAAGGAACCTGAAATATGTTAGACCTCCGAACTCCTGTTATCTTTCAAGTGCGGTGCTGCTCAACATGCTTCCCTGGTATGAGCTTATGCACACGTATGTAGTATGCACATGTGTGTGCATATGTGTATTTAAACTCCACAGTTTAAATTTTTGGTCTGGAAACTTGGCATATCACAGCTCAGTAAGCTTCTTCTTTCTACAAACCTAATCAGGGGAGTGGAATAACACAGAAGAGTGTCTCTGCCAATATGTTTCAGTCCCAAATGCTTTTGCTAGGCCATATGGCTTTTTAAGAGTCACTTGCAAATATTAGGTAAAACTTGAGAACAATAATTAAAACTCATAGATCACAGGTTAATTAATCCCTAGCTTCACATAGCACCTGGCCATGAAAACATCCCATTCCTATGAATGACCTGCAAATCACAGGCCAAGTAAACAAACACTAGACAGCCTTCCTCAGCTGAGTAATAATCCTGACAACACGCAGTATATGCAGAGCAGCTTAGTGTATCAAAATCTAATTTATATTTATGATCTGACTTCTGATCCTTAGTTTGCTGTTCACAGTGACATATCATCATTCTGTCTCTAATATGGGTAGTAACTGGTAATATTTTTCCCTGGCTAAAGTCCCTGATAGGCATGAAAAATTAACCCCTGAATGGTGGGACTTTTTCGTTCCCCATGTGATGGACTGGGTGAAAGAGAAATACAGTTAAGTTGCTAGAGGGCATGACATGGAGCTTCTAGTGATTGCTGGGTAGGAATGATTATTAACAAATACCCATGAACCTTCTCATGTGTTCTTCCAGAACTGAATAGAATTGTGGGTAATTGAAAGAGAGGTCCAGCATCCAGCAGGCATGTCACATGGTGATTAATTAGGATCAGGTTCGATGATTGAAGACCTGAGGCTTGGCTGGGGATTTGCTGATGGCCAGGAAAGAGAGCCATCTCTTAGTACTTTCAGTTTGGTGTGGACTGGCAGGTGGGCAGTCCAGATCTGAGTATGCCTCGAACATTTTGGTGGAAAAGAAAATCAAACTAGGACTTAGGAGTCATGAGAAACCTGGTTCTAGTCTTAGCTTTTGCTTTGCCTATGGTAGATCTTTAATTTTCTGGTCAGTAAAGGGAGGAAAGAAGACCTTCTTAATTTTATGGAAAAATTTGTCTGAGACACTTGATTCATTCTCATATGCAACCAATGTTTAATGAGAACCAGCCAGGTGACTTGAACTACACTTTAGGTTGTAGAATTGACCCACGTAGATGTCTACACTTCTGTGCTGTAAAGTGGACTTTCTGATAGAGCCTACCCCAAATAAGCTTGAGTGCCCCAACAGTATCATTTACTTAGATATGTTCTGTAAACTCTAAAGGAGGTCTTGGAAGACTTCTTCCATAAAAGGCCAGATAGTACATATTTTAGATGTTGTGGGTTAGGTCTCTACCTGAACTATTTAATTTGCCACCATTGTGTGAAAGCAGACATAGAAAACATGTCAATGAATGGGGGTGACGTTAAGTTCTGAACCCTCGTCTAAAGCACTGTTTTAATGTGTGGTACAAGTGTTTTTGTTTGATCCTCTTTGCTAAATGCTACTCACCATCGGCATCCAGCTCAAGACCCTCCTCTACACAGAACGTCCTGTCCAGGACAAGCCACTCTGGCATATCACTTTCTTGAACTCCTCCAGATGTATAGCCAGTTCCATAAAACTGAGAACCTGGTTTTAATATTAATAGCAACGTCCAGGGCTTATTGATTTGACCCTGCTTGGAATGTTTTTTTTTTTTTTTTTTCAATCTTTATATGGCAGGCTTTCTCAGGCTGTTCTGACCTCAGCTCAAATAACACCTTCCCCAAACAGGTGACTAAGTCTTAAACACCACACCTTTTAAAATTTGTTTCATAAGAAGTCTATGAATTGGAAAATATTGAGCTTACCTGCTTACTTTATTGTTGTACCTGGCATACAGTAATGTCCCAAGTGTTATTAGGGGTTATCTTTCCATCATATGATCCTTCTCCTAGAATATAAGCCTAGTGAAAGCTGGAACTGTGTCTCTGTTTTGCCCAACATCAAACAGTGTGCCCATTAAATATTTGCTGAGGGAATGGATGCGTTGGGTAAGTATTCTGTGTCAGCCACTACACTAAAGCATTTTATATACATTCTCTTGAGTCCCTATAACATCTCTCTGCTGTGGGTCTTGTTATTAGCATATGGGGAAACAGTATCAAATAGGGAAAGTAACTGCTCAAAGCCGTACTGCTGAGGAGTAGGAGTGGAGCCAAGATTTAAACACTGATCTTCTAATTCCAAAGCCTGGACTCCTCACTTTTATACTATCTTGCCGTGGGTTTGTATGGTCTTTTCTTGACCAAAAGCACCTGCTTTCTTATTAGCTTCTGCACATGTTTTGTTTATCCTGATGGAGGATAAGGTTCCTGAAGGCGGAGGCCATGTCTCATTTCTTTTTATTGCTCACAGGCTGCCTATCACTATGCTTAGCACAGAGTGGAAGATGAATGTCATTATTTTGAGCATTGCTTCACTGGCGTGAAGGAATTGTTTACTGTGTGTTTTAGTGCCACATACAACTTCTATCTTTCTCCAAATGGAGTTGCCTATGGTTTTATTATAGCACCCTATCCCCTATCCACAGGGACTGAATGCACTTTAAATATCCTAAATACAAAGATTTGACATCTCTAAATACTAGAATAATTACAGGTGGTACCTCAAAGGCTTAAGGGGAGTGAGGTCTCTGATTTAATTAACCCAGGGCTGTAACCAGCTGGAGACTGGTGGTGAAAAGAGAGGTGAAACAGCTTTTACTCTGCAACACGGGGGTGAAGCCAGATGTACTTTTATGCCTATGGTGTTTCTGACCAAAAGAGAAAATAGACATTTGTTACTTATCCCTGAAGGTCAGTGGATCTGGTTCCACGGTTCAAGGAGTTGGCAGAGTGAAGGCTGTTAGCCAGCAGGGCCTCTTTGCACAGGTTCTCAAAGGGCTCTGTTGTATTCTTGGTGAGGAAGAGGCACAGTGATAATATAGAATACAGATTCAAGGAGTTGAAGGTTTTCGCCCCATCTGTTATTAAGCATCCACTCCACACACGTGAGATGATGGCTATTCACCTTTTTTGCCATACACTTTCTTGACCTGGGATGTGGCTTGCTTCACATGTGAACTTATAACAGATCTCTCAAATAGCTGCTCCATCTTTTGCTAAGACCCTGTAAAACTGGGAGAGAGTTTGCCCACATATTTAAATGTATCACTGCAAACAGTAAGTGCTTATATATCACTGGTCATACCCTGAGGAAGAACGTTTCCCTGCTTTTATTTAATAGCTGTTTCAGATTTCTGCTGCTTTCAAGGCTTTGTACTTCGTGCTAGGTGTTAAGAATATGTATTTATAATCATTACTGATTTTATTGTAACAAAAGCAACTAATATTTTTGGGAAGATTCTGTGGACCATGTCCTATCCTCAGTGATTAGAATGTATTATCTTCTATAATTCTTGTATTAAAATATGAAGAAGATACTATTATCAAATCTGTTTTTGCTGATGAATAAACCAAGGCACAGATATGTAATTCCTGGCTTTAAAAATCTGCCTGCTAAGCAGAGGAGATAAAGCACAGGCACACATTATTAAAATACAAATCATAGGTCGATGAGTCATATGCAAGGTGAAATTAAACACCTTTGCATAGGAGAAATATAAACAGGAGGCAGGTCACTGTATTTTTCTCCCAAGCAAATGATAGATATTGCCAATTAAACTTGAAAGTCTTTCCTGCTGATGACAAATAGTGTTTAAGAATTGCTTTTAAAATAGCTTTCCAGACAACATGCTAAGTTATCTGTTTTCATATGACGTAACTACTTCATGACTAACAAGCTTCAGAAGTGGGAGAGAGCCTGTTCCAATGGGGATGTGAAAAAAAAAATTCAATATTTGAGATTCATTCATTTACTCAACAAATATTCACTCCGAATATACTCTATGCTGCATTTTGGGCATTGTGGACATGCCTAAAATAAAGCCCTGCCCTTGAGAAGGGGGAGTAGATAATAATCGTTAAAAACATGTATAAATATATACCATTGCATCATATAACGTGTGCAGCTAAAAAATATAATGCAGCATAAGGGAATGGAGAGTGAGGGGGAATGGAACTGCTATTTTAGATAGAGTGGTTAAGTCATCCTACTTGATGAGGTGACATTTGAATGAAGAGCTAGTTGAAGTGAGGCGGGAGATGAGAATACCTAAGACAGCATTTCAGACATATCCCTCTGGCTGATTATGGAGCAGCAGTAACAAGCAAAGTGATCCTTTTAAAAGAAGTCAGATTACATTTTCCCCATGCTTGAAATGTTCTGGTATCTTCTATACACTAGAATATATCCAAAGTCCTAATCTCTATTACAGGCCTTGCAAATCTGGGCCTTGGCTATCTTTCTGAACCTCTCCACCCTCCTATTCAGTCCACCTTAGGTATTCTTTTGGCATTTTCAAACACTCCTACCTCAAGCACTTTGTACTTTTGGGATGTTGTTAGATATTTGTCTTATCTTTCAGTTATTTCAGGAGGAGGCCATAACTCATCTTCTGACTCCAACCATTTCATGAGTTCTTTGTAATGAGATAGGCAAAGTTCATCAGCATGTGTTCCAAGCTAAGCAGCTGCAAAGTCTCAGGTCTTGGTAACTGTGGCTTTTTCTTCTTGGCTATGTCTTCCTATACATCTGGTGGCCAGTGAATGTTGGTGGAATGGGTGAGTATATTAGCAACACAGTTTGTTCATACCACGAAGGGAGGTCTAATGACTCTTGAAAGCAATACTAAGAGCGTAACTTTAGCATCATGGTATCTGAAGTACCTGTGACAACATAAAATCAGTAGCTCAGTGTGTGGATGTGCCTTCCATAGTTGTTCCATTAGTAGAAATCTGCTTGTAGGGAAAAATCACATTGAATCATTTATTTACCTCCCTGACCAAGAACATTGTTTAGTGAGTTAGTAAGCCAGTATTTAAAGTGACATCTGTGGCCACCAGCCTCTAAGATAGCCCCCAGTGATTCTCACTTACTGGTATTTGTATCCTTGTCTTACCACATGATGAATCAAAGCTGTAACCAAAAGAATATCATCGATAGCATGGAACATTGTATGATTTCTGGGTCTGGTGATAAAAGGTACTGAGCTTCTATCCTGATCACTTATTCTGGAGGAAGCCAGCCGTTATGGTGTGAGGACATTCAGGTAGCCCGGTGGAGAGGTCCACATGGAGAGGAACTGAGGTTTTCCAAAAGCCAGCACCAATCTGACAGTCATATGAGGGAGGCACTTTGGAAGCAGATGCTTGAAATCTCATGTGGCCTTATGAGACATTCAAGCCAGAATTGTCCAGCCAAGCCACATCTGAATTCCTGGCTCACAAAATCCATGAGAGAAAAATATGTGATTCTGGTTGTCTTAATTAATATTTTTGGAGGGGAAATTTGTCACATAGCAGTAGATAGGTAAAATAGCATTACTGATGCTTTAGGGATACACCCTTTTGTCCTTTGAATAAAGTGCAAACTTCTTGCCATGATCCACAAGCCCCTGATAATCTGGCTGCTGTCTGTCTCTCCAAACCCATCTCTGGAGAAACACTGGCATGGGAAATAGGTTTTGAGTATCTGGGAGATCCTGAGGCTGGGGTGATGGGGTAGGTGTCCTCAATAGAGTGCTCAATTGTCCTTGTTTGTCTGAGACTGAGAGGGTTCCTGGGATGTGGGGCCTTCCATTTTAAAATTGGGCAAGTCCTAGAAAAATAAGATGAGTTGGCCACCTTATTTCTGGAGGACATCAGAAGGGACCAGAATCCTGAGGATAAATAAAGAAATAAAGACATACTTTGTGTTCCAGGAAAAGTCTGATTAAAAGGGCAGAGTAGGAAGAAAGGTGTATATTGAGAGAAAAGGTTCTCTCAAGTTTAACTTGAGATTGTTGTATTCCCGACACTCATGGGAGTAAGTGCTCCATTATTACCTCCCAGTCCAACTTTACACTGTTACTCTTGCCCATTACATTGAAGTGACTCTAACATTCCTTCTTTTCCTTTAACATCCCAGGTTTCTATTTAATTCAGGGCCTTTGTTCTTGCTGTTTCCTTTGCCTCTAATACCCTTTACTCAGATATTCATAAGACTATTTTATCTCAAACACCTCTAGATAGAGATGTTTTCTGACTCTACTGCCAAAAACAGCCCTGCACACTCTGCCTCAGTCAGTCATTTTATTATCCTCACAGCACATATCACCATCAGACATTATCTTCTAAATGTGTGGGTTTGTTTCTTCTGCTCCATGAGAACATAGGTCTTTTCTGTTCCAGCACTATATCTCTTCCTATAGCAGTACTATCAAATATAAGAAGTGCTGATAATATTTGTTGAATGAATAATAAATGAATATATTTAGGATAGGAGACTGTGGGCAGATGGTAAGTCTCATCTTATTGTTCTCAGACTTAAAACCCTTCAAAGTCTTCCTATTGCTGTTAGGGTAAAATGCCAATTCATTAGCATGGCCTGAGAAGACCTTCATTACTCAAACTCTGAGTATCATTTTAGCTTCAACTCTTGCCTCTGTCTACCTTTGTCTCTATGCTCCAGGCATATGACATTGTTGATTATATTTGTGATTTCTCAGATAATGCTCTTTCTTTCTACCAGCTAACTCATAAAAGTCTCTGTTTAAGTAAAACCTTGGCAAAGCCTTTTGTGACAACGCTCATTCCAGTTCCACTAAGCAACCCTTCCTAGGTGCCTTCAGGACACCTGCTATCCCTGTCAGAGTACTTAGAACATTGTTGATTACCTGTTGAATTGTTTTCCATGCTAAATTGTAAGCTTCCTGAGAGCAGAGAATCTTGGGTTTCAGTCGTGATTGCAGAGGGCTTGACCAAAGTAACTTCCCAGTAAACCATAGGTTTAAAGTTCATCCAAACGTTTGAAGAAAATGTAAATGTTGAGAACAAATATAAGAAAGATTTATAACTTTCCACCATCATAGAATTGCATTGGTGCATAGGAATCAGGTCCTCGTCCCAGCTAGCTAAGCAAGCCACTATTGCTGCAGAAATCCTTCTCAGTGGAGTAACTCAGCCAGACATTGAAGCCCCACACTCAGCTCTACTGTGATTTGTTACCTCTTTCTGCTCATTGCCTTGGGGAAATAGACAGTGTTTACCTATTGCCAATGCAAAGCTGAACAGATGGTAAATGTCCTGTGTTCTGCCAACAAGAGTTAGGAAGAATAACTAGAATTCATTTGCTCAAGATAACTCTAGCCAGGGATTTAACTGAGAGTTGGCAAAAGTAAGCTGTTAGCTTATGATTGATTTCTCAGTTCCAAGGAAAGGTAGGTGTCTGTCTAGTGGTCCTTGTCATTATCCCAGATTATAAGGAGATCCTTAATTAAAATTCTTGTAGCATCTCCCCATTTCTTGATATCTATCTTCTCTCTCCAGCATCCATCATTTGCCTCTCTTACTGTCTCTGTCTGTGCTTCTCTAGTATAGATATTTCAAGTGATGTTTCAAGAGCTTTTTGAACTAGGAGTAATATAGACATAGAATTACAGAAGAAACTTTAAGGGTTAT
The DNA here is from genome assembly GCF_009828535.3 of Hylobates moloch. Lineage (NCBI taxonomy): Eukaryota > Metazoa > Chordata > Mammalia > Primates > Hylobatidae > Hylobates > Hylobates moloch. The sequence continues at coordinate 130,036,573 of NW_026652281.1, read as the reverse complement.
TTTGCTATGTGATTTCCAAAATCCAGCTGGCTCATGAATTAGTGTGTCTAACTTTATAAGAACCACTGAGGGAACTATGAGATATATAGATACCCAAGTCTCATATTTGGAGATTCTGATTCAGTAATTCTGGGGCCAGGCTGTCATCTATGTTTTCAAAACCTCTTCAGGTATTTCCAGCTCAGATAGGCTCAGGAACCATTGGATTAGAGTCTATTCCCTAATTTACTCTTGAATGCAGCCCTAAAACATCCTCGTAATACTTTAACAGGCACTATTCAAACACCAAATATTTCAAAAAGTGCTCTTGCAAACTGGCCTATGCTAATTTAGTCATGCATGATAATTGGGTGTTTTTCGTTAGTGTCAGTAGCCTCCATGATTTAGAGGCATGTAAGGATTTACAGATTTCTTCCTCCATGATGCTACAACTGAGCTATATGCAATCAGAAAGCAATTCATATCTGCCACAAATATAAGTAGACATGCAAATAGCTATGAATCATATTTTTTAAAATAAAGTCCTGACTATATGAAAGTTTACTGGAGATGGTTGAGGCTGAGTCCTGGGAACCTCTAACCTTGCCAGTTGGAGTCATGTGACAGAAATTCTCTGCACCAGTATCTGAACTGAGACATACTTCTGAATCCTAATCTTAGGCACCATTCTGAAGACTGTCTATTTCTAGGCTTACTGTATTCTTTCATGTCTTTATAGAAAAATGTTTCTAATAATCTCTTAGGCTAATTACCCAAACCTGATTTTCATTGGAGATAAAGGTAGCTAAAGTCCTGTGTGAGCTTTTGATTGTCTCTCAAACACCGTCCTTAGAGCATGTATTCTCCATGAAGATACCAGAAACATTAACTAGCTATTCTCAGGTTATAAACTAAAACTAACTCACACAGGCATATATAAATCACACAGTTCACACTGAAGTATGTTAAAGTAAATTACAGACACCACAACAAATGGAGACTGTAGAGAGATAATAATTTAGGTTTTTGGTGATGAAAATGTTGGAGAACATTTAATAAGAACATGCCAAACATTTGTACTTGAAACACCAAAAGTGAGAAAAATCAGAGCAATTGCTTCTATATAACATTGCCAAAAGCTTGCTATTCTCCTAGAGTTAGATAAATCTAGTTTTTGATATCTCCTTTTGGTAGGAGGTTCAAGAATGTCCTCTTTGGCCCTAATTTTTTTCACCTGGGAAATAGAGATAGGACTAGATCATTTATGATTTCTCATTTAGGTTTAATACTGTACAGATGAGGGGCGTTTTCCTGAGTCTTTACAAACTCATGTGCACTCACTCATCAGTTCTTTAGCATAAAGGATAAATTTCCAAATCAGTTGACAGAATTTGACTAAAGTGAGAGTGCAGCTAAATTAGGTATATAAAATAAAATCTATTTAATAAAACCATCTGATTAAATGTAAAACAATTGATCATTTTAAAGTTATATTCATTTAATAAATAAGTTAAATAAAAAGCTCTTTTTATTACTTGTTGTTATTTAAAAATTCTGTTTTCTAACCCAAAAGATCAAGGTTATATATACATATGCACATCTGTGTGTTTGTTGTCCTCCCAACAGTGGAACCCAATGTTTTCTAGCCCCAAATCAAGCTGCTGCCCATCCTGGGATTCTAGCCTATGCTAATTGCAGACAGTTTTATTTGTACATAGAAACTTGACAAAAGTGAGAGTTCTGCATGGGGGAATATTATCTATTTGGCGGTCATGAACATGGGTTTGAGGGTGAGACTAATGACAAATTTGGGTCCTGACCCTGTTGACCATGACCTTGGTCAGGATAACCACCCTGAGCTTTTGTTTTCTCTTCTGACAAATGGAAATAGGAATAATGCTTATTGATTTGTTGTGATAATTAAATGAGATAACAAAATGCCTATCAAAGTGCTTGATACATAGCAATCAGTTCAAGTATTAGTTGGTGCTGTCTCTCATTGTTTCGCTGTCATGTTCATGGTTGTGCAATACTTGTATAGGTGTGGGCCAAGAGAACCAGGCTGGGCAACTCCACTCATTTTTCTTTTTAACAGTTTTGTTGAGACATAATTTGCATTTCTCAATTTACTCATTTAAAGCATAAAATTCAATGGTTCTTAGAGTATTCACAGATGTGTGCAACCATTGCCACAGTCAATTTTAGAACACTTTTATTTCCCCAAAAGGAAAACCCATGCCACCAACCCTACTCAATTTTGGTGATGCTTATGGATCTGAGATTTATGGTAGTGTCTTTGGGTAATCACTTTCAGAGATGTTTGGTGAGTTTTTTATTATTATTATTATTATTTTTTAATGTAAGAGCATGTTCCCGATAGCTGTGAGTAATGGATCATGGATCCATTATAACCACAGATGTATGACTATCTTAGAAGTTTCCTTGAAATTTGACTTTCTCTACATATATATATATACGTGTATATATAGTTTAGTGTGTGTGTGTATATATATACACATATATATTTTGTTGTTGTTGTTTTGGTTTTTTTTGTTTTTTTTTTTTTGTTTTTTGAGATGGAGTCTCACTCTGTCGCCTAGGTTGGAGTGCAGTGGCACGATCCTAGCTCACTACAACCTCTACCTCCCAGGTTCAAGTGATTCTTCTGCTTCAGCCTCCCAAATAGCTGGGACTACAGGCATGTGCCACCATACCCAGCTAATTTTTTGTATTTTTAGTAGAGACGGGGTTTCACCATGTTGGCCAGGATGGTCTTGATCTCTTGACCTTGTGGGCCGCCCGCCTCGGCCTCCAGAAGTGCTGGGATTACAGGCATGAGCCACCGCGCCCGGCCCTCTACATATATTTTACACCAGAGTAGGTAGCTACCTATCTGGTGGTTTGAGAGGGCCAAGGGTAAACACACCACAGGAGTGTCTCTTTGTCATCTGTTTGCATAGCAAAAAAAATCTTCTTTCTCCTATCAGGGTGCTGACATTTATTCTAACTTTTTGAAAAATAGTTCTCAGTATTCTAAAGACTATCAGTCAAAGCCCATTATTAATATTACCAACCTAAACCACCTAAGCCAGAGAAAGGACAGATTTTTTCTTTTAAGTACTTCAGAGAGAAAACAAAATTTGAAATAGGACATAATGAGGAAAAAATCATATCTAGCATTTTGTTGGAAGGAGCATGTTTAGATTCAAACCCAATTTATTGGTGATGATATCAGTAATACTATCTGTGCCAGAAAAAAATGCTAAATTCTTTACATATGGTATTTCATTTAATCTTCACAACAGTCTGTGAGTTGTGACAGTTTCTGATAATTTACAACTGAGGAACTTGAAACATAAAAGGGTTAAGTAAATTATTTAAGAGCATACAGCTTATAAGTGGTAGAATCAGGGTTTAAAACTGATGAGTCTGATTTCAGGGTCTATGTTTTTATGCTACATTTTCTTTTAAAAAATTTCTATACTCTGGAGTTTCTTAAGCAAGTTCCTTTTCCTTTTTAAAGCATCTACCTTACTGGGGGAAAAAAAAACTTGATGACTATAAATATTTATCTGAGTGGAAGAGATTATCCTTTAATCCTATCCCCTTTAAAGAAGGTTTTTTTCAAGTGCTAGGCTTAATAAAATGTCCCTTTTTTATCTAGGCCAAGGTCAGTTTATGAATGAATTGTCACAACTAGAGTTTTTCAGAAATCCTTAAGACCGTTGCACATAACAGACATGAGATAAATATTTTCCCAGCGAATGAATTCAGTTCAAGTATGCTCTTACTTGATGCCCATAAAGGCAGCTTTCATGACCACTGAGTTAGTCAAGACTTTTGCTTGAAAATGACAGAATCCCAACTCAAACTGGCTTACAAAAAAAAAGGAAATTTATTAGCTCATATAAATTTAAAAAATCCCATGGTTTATAGCTTCAGGTGTAAGTGTATTGAGGGCTAAATGTCATGGTTAGTAATCCGTCTGTCCTCTCTGTTTTTCCTGTGTGCTGACTTCATTGCCACAACAGGATTTCTTTATGTCGTCAAAATCATGTCACGTGCTACACCATTGGGGAAAAAAGCTTGTCTTTCCCAATAAATCCAGAAGAGTCCTCAAATTATTGATTTTACTGCATTAGACTCATCCCTCAGCCAGTCAATGAAACAAGGGGATTCAATGCCTGACCAGCCTAATCCCTCCTGGATCCATGTTATGTGTTAATTCCTGGAGCCAATGGGTGAAGTCAGTCCCACTTGAACCATATAGATTGATAGTAGAAAAGAATGGTTTTTCAAAGGAGAACAAGAGAGTTGCTAGCAATTGAAAGGGACTGGATGCTGCAGTATCAGGAAGGAAAACTTTCTGTGTCTGGGGACCTGTGAGTTTAACTGACAACAGACAGATGAACTGGAGAAAAGAAGTGCATTTGTATGCATGCAGGAGTTAACAAAAGAAGTAGCTCATAAACAGTTAAAACTTGAGGTTTACATACCTAACTTAGGAAAAAAGGAGTGGAAGCAAAAGGCCTCTATGGGAAGAACAAATGGGTTTTGGGAAGAGCCAACAGGAGATAGGAAAATTGTCATAGTGCTTTGTGCGTGGTGTGCAGGTGTGAGTGGTCTTTGTGTTTTCTTCAAGGCCATAAAACTACTCTAGAGATGGAATTTTTGGTAGGTTCACTCTTGATCTCCTTCATGGGAGTAAAAGCCAGTCTGGAGATGGAATTTATGGCAGCCTCATTTCCCAAAAGGCTTTGCTTTTGATTGGATAAGTGCAGCTCCAAGAGGGCTTCTTTATGCATCTGTTGAATCCTAAATGTCTTCAGTTTAAAATAAACTTCATACCAACTCAGAAGTTCTAAGTGGGTCCCCACAACAGGCAACGGTAAAACACTTACTTGCTCTGCTTTGTCATCCTTTCTCTGGGATAAAAACATCTAGTTTTTCAAGTATTCTTTAAATGGCAAGATTCAGAGTCCTCTTTAATAACCCGGGTTATTCTCCACTGAGTGTGTCCTGTGGAGAATTATGGCCAAGATGCTGAATGTGGCATAGTCTGAGTGAAAAATAGCTGAAGGGAATTGCCTTAAGATAGGTATAGGTGTGTGGGATTATGGGGATAATCATTATGACCTTGGAACGGAGGAGACAAAATAGGTAAATTCTTCTTTCACTTTTTAGAAGGAATGAATGGGTATTAGAAAGTAGGAAAGCAAAGTTAGGATTAACATGAGGTATAGCTTTTTATATTCATATTATACATGAATATAAAAATATATTAAATATATTAATATTTCATATTATTTATCAGTATTCTTGACAGCTGGAACTGGAGAAGCCCATAATTATTTAAATGAGCTTGGTAGCATTTACTGTGTGTCAGGCAGTCTTCTAAAATTTAATCTTAACTCATTTAATCCTCATGACAACCCTGAGAGTTAGGTAGGTAGTTTTTTCTCTGAGAAAAAACTAAGTTTATCTAAATTAAATAACTTGCAAAAACCTTTTAAATATTAAGTGACAGAGTCAGAAATGGAAGCAGGCAGTCTGTGCTGAGTCATTAGATTAGTCTTGGTGGGGGGGTAAATAACTCAGAAGACAATTGGAAGACAAAGTTAAGGAAACATAAAGTAGAATAAAAGACAAAGAGTTGGAAAATCAGAGAATAAAATTAATGAACCACTTCTGAATGATCACCATCCCCCATAAAAGGAAGAATAAAGGACAAAGGGATAATACAGAAAAAAAAAGATTCCTAGGCCTGTATAAGACATTTCTAGTTTGAAAGTTCTAACCTCACCCCCTGCGTCATTATTATGAAGTTTCAACACAATAAGATAAAAAGAGCTTATAGTGCATAGCCAAGAAGGAGGTGAGGGAGTAGAGAAATCAGGAACAGAAGCAATCAACTAGATGTTAGATAAAATTAGTAAAGCATTTTAAAAAATTTGAAGACAAAATATTTTCAATCTAGATTTTTATACCTATCTAAATCGTCAATCAAATGTGAAGTATATACACAAAGTTGCACAGGGAGTTTACCCATAACATCTTGGGAAGCCATGGAAGATGTGTTCAATGAAATATGGTAGCAATTGGAAAGAAGGAAGACATGGTATCCAAAAAACAGGAGATCTAATTGAGAAGTGAGGTAAAGAATTTCCTTGAAAAGTAGCAAAAGAATGTCCTAGCACAAAAAATGTTCAGCATTCCTGGAAAGCACCAACTTAAATATGTAAGTAGGAGGATGGATGGGTCTAGGTGTTCAGTCTTTCAGAAAATGAAATAAATAAGTATCCAATGCAGTTGACTATGCTGAAAGTATATTATACAAAGTCAGAGTGTTTGAGAGAGATAATAATAGGTGCACATAGAAGTAACAAAAGAAAAAATAAGTAAATTATTAACCCTAGGAAATTCATATAAAAGAAAATGTCATCGTTTATAATTTCTCAGCAGGAAACAATATACACTTATTCACATTGACAAAAACTGGCTATTTAACCAAAAGTTATCTAACTAATTAGAGGAGAGAGGTTGGAAACAAATGGAAGACTAGTGTTGGAAGAATACTAAATCTTTATTTTTCACAATAGAAAGACAATAGATTTTGTCTAATTTTGGTAAGTAAAAAATAACAAAATTAAGCATATTATATGGAAATGAAGAGGTAAATACCAAAGGGAGGAGGGAAGGAATTGATGTGTCTGGGGAATAAGGAAGTTGGGAAAAGTCTAGTTTCAAAAAAATTCATAAGTTTTATAGTACTACTTTGTATTTTAAGCTATATAGATACATTATTTTGATAAAAATCAATATCATAAGTTTATGGTGAATTTTGAATGCATGGATGAAAAGTTCAAATATTGTTCAAATGGTTGGGGGTTTTGGTAACATTTTCAAATTCTATATAAATCAGAATAAAACACAGACTCAAAAAGAACAGCTTAGGCAGAAATGAAGCATGGAATATTATGTTAGATGATTCAAAAAGTGGCTCCAGGCATGACCACAAATTCGATGTCCAAGATGTTTGAATTGAAAATTAATTTGTTTCTTTAAATATACAAGTAAAAAAAGCATTATTTAGAAATTATGATTTTATGCAGTGCATGATTATAAGTATGTATTTGTCATAAATTCTGGTTCTGTATTATCTTGGGCAACTAATATAACCTTTGTCAGTTTTCTTATCTAAAAAATGGGTATAATAATAATTACTTCAAAGGTACCATGAAAATTAAATGAGTTAATACAAGTGAAGTATATTGAATGTATAAAATGTTGTCTGGCACATACTAGGCATTCAATAAACATATGTTGTAAAATTGATAAATTGCATAATAAAAGAGGCTCAGAGTACATTAAAGAGGATGATTTCAGTTCAATGAGTCTACAGAGGAGAACATTTAAATAATCTAAAATATTTCGATAGATTTACACTGTGTATTAGGATTCTCCAGAGGGACAGAACTAATAGGAGATTATATATATATATATAGAAACACACACACACACACATATACATATACATATGTATTTGTGTATATATACACACGAATATTTACACACAAATATATGCTTTCATATATATAAATATAGATATAAATATATAGATATATATGAAAGCTAGTTTATTAAGGAGAATTGACTCACAGGATCACAAGGTAAAGTCCCAAGATAGACCATCTGCAAACTGAGGAGCAAGAATGCTAATAGTGGCTCAGTCTGAGTCCCAAAGCCTCAAAAGTAGGGAAGCTGACAGTGCAGCCTTTAGTCTATAACCAAAGGCCCAAGAGACCCTAGCAAACCACTGGTATAAGTCCAAGAGTCCAAAGGCCCAAGAACCTGGAGTCTGATGTTCAAGGGCAGGAAGCATCCAGCACGGGAGAAAGGCGAAAGCTGGAAGACTTTCTAGCTTTTTCTAGCTACCCTGGCAGCTGATTGGATGGTGCCCACCCACACTGAGGGTGGGTATTCCTCTCCCAGTCCATGAATTCAAATGTTAATTGTGGCAACACCTTCACAGACACACCCAGAAACAATAATTTTCATCCTTCAATCCAATGAAGTTTACGCTCAATATTAACCATCACACACTGTTTCCTCCTTCAAGCTTCTTTTTTCTCTCTGTCCACTCCTGTGTTTGAAAACATTCTCCTGCCTTTCTGGACTGAAGCTACCTTTATATAGTTTACATTTTTTCTAAAACACACACACAACAACAACAAAAATGGCAAGCAGTAGACAGGATGACCTCAATAGTTATGAGCAGCCTCCTGGCCTCCTAGGAATCCCAAGCAATTAGAATGATTTAAACCCTCAGGCAAAGGTGTCTGATAAAGGAGGCCAGTCAGCACTTTGAGACTTCTAGCAGTTCCAGAGCAGAAAAAAATTCTGCTGCTCTCTTTTCAATGACTACATTTCCTTCTGCAGTCGGCTTTGCTCATATATCTACCTATAAGGCTCTATTTTTGCTGGTTCCCCAGTATCATCATAATTGGCAAAGGATGATTTTAGATCAAAGGCAAGTGACAGGTTAGGTTTCCTTGGTGAGCTGAGCAAGGAGTCATCACAAAATAAATGGATTTTGCAACTCTGGTGACTTAATGGAAGGATTGAGGCAACTGGAAACAAGGCCAAGGGATGTTGACCAGAAGGCTGAGATGAAGCCAGAGTTAAGGATCAATGGAAGGCCCAACCTGTGCACGAATGGGGAAAGAACTAGATGTGATCAGGAGAAAAGATTTGAGTAAAGTAGAAGAGTTTTACAAATTAATCATGATGGGATATTATAAGTTGTTTCTCTCGATCAAGTGCTCACTGTGCCTCAGGTATTTTGCTAATAAAATACTCTGTTAGCTAACTTAATCTCTTTAACATAGCTCATTGAGGCTGGCACTTATATCCTTACTTGCTGGACAAGAAAACTGAAACATAGCTGCATTAGTGTGTCCTAGGCTACATGGTTAGTAAGAGAGAAGAATTAAACTTTATTCTAACTTAAAATTATTCATTCAGAGGCTTCTGTGCTATCTCTCTTCAATGACAATAGTGATAATAATAATGATAGTTGTATCTTGAATCTCTATTTGCCACACATTGCACCAGGAACTTCCTTTAACTGTAAGTGTATGTTTAATAACTAATAAATCTTATATATTCTGAGGAAAATAAACATATAAATGAGCTAAAACAATACAAATCTCAAAACAAATTACCAATCTTACCATCTTTCTGCTTGCAAAAATAATTCCCATTATCATTTTAGTGTATAGTTTTTGTTTTTTTTTCTTTCTTTAGAGGTCGTAACACCTTCCCTGCTCCCCTCAACCCCAACCTTATCTTTCTATGTATCTTTCTTTCCATTCATTCATTTATGTTATACATATGTATGTGAGTCAATTGATTCTTCCTTCATGAAAGAGTTCTATGCAGCATTCAATGCTGTTTGATAACATTTTACCCACAGTAGAACTGTGAACTTCTTTCAAAATTAGTCAGTCCTCTCAGACCCTGCTATTGTTTTATCAACTAAGTTTATGTAACATTCTAAACGTTTTGTTGTCATTTCAACAAAGTTTATAGTATCTTTACCACGAGTAGTTCCATCTCAGAAAACCACTTTCTTTGCTCATTCATAAGAAGGGACTCCTCATCCATTCAAGTGTAATCATGAGATTGCAGCAATTTAGTCACATCTTCAGTCTGCACTTCTAATTGTAGTTCTCATTCTATTTCTACTACATCTGCAGTTACTTTCTCCACTGACATCTTGAACTCCTACCCATGATTGTTGGAATCAACTTCTTCCAAACTCCTTTTAATGTTGATGTTTTGACCTCTTTCCATGAATCATGAATGTTTTTAGTAGCAGCTAGAATAATGAATCCTTTCCAGAAGATTATCAATTTACTTTGCCCAGATCCCTCAGTGGAGCCACTACCTGTGGAAACTACAGCCTTGCAAAATGTATTTCTTAAATAATAAGATTTGAAAGTCAAAATTACTCCCCGAACCATGGGCTGCAGAAGGTATGTTGTGTTAGCAGGTATGAAAACAACACTTATCTCCTCATACATTTCTATCAGAGCTTTTGGGTGACTAGGCGCAGTGTCAGTGAATACTATTATTTTGAAAGGAATCTTTTTTTACAAGCAGTACATCACAATAGTAGGATTAGAATATTCAGTAAACTGTGTTGTAAGCAGATGTGCTAACATCCATGCTTTGTTGTTTCCTTTGTAGAGTATAGGCAGAGAAGGTTTAGCACAATTCTTAAGGGTTCTAGATGTTCAGAGTGATAAATGAGCATTGGTGTCTAAGTCACCAGCTACATTGGTCCCTAATAAGAGAATCCCTTTGAAGATTTGAGGCCAGGCATTGATATCTCTCTATGAAAGTCCTAGATGGCATCTTCTTCCAGTAGAAGGCTGTTTCATCTACACTGAAAAATGTGTTGTTTTATATAGCCACCTTCATTAAAGATCTTAGCCAGTTCTTCTGGATAACTTGCTGTGTCACCTTGCACTTTTATGTTATGGGGAGAGTTTTTTTCCTTAAATTTCATGAACCGATCTATGCTAGCTTCCAGCTTTACTTCTGCAGAGTCCGCACCTTTCTCTGCCTTCACAGAATTGAAAAGAGCTACAACATTGCTCTGGATTAGGCTTTGGCTGAAGGGAATATTGTGGCTGGTTTGTTCTTCTAAACAGAGGGATGAAACTTTCTCCATATCAGTAATGAGGCTGTTTTGCTTTCTTATCATTTGTGTGTTCACTGGAGTGGCACTTTTAATTTCCTTCAATAACTTTTCCTTTGCATTCACAATTTGTCTGTTTGGTACAAGAGGCCTAGCTTTTGGCCTATCTTGGCTATTGACATGCCTTCCTCACTAAGCTTAATCATTTCTAGCTTTTGACTTGAAGTGAAGGATGTGCTACTCTTCCTTTCACTTGAACACTTAGAGGCCACTGTAGGGTTATTAACTCTCCTAACTTCAATATTGTTGTAACTTAGGAAATAAAGAGACTTGAGGGGAAGGAGAGATGGAGCAATGGCCGGCTAGTGGAGCAGGCAGAACACACACATTAAGTTTGCCATCTTCTATGAGCATAATTCATGGCACCCCTAAACAATTACAATAGTAATTTCAAAGTTACTGATGACCATAAACATATAATCCTAATGAAAAATTTGAAATATTGCAAGAAATACCAAAATGTAACACGGAGACATGAAGTGATCACATGGTATAGGAAAATGGCACCAATAGACTTGCTCAAAGCAAGCTTGCCACAACTTTCCATTTGTGTAAAACCACACACATACACAATATCTGTGAATTGTAATGTAATAAAGCAAAGTGTAATAAAATAGGGTATGCTTTTATGTATACATATATTCATGTATATTTATACACACATACATACAATAATAGTTATGTTTATTGAGTGTCTACTGTTTTATGAACCAGATATTAGGCAGATTTCTTAAACTTCAACCATTTATTCTTCAAAACAACCCTGTAGTATATACTTCATTATCATTAGTATTTAATGATTGGGCATCACACAGCTAGTGAGTGGCAAATTGGGATTTGAACCCAGATGGTGTAACTTCAAAGTTTTGACTCTTAAATCTTACATTATAGTTTCCTCTTTTATTCATTTGTTTTACTGTTCTTCTGTCATTTTGTTTTTTGTTTTGTTTTTTGAGACAGGATCCCATTCTGTCACCAAGGCTGGAATGCAGTGGTGCAATCTCAGCTTACTGCAACCTCTACCCCATCCAGGGTTAAGCAATTCTCCCATCTCAACTCCCAAGTAGCTGGGACTACAGGCATGCGCCACCATGCCTGATTAATTTTTGCATTATTTGCAGAGATGTGGTTTCACCATGTTGGCCAGGCTGGTTTCAGACTCCCGGACTTAAGCAATCCACCCACCTCGACTTCCCAAAGTGCTGGGATTACAGGCATGAGCCACTTCACCTGGCCTCTTCTGTCACTTGGCATGCTACAAAGTCACTCTTTGACCTTATGCAGTACAGTAGGCAGAATAATGACCCCAGAGATGGCTATGCCCTAATCCCTGGAATCTGTGAATGTGATATATTACACGACAAGGGGGGATTAAAATGATAGATGGAAGTTGCTAATTAGCCGGCTTTAAACTAAGGAGATTATCCTGGATTATCAGGGTAGGCCCAATATAATCACAAGAATCCCTTGTGTGGAAGAAGAAAGACAGGGTCCCATCTTATTAGTTAGCTAGTTCAGCACATTGAGCTGATGCTATATGTCAGGAAGAGAACTGGACTTTGGTGATACAATGAAGAGTGCAAAAAATTATGGTGCTCAGATAAGTCACTGCCTAGTAGGGTGAACAAGCAAGTATAGTAATGTGTCATGAGAATAATAATAGAGAAAGTGAGTTATATGGGCTTATTTTAAAAAAAGGAACATCAAATCAAGTTTTAGGGAGCCAAGAAAAATATAAGACAGATGTCTAACTAGACACTAGAAGGATAAACAAAATTGAGAGAAACGGTGGAGATGGAGCCTAGGTAATAATCTACCTAGAAGAAAACGCTGCACAGAGGTCTGTGGGTAAGGGGTGGGTGTGTCATGCAACCCATGGCTTCAGAGTAACCTATGAAGGGTAAAATCATAAGAGACAAGAAAAAGTTTGAGTTTTTTCAGAAGCTTAGCAAGAGTCTTTAGAGCATGTTATTTAGGGAGCTGACAGGATGTGTCCACTTGTTGCCTCAATGAGAAAAATTGGTCTGAGAGACTTAATTCAAGACCTAAAGACCATTAGCCATTTCCATGACTGGGTCTCTGGCCTTATGACTGGTAGTCTAAGGCATTGCATCTTTCTCTGTTTTTTGTTTTATACTTTTATTCACATTTTTAATCAATAAAGTCTGCCAGTAACTCCCTCACCTGTAATCATCTTGTCTCTGGTCATTAATCCCTAGTCTAGTAGGACATAAAGCTAAGGAGTAAGACTCCTAAGTCCAGTTTTCTTAACAGTAGACATGGTAGAACTATTTATACTATTGATAATGCTCTGTTTCATCTACGGTACTCTTTCCCATTGTGCCGTTATATTTGCTGTCTTGTGTCCTAAAATAAGAACACTGAATAAAGCCCAAAGGTTTGGCTGTGATTAAGTTTTACTGAAGAATTAGAGTAAGGTATAGCCTGGGAGAGTAAAGAATTCATGAATTAGGGCAGATATTCCAATTCTGTGAGTTAGGGGACTTCAGAGATCTTTCCTGGTGGACTATTAGGTTTATGCAAATGGCAAGAGAGGAGGTGTTGAATGTTTTGCCTTAACTTCTGTAAAGCTGGAATTGGCAAATAGCACCCATGAGTTAAATTCAGCTTACTACTTCTCTTTGTAAATAAAGTTTTATTGGAACACTGCCACGCTCAGTCATTTACATATTGTCTGTGGCTGCTTTGATGCTACCCTGACTCAGGTGAGTAGTTGTGACACAGAATGGCCTATAAAGCTTAAAATATTTACTTTCTGGCCCTTTACATAAAAAATGTTTGCCAATTCTTGCTATAGAGGGAAAGTTATTGAGAGTGAATCTTGAACTAGGTTGTGTTCTAGAATCTAAAAAGTACTCATGAGAATGGGGTCTGTGGAGTATTCACTTTGGTGGATCTGGAGCCTTACTTACCACATGGCTGAGGGGCTCCTTGGCCCTATAAAGCTTTTATTCAGATGAGCTGTGTGAGGGAGCTGCTTTCTAATTCATCAGGTCCTAAAAGGACTTTCACGTGAGAGAACTAATCCAAACTCAGTGATGGTGCAAGGGTACTTCTTACCTCTAGGGACAGGTGAATTTCCACTCCTGTGTATCATTTACTTCATAACATTCTATGAGCAGCTTTTACTCCAGCTGTGAGGCATCTGGGTTGGATTCCTCCTTTCCTCTCTGCTACAGCATTCCTAATGTTCCTGCTATGTGTTGTGAACTGGATTGGCATCTATCTTCCCCTCTGCAGTACCCTTGCAGGCTTTGCCAGGTCTATATCAGCCCAATCCATCTTCCTGCTGACTCAATAAACTTGCCCTCTGGGTGCCTTCCTACCCTTGGGGAAGCAGCATAGTTTGAGTTTTAGCTGAGAAGGCTCACTGAGCCATACATTTATTGGAATTCATTGGTTTACTTATTATAGTATCTGTTTTCAGCATCAATCTTACATAGACAGCTATCCAAAATGCTACTTGTGTCACTGAAAGGTCTAACCTTTCCCAAAATGTCTTCTCTATGCCATAGTTCTTGAATTCTCCCATTTTAGATTAAGAAACCAGGAGCACTTATTAAAATAATAATGCTTCCCTATTCAGTGTTAATTTACCCAGTGATATGGTTTGGCTGTGTTCCTATTTAAATCTCAGCTTGAATTGTATCTCCCAGAATTCACACGTGTTTTGGGAGGGAATCAGGGGGAAGTAATTGAATCATGGGGGCTGGTCTTTCCCGTGCTATTCTCATGATAGTGAATAAGTCTCACGAGATTTGATGAGTTTACCAGGGATTTCTGCTTTTGCTTCTTCCTCATTTTTCTCTTGCTGCTGCAATGTAAGAAGTGCCTTTCACCTCCTGCCATGATTCTGAGGCCTCCCCAGCCATGTGGAACTGTAAGTCCAATTAAACCCCTTTTTCTTCCCAGTCTCGGGTATGTCTTCATCAGCAGCATGAAAAAGGACTAATATACCCAGCTACAAACTATCCCTTAAGCTAAATATGACTGAGTTGAGTGGAACAACTGTAGAAGTAATCCGAATCCCCAAGTGAGTGGGACAAGTCAGTTCTAAAAGAGAGAAAAACCTTGGGAATGCTGGAAACAGACAGCTCAATGAGCATATTCAGAAGAAAACAATAGATACCAGGTACCTTGGAGATAAGTTATACAAATGGAGAAAATTGGTGTGAAAGATATTCTAACAGCATAGAAATGGAATAATGGGGTTACAAGGGGATAGTCTGTTGAAAGATGAGACCACTGAGGAGAAGAGAGGGGCCATTACTTCCCTGTGGGACTGTAGAAAGTAATAATCAGTTTGGACTAGAATCTAGGTTTGCTAACACCTAGACCTCTGCTCTTTCCACTTCCCAGCCTTTTCCAAAGTGTGATCTGAAGAGTACTGCTCCTGTAAACTTAAAGAAATTTTCCATGGGCAGGAAAAAAGATATAGTTGTTAAGTTTAAAAAATATGATTAGAAAGAGGCGTATTAGGGCAAAGTACTTATCTAGAAGTCTTGGGATATGAACTCTGGCCATTTTGTCAATTAATATTTATTGAGAACCTAATATAAGTTATATGCTAATGGCTGTAGGCATAATCATGAGCAAAAGAAATACTGTCTTTATTCTTATGATCTGACAGCCTACTTTCTCATCAGAAGGTACATATAGATGAAAGAATCACAGAAATGCACGTGTATTTTCAAGGTGACTAATGTTTTACAGGAAGGCAATCCATTTTTTTTTAAATTTTAAAAATTTCAAAAATTTCAATAGCTTTTAGAGTACAAGTGGGTTTTGGTTACATGGATGAATTGTAGAGGGGTGAAGTCTGAGATTTTAGTGCACCCATGTGCACTAAGTAGTGTACTTCACACCCAATATGTAGTTTTTTTAATCCTTTAACCACCTCCCACCCTCCTCCTTTTGAGTATCCAAAGTCCATTATACTACTTAGTCTGCCTTTGTGTACCCATAGCTTAGTTCCCACTTACAAAAGAAAATATGGCATTTGGTTTTCCATTCCTGGGTTCCTTAACTTAAAATAATGGCCTCTGTCTCTATCCAAGTTGCTGCAAAGAACGTTATTTCATTCTTTTTTATGGCTGAGTAGTATTCCATGGTGTACTGGAATAGTGAGTAGTACTGAGTAATATTCCCTGTTTTCATTATTCGCTCATTGGTCGATGGGCACTTAGGTTGGTTCCAAATCTTTGCAATTGTTAATTGTGCTGCAATAAATGTACATGTTCAGGTAAGCTTTTTTATATAATGCCTTCTCCTTTGGGTAGATATCCAGTAGTGAGATTGCTGGATCAAATGGTAGATCTTTTAGTTCTTTAAGAAATCTCCATACTGTTTTCCTTAGAGGCTGTACTAATTTACATTCCCACCTGCAATGTATAAGCATTCCCACATCCACACCACCATGTACTGTTTTTTGACTTTATAATAATGGCCATTCTTGCAAGGGTAAGGTGGTGTCTCATTGTAGTTCTAATTTATATTTTCCTGATGATTAGTGATGTTGAGCATTTTTCATGTTTGGCCATCTGTATATTTTCTTCTGAAAAATGTCTATTCATGTCAGTTGCCCACTTTTATTTGATTATTTGATTTTTTTTCTTACTGACTTGTTTGGGTTCCTTGTAGATTATGGATATTAGTCCTTTGTAGAATGCATAGTTTGCAAATATTTTCTCCCATTCTCTGGGTTGTCTGTTTACTCCAATTATTTCTTTTGCTGAACAGAAGCTTTAAAGAAATCATTATATCAAAAGGACACCTGCACATGTATGTTAATTGCAGCACAATTAAAAATTGCAAAGATCTGAGACCAAATTAAGTGCCTGTGCACCAACGAATGGATAAAGGAAATTAATTAGGTCCCATTTATTTATTTTTGTTTTTGTTGCATTTGCTTTTGGGGTCTTGGTAAAAAATTCTTTGCCTATGCCAGTGTCTAGAAGAGTTTTTCCTAGGTGTTTTTCTAAAATTTTTATGGTTTTAGATCTTAGGTTTAAGTCTTTGATCTATCTTGCGTTGATTTTTGTACATAAGGTGAGAGAGATACAATTTAATTCTTCCATATGTGGCTATTCAGTTTTCCCAGCATCATTTATTAAATAATTTATTAAATAGAGTGTCCTTTCCCCAGTTTATGCTTTTGTATGCTTTGTTGGAGATCAGTTGGCTTTAAGTATTTGCCTTTATTTCTGGGTTCTCTATTCTGTTCCATTGTTCTATGTGTCTACTTTTATATCAGTGCCACATTGTTTGGGTAACATGGCCTTGTAGTATAATTTGAAGTCAGGTGATGCCACCAGATTTGTTCTTTTTGCTTAGGATTGCTTTGACTATTTGGGCTCTTTTTTGGTTCCATATGAGTTTTAGGATTTTTTTCTGATTCTATGATAAATGATGTTAGTATTTTGATAGAATTGCATTGAATGTGTAGTTTGGGCAATATGATCATTTTCACAATATTGATTCTTCTAATCCATGAACATAAAATGTGTTTTCATTTGTGTCACCTATGATTTCTTTCAGCAATGTTTTGTAGTTCTCTTTGTAAAGATCTTTCATCGTCTACTTTAAGAATATTCCTAGGTATTTTATTTTATTTTTTTGTAGCTATTGTAAAAGGGATTAAATTCTCAACTTGATTTTCAGTTTGATCATCATTGGTATATAGTAGTGCTACTTATTTGTGTACATCGATTTTGTAACTGCGACTTTCGTGAATTCATTTGCTAAATCTAGGAGTCTTTTGGAGGAATCTTTTGGATTTTCTAGGTATCTAGGTATACAATCATATCATTGATGAACAGTGACAGTTTGACTTCCTCTCTTCCAATTTGGATGCCCTTTATTTCCTTCTCTTGCCTGATTACACTGGCTAGGAATTCCATACTATGTTTGAATAGAAGTGGTGAAAGTGAGCATCCTTGTCTTGTTCCACTTCAAGGGGGGAATGCTTTCAACTTTTCCCCATTCAGTATGATGTTGCTTGTGGGTTTTTCATATATGGCTTTTATTATTTTGAGGTATGTCCCTTCTATGCTAAATTTGTTAAGGGGTTTTATCATAAAGGGATCCTGGATTTTGTTGAATGCTTTTTTGGCATCAATGCAGATGATCTTTAATTCTGTTCATGGGATGTGCCATGTTTATTGACTTGTGCATGTTAAACCACACCTGCATCCCTGGATAAAACCGACTTGATCATGGTGTATTATCTCTTTGATATGCTGTTGGATTTAGTTAGCTAGTATTTTGCTGAGGATTTTCGCATCTATGTTTCTCAGGGATATTGGTCTGTACTTTTCTTTTTCTTTTTTTTTTTTTGTTATGTTCTTTTCTGGTTTTGGTGTCAGGGTGATACTGGATTCATAGAATGAGTTAGGGAGGATTCCCTCTTTCTCTATCTCTTGGAATAGTTTCAGTAGAATCGGTACCAATTCTTTGAATGGTAGAATTTGGTTGTGAATCCATCTGACCCTGGGGATTTTTTCTTGGTGGGCAATTTTTTTTTCTTTTTGTTACTGACTCAATGCCACTGCTTATTATTGGTTTGTTCAGGGTTTCTGTTTCTTCCTGATTTAATTTGGAAGTGTTATATGTTTCCAGGAATTTATCCATTTCCTCTGGATTTCCTAGTTTTTGTGTATAGAGGTATTCATAGTACTCTCAAATGATCTTTTGTATTTTTGTGGTGTTGACTGTAATGTCTCTAGTTTCATTTCTGAGTTTATTTGGATCTTCTCTCTTGTTAATCTTGCTAATGGTCTGTCAATTTTATTTATATTTTCAAAGAATCACCTATTTTCATTGATCTTTTGTGTTTTTTTTGTTTTAATTTCATTTAGTTCTGCTTTAATCTTTGTTATCTCTTTTCTTCTGCTAGCTTTGAGTTTGATTCCTTCTTGTTTCTCTAGTTCCTTGAGGTGTGATATTAGGTTGCAAATTTGTGATCTTTCACTAATGATGTAGGCATCTAGCACTATATACTTTCCTCTTTGCACTGCTTTTGCTGTATCCCGGAGGTTTTGAAAACTTTTGTCACTATTGTCATTCATTTCAAAGATTTTTCTTAATTTCCATCTCGATTTCATTGTTAATCCCCAAATCTTTCAGGAGCAGATTGTTTTGTCCATGTGTTTGTACAGTTTTGTGGGTATCTTTTGGAGTTGACTTTTAGCTTTCCATTGTCATCTGAAAAAATACTTAATATGATTTCGATTTTTAAAAATTGAATGAGAGTTGTTTGTGCTGATGAGAAGAAGGTACATTCTGAAGTTCTTGGGTAGAATGTTCTGCAAATATCTGTTAGGTCCACTCATCCTATAGTGTAGTTTAAGTCCATTGTTTCTTTGTTGATTTTCTGTCTCAGTGATAGGTCTAGGGCTGTCAGTGGAGTGTTGAATTCCCCCACTATTATTGTGTTGCTGTCTATCTCATTTCTTAAGTCTAGTAGTGATTATTTTATGAATCTGGGAGCTCCAGAGTTAGGCGTATGTATATTTAGGATTTTAATGTAGGAAGACAATTCACTTCTTTAGGAGGACATATCAAAATGTCCTGGGGGTGGAGTGACTTAGAGATGATTTATTAGATGAAAGAGTTCTTGAGCTGATAACTGAAGGGGTAGTACAAGCTAACTAGGTGAAGTGAATTTCAAGGGTGAATAACATGTGTGTGGAGCAAGGGAAGCATGATGCATTACAGCAGAAGATTCTGGTTAGGGTGCCGAGGTCCATGAAGGTGATGGGAGGTGGGCTGAGACCCAAGTGCTCATTATATCTGAACACAAGAGTCGTATATTTTCCCCAGTGCATCTTACAAATACCAGTATTCCTCTATATTATCAAAAAGGTTAGGAAATACTGCATCAGGGAAATTAAAAGGTAAAATGAGATGAGTTAAAGTTATGGTTGAGAAAAGAGACTGGAAGATCATGCAGGGGACTTGAGATTTGGATCTTAATCCTAAATGCAACTGTCGGCTACTAATATGCTGTGTGCCCTTGGCTGAATCCCATTCTCTTTTTGGACTTCAGTTTCTGCTTCAAAGGTGTGACAGGATAATCTGTTTCCTTTCTGCTCTAGTAGCTATGATTTTTCTCATACTCCTGCGATTTTCCTTTTCTTTTCTTTTTTTTTTTTAAAAACTCACATAAAGGTTTGCTCTGAAGAAGCTGTATCTTTGGAATATTTTCCAGGAGCTCGTCCTGAGGGTTTTGCTAAGTTACTTGCTGGCTTTTTCCGAGGTGATTTCTGCATCCAGGTGGAGAAGGAGCTGTCCTGCTTGCTGATAATGAGTTGTGATTTCACATGACTTGTTATTGCTGCTTTTTATCCACCTCCTGCCTTGGCCTCAGGAGCTTGAGTTCCCCACGCCTTCTCATTCTAAATATAGCACTCCTAATCCACAGTTATTTTTGCTGTTAGAGGAAGACAAGTGGCAAAACCCAAACCCATCTTGTGGGTGGGAAATCCAAGTTCCGTTTTGCACTGCTACTTCTATTGGCTCATTTTGGACCATTGTTGACAAACACATTCCCTTCAAGAAAACCACCCCTTTATGTAGATGATACTAATTTCCAGATTTCCAGAAATGTGTGATCACCATTCAAGGCCATTTTCCTACCTCTTATCTAACATTTCTGACTATGTAGCCTGCACATTTCAGACATCACACACTGGCAATAGAGATTGTGGTACTTAGAGATGTGATGCTGGAATTCTTAGAAAAATTTGTGGGAGATCCAGGGGACTTCTGGGCAGTATATTTGAATGTGAGTGGACAGAAGTACTTTATCTTCTAGGAACTCCTGAGAACTGGGAAATGACTGTTTAATGAAGTAAGAGAGAAGTGACAATGAGACTGCCCTATCCAGAGACTCCCAAATAAAGAAGGAGGTATGTGGGTTTGGGGAGAGGTAAGAGCACTTGAGCTCTCTGTTAGAGAGGCTGGCTTCACCCTAATTCTGTTAGTTATAAGTTTTGTAATTGGAGCAGGTAAGTTACATTCTCTGGGCCTCAATTTCCTCCTCTTTGACTGTTTTATAAGTGAAGCCATCTTAGGCTGGAAAAAAAGTATATTTTCCAAGTGAAAGGAGGTGATTAATTACAGTTACTTTGCCGAATAGACGATATGCTAATAAAGTTATAACACAAATAGGGCACTACATGAAAATATTTAGCAAAGTGTCAGGACTGTAGCAAACATATAAATAATGCTGATAATAAAATTATTGTAAATTAAATATTTCGTAGTTTTTAGTCTGTATATTTATTCATTTTTATTATTTTTGGAGAGCCACCTTTTCTTCTTAACTTCCAGCTGTGTTCTTTTTATGTATGACTGACATCAAAGTCTCTGTTGCTGAAGTCCCTGTCCACCTTCAGAAAACAATGGTAACATTAATATACCTTCCTGCTCTGAGGTAATCCAGATGATCCTTGCAAGTTCTTCATCTGTGTCTGTATAATACAAGTGTTTGTGCAAGACAATAGCGGTTCATGAGACCACCCTGACAGAGATGGTACGTTAGATATCAATGCGGAAACTCCTGCCATGAAATAGAGATCTGATGGGATTTTAGGTGGAAGCCACAGGACTTGGTGGTTGGTTGAATATGAAAGAGGGACTGGGGATGAAGAGGTAAATATGCATAGGGTGAAGCATCCATAATGACCGCCAGGTTTCTGGGTTGAATGACTGTGTGGAAGATAGTGCCTTTTCTGAGACAGAGATTCTGAAGAAAAAACAAGGTATGAAGGAGGTGGAAAAAGATTTCAGTTTGGAATGTGTGGAGTTTGAGGTGCTTGCAAGATTTCCTGGTAGTTATGTGCAATGAGGAATTGAATATAGGAAACAGTATTTAGGAGAGTGAGCTGAAGACATGGATTTTGGAATCATGAGAGGGTAGATATTCCAGACTGGGAATGAATGAGATTGTGTAAGTGAAGTACGAAAGATGACAGAAGGGCTGACAATGCAACTCTTAGCATTAGTAACATATGAGATCATAAAAAAAAGAAACTAGAACAGTCCATAGGAAAGAGGAAAATTAAATAAATGTTGTCACAGAAGATTGGGGAATAGTTTTTGTTTGTTTGTTTTAGGACTGATGACCAAAAAGGGATACTCTAACAATTCATGAGTCTAAATGAAGAGATACGTATTGATCTGTCAGCAAAAGGTCTTGCATTTTGGGTAGAGATGGTAACAAGAGCTCAGTTCAAACCCACCAATATCTTTCTTACTGTAGTCAAAGGGAAATGTGAGTATCAAGAACTTAAAAGTTAATTAACTGGATGGTTTGAGCTATACTTATATACTTTGATGCTTACAATTTTAATTTCCATTGGAATCTACAGCCTAACCTTCTTTATTTCCTTGTTAGCATGTTGATGCTCTGTTAAGCAACTCCCCACCCAAACTGTAAGTCACTGATGATATGTATTTTTTTTTATCATTTTAACATACAAAGTTTAGGTTCATATCTATGAAGAGAAAGATTATGGATATCTATTAATGAGGTCTTAAATATGGAATGATGAGGCTTTGGTGTGTTAGAAAACTAAAACTAAATTGGGATTAAGGAAAATTTTGAATTCTGACTGTGCTGTTAACTTGTTCTGTGGTGGAAAAAAAAAATCTCTTCTCTTCCAGTCTCAGTTTACCTATAAGTAAATGTAGGGGTTGGACTCAAAGATTCCTTTCATCATTAATATTTTATGAGCTCTGAATAGACACATTTTTCAGTGTAGAATGAGGGGAGGACAGCATGGTGTTTAGAATTCTGTGTTTCTGTCTTTACCTGTGGTTCATGGCTGTGATTCCTGAAAGTTAGAGGTGGGCAGCCTGTTCATTCACGACCTTCTAAACTTTTACTCTTGGAGGAAAAAAAATTATTGACTATTTTAAAAGCAAAGACATCTTAGTCTAAAAAAAAATAATAAAAAAAAACATTTTCCCAGTTAAAGGTGATAAATCCCAGTTACTTTGTGCTAACCTGCCTATGCTAACAATGTCTCTCCCCTCTCTACTTTCTTTCAAATAAACAAAGAAACATACAGTGCTTAATACCTGCCAATTACTTGCTAGCCACGGGGATATTATATGATTAAGGCATAGCTTTAGCCTTAAGAGTACTCTTAATATTTAGAGTAGTCTAGTGAGAGATAAATTAACTAATAATTGTAATATAGTATAAGAGTCCAGGCAGATGTATAAACTACAGTGCTGTAGGGAACAGGTGACATTCATTTATTCATCCATTCTGCAAATATTTGCATGTCTATTATGTACCACATCTTGCTCTAGCTATCAAAATAGGTGAGTTCCCTACCTTTACGGAGCTCACACTGTCGCAGAGGGAGAGAAAATAAAGAAAAATAAAGACTTTCATATGATTATAAGTAGGGAATAGAAAATGGTTCTGAGGTTTATTATTTTCTATAGGGTGGTCAGAGAAAGTTCTGATGCTAGGGAAAAATTTGAGAAGAGAAAGTGATGTGATGCCTAAGGGAAAAATAGTCTGGATAGAAGGACCAGCAAGTCCACAGGCCTTAAGGAGTATGCTTGGCTTATTCTAGGAACAGTAGGAGTGCTAGACTGGGTAGAACAAAAACCTGAACAAGCAAAGTGATACCATTTCCATTGACTGAGGTGGAGAGGACTGTAGGAATAGTAGTTGTGTCAAGGAAGGGGGATCAGGAGTTTGATTTTGGACACGTTAGAGTTCAGATGTTTGTTGCACATCTGAGAGAGAACAATACAGCCAAATGTGTAATTCGGGAGTTCAGATGATAGGTCCAAGTGGAGGTATAAATGTGTCATCAGCATATAAATATAGTATTTTAAAATAATCTTGTTAGAAGAGCTCACCCCAGGGAATGACTATCAATAGTCATCTAGGAGAAGCAAAAGGACCAGCAAGGGAAAACTGAGACAGTTTGATCAGGAACATAGAAGAAAACCATGAGTGGTGACCTAGTTGCCAAATGAAGAAAACGAAAGTGTTTCAAGAAGGAGGAAATGATCAGTTGTGTCCATGATTCTCATAGTTCAAAAACTAACACACATAAAGGGGAGAATTGTTGAAGAGTGGTGCAGAAAGGGCCAGAGGGGTTTGAGGCTGAAGGATGAGAGGGCATCAGCTAGGAGGCTCTTATATTAACACAAGGGAGAGAGGAAGGTGGCCTGAGATGAGTAAAGTGGCATGATAATGGAGAGAAGAGGCCCGAATAGGCAGCAGATGAGACAGTTTGGCTGAATGACTGGATGTTGCAAGAATGGTTAGGCCAGGCGCGGTGGCTCATGTCTGTAATTCCAGCACTTTGGGAGGCTAAATCGGGCGAATCAACTGAGGTCAGGAGTTCGAGACCAGCTTGGCCAACATGGTGAAACCTCATCTCTACTAAAAATACAAAAATTAGCTGGGTGTGGTGGTGGGCACCTGTAATCCCAGCTACTCAGGAGGCTGAGACAAGAGAATCACTTGAACCCTGGAGGCAGAGGTTGTAGTGAGCCGAGATCGCGCCACTGCACTCCAGCCTGGGCAACAAGAGCAAAACTCCATCTTTAAAGAAAATAAAAAAAAATGGCTTAAGGCACAGAGAAGAAGCATGGAATGATTTCCAAGATTCAGGAGTAAGTAACTGGAAGATTTGTGACTATGTTCCCCATAGGGAAACTCCTACTGAAAGAAGAGAAGGTTTAGGGAGAGGATGATGATATGTTTTCAGGGCAATTTGATTTTGAAATTCATAGAAGACCTCCAAGTGAATCTGCCCATTGGAAAGTTGCATATGAGCCTGAAGTTCAGGAGATGGCTCTGAGGTATTTCATCTGCAGTTTGTGTTCTGTGTTTTTAGTGGAATCATAAATAAAGAATGTGTTTAGAGGAGTGTAGCAGAAGGGCAAGTGATTGGACAAGAAAAATGTAGATAAGCTAGGGGTCAGCCGTGCTGGGTTCTAAGCTGGGTACACCATAGACAGGTCGAGGAAATTTTGACAGCAGTCGGGTCAGTGAGTTCTCTCCTCTATAAAATATGAAGAACATCAATTCCCTGGTGTTTTATGGATCCAGGATACTAGTAAGTGGAGTAAGTATTCAAATTTACTCCCACAGATACTCTCATGCTGCCACTATTATTACTGCCAGTCCTACAACTATTAAGTGTATTACCAATAGTAAATTTCCTAATATATACCCTAAGTAAGGCAAGACCAGTGTTCTAAGATTAAATTTGTAAAAGGTACTCCTTTCTGACATTAAAACACATTCCTTTTCCCTCTCTTGTGTTCCCTCTCACTCATTATTCTCTCCTCTAAACTCCAGGGGAACTGACTATAATTTCAGTGTATCCAAAAAAATAAGGTCATATCCATTAACTTAAGTGAAGCATTTGTGGGGGAAAAAAGACAGTTTATAAGATTGTTTTAATATGAACCCATTAAGCTGAAGCTGCTGGTATCACTCTTTGTCATATATAGCACCCTTTGAACCTCTGCTTTTGGCACACACTTGATTTTAGTTTCCTAACTTCACTAACAACTTTGCCTTCCTGATGTGTGCTGTCTTGCTGTGGCCAGAGAGGAGAGGCAGGTAACTGTTCAGGTGACTTTGTTTTCATTGCTCACCAGCCTGTCTTTAATCAGTGTCATCTTGTCATCCCACTTGAGCCAGCTCAGCCAGGATATCCTTGGCAGCTATTCCAAGGACTGAGCACGGCTGACTTGCATCAGAGAACTGAAGACCAGGCCAATTCCTCATGTGGTTGTTAGATGGATCCTGTTCATTGACTGATGCACTCATTTGTTCAACAGACAAATGTAACCGGGCACCAATAATGATGTGAATGAAGATGATGATCCCTAGCATTTAATACCAGTGTCAAGCACTACACTAAGATATTTAAATGCATTTTGGCCACTAAACTTCATAAGAATAATATGTGGTTGAAATCAGAACTATTTCTGCAAACTGGGAAAAAAAAGATAATTGATAAAACCAAATAATTTTCTCAAGTTCGTGCTGTAGTTGGTAGAGCTGAATCACAAATCTGGGTTATTTATTTTTATTTTGTTTTGTTTATTTTTCATTTTCATTTTTACAAAAGCTATAAATGTGAAGAGTAGAAGATAAAATAAGAAAATGAAATCTGTTATCTCTACTATAGAAAAGTCATCACTATATATTTTTTAGGCCATATCTTTCTACACCTTACACATACACACACACAGATTTCCAACTGCTTTGGAGACACTGACTCCATGCTCTGATAAATATTGATTTCAAGCACTTTGGTTTACTGTTTGAGCTTCTCCTTTATAGAGAGGGGAGCACCCTCAGGAGCCAAATACTATAAATATATATCTTTCCAAGCGAACATCCCTTCTTTCAAAGTTCAATTCCCTTGAGCTTCTGCCTGCTCTTATCTGTAGTCTAATGTCTTCAAATAGTCATTCATTAGACTGTGTCCAGAGTTTATAATTGTTATTTTTAGGAGTGCTAATCAACACACAATCCCCTGCCCTTCTTGGTACTGAAACTCCTTCATGTTGTTCTAATTTGTGTTTCTATTCAGAGTGAGGTTGAGCTTCTGTTTCACATAGGGTCATTGCCTTTATATTATGTGGATTCTGTTCATTTCTTTTGTCCATTTTTTTCTATTGTGTTCCCTGTCTTTTTCATCTCATTTCTGGTTACTCCTTTTTTTTTTTTTTTTTTTTTTTTTTTTTTTTTGAGAGTGTTTTTTTTTCTTTTGCTCAGGCTGGAGTGCAGTGGTGCAATCTCAGCTCACCGCAACCT